>NC_056627.2:299135971-299455658 GCF_002870075.4 Lactuca sativa | reverse complement strand
GAAAAGACGTCGCCTACAAATGAGGTCATTTCTCCGTTGCAAACAAATGTTATCGAATCATTGTTGTCTACATCATCTACATCAATAGTAAAGCTTATTGGATCTTGCATTATACATTTTTATTGTATTGTTTATATCTTATTTTACATGTATTTTTTTGTATTTTTCTTTTTTTTCTTATCAAGGAGTTTGTGTTTCTGATAAGTGCAAATCTCAGGTAAATAATTTTAAATTTAGAAATTATGCTATGGATCATGTTTTGTTTCATTAAATTATTTTTACTACATATTTTCTTAAATTATCTTTATTTAATATGTTCATTATTCATATTTTGTTTCGGATTAGGATGACTTACGTAATGTCAAAGACGAGGGTTTTAGTGCTTCTATTTCGGAAGTAAATCATACGGAATATAAAGATGTAAGTAATATTATTTTATTTACCAATTTTAATTTTGTGACATAATAAAAATCTTCAATTGTTACTTTGTTATTGTTTTCTTCGTGTGCATAATTAGGATGATATTGGTTTTTCTCTCATTCAAATAAATGTTGTTGAATCAGTATTACCTACATCAGCAACATCAACATTAACGGTACTTTTTACTGTATTTTTTACTATAAATTATAAATATAAGTTATATTCGTTAGGGCTTTTGACATAAAAGTCCTTAAGTTTGTCAGGTTTTCTTGGTTTTGTCCCTATGACAATTTTTTGTTCATTAATGTCCAAAATTTGCAAGGTTTTTTTTTCATTTTTATCCTTGCTACCTATAATAGTAGTTGTCCAGGCACAAAACCAACAAAATTTAACAAAATTAAGGACTTTCATGTCAAATTTGGAAAACATAATTAGGATAAAAACATATAAGATTTGTTAACTTAAGGGGTTTTTTGCAAATTTGATAAACATAATTAGGGTAAAAACATAAAAGATTTGTAAAAAGGACAAATTTAAAAAAAAAAAAAAAAAAAAAAAAAAAAAAAAAAAAAAAAAACTGGCAAATTTTGGACATTAACGAACAAAAAATCATCACAGGGACAAAACCAACAAAACCTGATAAACTCAAGGACTTTTATGTCAAAATCCCTATTCGTTATATCTTATGTTTCTTTATGTATTTCACTTGCACAACTATTAGGTCGCTTGTGATAATCAACTTGATGTTTCTGACAAGCTCATTTATAAGGTAAATAATATTGAGTTCAATAATTAATTCATACCATGTTTTCTTTCCATTCAGTTTAAATTGGTGTATATTTAGTTCAATTACATTATTTGTTATGCTTATTATTCATCTTTTCTTTTCTCTTACTAGGATGGTTTTGGTAATATTAAAGTTGATGCTATTGTGGCATATGAGGTTAGACATGGGAAATATATATAATAATGTAAGTTGTAAGATATGTTTTGTCATATGTTTTACTTATGTTATTTTCTTATAATTAGGTTGCTTCTAATATTAATGAAAATGATGGTGTTACAAAATGTGTGTATCTGAGGAAAAGGATGTGGAAGATAGTGACAATGTATTATTAATTTTTTTTACTATTATTGTATATTTTATTAGTTTTGAAGTTTTCTTATTGTTCTCATTGATCTATTCAATTAGGTTGGTGATGATACTATTGAAGATGATATTTTTAAGACACATATCTCCATATGTGGTTTACAAGATGGTAGAGAAAGTGAAGTAAGTTACAACATATTGTGTATAGTTTCTATTTTCCTTATGATATGGAACAAAATTTCAACGATTATTGTCACCTCATTTGATATATTTGAAGTTTTCTTGTTGTTGTCATTGATATTAATAATTAGGTTGGCAATGCTACTATTAAAGATGATATTTCTAAGACACCTATCTCCATATATGATTTACAAGATGGTGGAGAAAGTGAAGTTACAATGTATTCTGTACAGTTTCTATTTTCCTTACGATATGGAACAAAATTTCAACTATTATTGACACCTTATTTGATATATTACTTTATCAGTTATGATTTTTATTTTCCTTTTTTTACAATTAGGATGCTTCTGCTGTTATTGAAGTTGAATCTTCTGAAAAATCGTTTATCAGATCCTCAATAACACCAATGAAGCGTCGACTTCCACGATTGTGTGAGGAGTCTTCGTAAGATGATATTGTTAGTTGAATTCAATTTACTTTTGAAGTGTTTTTGACATTGTTTTCTAGATTGTATTTCTCTTCCAATTTTCAAATTTCAGTTTTCATATCATCGTAGTCCTTAGTTTTTTTATAGGTTAATTGAATTATTAGATAGATTAAGCTTTTTATAATAGGTTTTAGACATATTTATTATTCAAGTATTTTAAATGTATGGAATGACATGGTACATTGATGTTTTTTTGTCCTTATGACAAAACACATTATTGTTAGGGTAGCATATGCCAAATGATCTTGCTAGGTTTTTCCAAAAGATCTTACTAGGTTTGTCCTTGTGGGTGATTTTATTTAAACTAACATATAAATGAATGAAAGTAATATGCAATAAGATTAAGATAAATCAATATACTATTTATATATTTATCAACGTGTCTACCAGACAGGTATGACACTAGTTGTTATGAAGAAAGAAAAGAAACTTATACGTAAATTAAATAAGTTCAGTCCCTTAACTTCGAAATTGCCCAGAATTAGCCCCTCATTCTCAAAAATTGTTTCAAATCTAGTTTTAAACATTGAAAGCTTAACCAAAATATGCAAAGTTTACCCTAGTTTTGAAAAACCTTTTCAATTAAAACCAATGTTTTACTATAAATCTATTTCTTTTATTTTATTTTATTAATTTAATTTACTTTAATCTTAGATAAAATAATTTTTAGAAATTACTAAGTAAATTTGGATTTATTTAATTATTTTGGAAAATAATAAAAATAACTTTTTAATAAAATTTATTTAAATTGGTTATTTAAATAAATTTTTGAATAATAAAAACTTAAGAAATTATTATACATAATCAAAAATACCAAATCATCATCCAAATATTGATATGTATCGAAATTTTCGAGGAAATCGAATTAAACCCGGAGATTACGACCTCACGACAACACATCCCGGTTTTCAAACGACTCGATAACCGCACATTAAGGTGAGTGTTATGGCCCCACTTCTACATATTTTCGAGGGGGATATATATATATATATATATATATATATATATATATATATATATATATATATATATATAGTTTAAACAAACAACATCACCATTTTTATGTAATATAAATCACCCAAAATAATTATTTACTACTCTACTACTTACGGTATAAGGAATTTGGTTTGATGAGCCATATGGGTTGTTGGATTTTAGAACAACTTCCAAAATGATCATGTCCTCGGTGTTTCATGCATTTCCCTCGTCTGTGCATGATAGTACGTGTACTAAGTAATATTTATCATACAAAATAAACATAAAATATCATTGTTTTGTGTAAACACTTTACCAATGTGAGAAATTGTTTAAATGATTACATGTTAAGCAAACAAAATCGTTTTAAACATCAATAATTACATATGTTATGTTCTTAAGATAATATAACTAATAAAAATAACATATATATTTCTAATACAATTGTGTTATGCCTATATAGACACTTATCAAACTTGGTAGTTCCAATATATCTCACACATAAACTGAAATATATAGGTATATATTTATTTATACGAGTTGCAAAACTCCTATCCTAGGCTCATTTATGTTTTTGTAGTCTAAGTATTATCAATTAGTTAAACAGGTATCGTACATTCTTACACTTGCGCTTATCAAATATACTTGTCATCCATCCGTTTATCTGAATCTGCGGTCGTTAAGTACAACTTTGGTAGATGACTCTATCTATCTATCTGTACCATTCCGTTATTATAAAATTGACTAGATTTTTATTACCTAGAAACCATAGTTTATATGTCTATCTGTACATATTCGTTAGTCGTTACTATAAACTGGACTAGATGTAACACCCAAAAGTTCAAGCCAATTTAAAACATTTAAAACCATTTAGTTATTACAATTTACTTTCAAAATGATTTAAACATCAGAGTATCCCCATAATCAATCATGAAAATGTAAGGAGGTGCACGATCACGCCTTCGCATTTCCGCAATCATCAGAATACCTGAAACAATAATCGATAAATGTAAGCTCGAAGGCTTAGTGAGTTACCCCCAAAATACCAATGCCATACAATCATAATCATATCATATAACATATAAGCAAAACAACATGTATAATGAGCCTTCAGCCTATCTGGACCGCTTTCCAAGCCTTTGGCACGTCTAGACCGCCTCGTAGGGCCTACAACCTATTCGGAACACTCTTCGGGCCTTCGGTCTGACTGACATGCCTCTTGGGCTTGTAGTCTATCTGGGCCGCCCTATGTATGTTGGCCTTCAGCACAAAGCATGACCGCCTCAACCCAACCCCCAATCAAGCAAACATGTGCACATAATATCATACGCTAGCTATATGTGTGTGTGTGTATATATATATATATATATATATATATATATATATATATATATATATATATATATATATATATATATATATATATATATAACAGTCAAACCGATATAACAGATCATCAATCATAGCAACATCCTATAACCAGGATACAGACCTAACCGGTCACTAACATAACATCATCCTATATACCAAGATACCGACCAAACCAGGTCACTAAGCATAACACCATCCTAACTACCAGGATGTAAATCAATAAGCATATCATGCAATAACCCGGATACACATCCGATAAGGGCCGACATTCGTACCTTAGACCCTGTTGATATAATGAGGATAACTCACCTGACATTGCTGAAGCTCCGCAGATAAAACTCCAGCTGCTGGTTGACAGATTCCCGAACTGTTTACATCAAACAGCACTCAATTAATAATTGGATTCCAAGCCTAAAGTCCAACTCACACACTAAAGGCCTAATAGTCAAGTAATGGACCAAAAGCCCAACATTTGGCCCAGTTTTCCAAATTGGGCCCAGACCTCTACACGGTCTTTTCTTAAGGCCCATCCATTAATTCTAGTCCAAACTATTGGTATACCAATGGCCCAATATCTCATAATCATCAACGCCCATTTATGGCCTGATTTTCCAAATTGGGCCCAAGTCCTTCACTTGGGCCTTATCCGAAAACCCGTGCAATTATTTAGTCCATTTACTTATTCTTAGAAAGCCTATTAATAGTCCAATCACCAAAGCCCAATAGAAAGTCCCAACTCAAGGCCCACATGAAATTAGGGTTTTCACATGAAATAACGATTAGGGTTAAGTGTTTCTTACTTAACCCACTAAGGACTTAATCCATTAACTCTAATATTGCCTTAGGTTAATTTGCCAATGATGATTATTTAATATTTTAAGTTTATTAAATAATTCTTGTGTGTGTCCCGATCAATTCCCAAAAATTAGGGTTTTATGCTATTAAGGTTTTCCAAACCCAAATTAGGGTTTCCTACCCAATACTAACCCATTAATCACACGGTTGGGCTTTTAGGTCAATTAGGGCTTCATTGGTCCCATTAGGGTTTCATTGGGCCCGCTAGGGTTTCATTGGGCCCGCTAGGGTTTCGTCAGGCCCATTCTGTCCAAGTATCCTCAAACGAGTCAAAACGCAAACGAGGCACACAGCCACCCAACACGGCGGCTGGTGGTGGTTATGAGATTTCTTACTATTCCAATCGATTACAATGTTACAACATGATATCCAAACACACACAAACACACACTAAGCTACACACACAGCCGCACTGTGGCGGCAGGAGGTGGTTAGAGGTGTTAGCCACCACCTCACGGTGGTGGTGGTGTCTTTTCTCATGAAATTCAGCCAAGATAACCACACACACCCACTCTTCTGTTTGTGAACGAGTCCAGCCACCCACCTGGTGGCATACGGCGACTGTGGTGACATAATATGGCGGCCAGCAGCGGCAACAGCTTCGTCTTTGGTGGCTACCACCATGGCCAGCTGCCATGGTGGTTCTTCATGGATTTTTACTTGACCGAAGACCCGCACACAAGAGCGTCTGTATCACAAACCACAAACGCTGCCACCATCCCGTTGGAACAATCCAACGACGGCAGCAACAACGACACTACGACCAGCAACAAGCGATAACGGCCACAATCGGCGACACCGGAGCGTATCAAACGACAAGAGTTACGGCGGTGGCCCCTTGGTGGTCATTGCGTGCTGTTGGGTAATCTTGACATGGGTCATGGGTTTATTGAAGTTATGGGTATGGGTAGTATTTGATTGTTTATTTAATGTTTGAATAAAGGACTTTGACCAAGTTCAAGTAGAGAAAACATGATGTATACTTGGCCACTGTAGGGTGTTTTTCTTTAGGAGTAATGGCTAGTTTTTAGGCTTTAGGTTGTTTATTCCCGTTAGTTTTTTGTAGGCTATTTATAGCCACTTGCTTTTGATTAATATAGAGTAGTTGAGTCCAGATTAAAGTAACATCTCCATCTGCTTTCTCCTTTTCTTCTCGTGTGCAACAACAACAGGGAACACTTCCTTGTTTTCCTTTTATTTTGTCCAGGGGCTGCAGGGGGCAGAAAAATAAGAATGAAGGAAGGTGGTTTAGAACAGCACAACTATCGCGACATCGGCCTCGTTCGTCGTCAGAGTCACAGTAGCGACTTAGCACCTGGACATAAACGGAGAAGGAGAAGAGCGACGACTTCAGGTGGTCGTTGTCGTCGACGGTTGACAATGGCGTTACAACTTCAACATGCAAGGTGTGATAGCCGGTGGATAAAGAGGGAGAGGTGGCTGCGGAGGTTTAGAGCATTTAGGGTTAGGGTTTAGAAGGTGATGGGTAGTGAGGTTATATACCCGGTCCCTTAAACTAATTTCCATAATAACGCCTTTGGTCCCTCCTTGTATTAATCTTTTCAAAACAAATCCGTAATTTACCAATTAAACCCTACCTTCTGAAAATCTTTCCAAATAAAGTCCAATTAATACCAAACACCCCTTGACTTATGAAAATCTTTACAAATTAAGTCCCAAAATTACACTTTGACCCCTGGAGATTCAAATCTTGTCATTTGGCTTCCCGAAACCAACTCCCAGCTAATTATTATTTGATTTTGGGCTATAATAATATAAAATAATAATTATTATTATTTCTCGGGGTTTCCGGGTTTATTATTTAATTATTCTGTTTTAAATGAGATGTTACAGCTCTCCCCCACTTAAATTTGATTTCGTCCTCGAAATCGTTTCTTGTCAATCCTTACACGCCAGACAACTTGAACTACGTGGTCACAATCTCGTGCATAATCCCAGCCTTCCCAAGGTGATCAAAACCAACCCTAACAGGGTTTTAATACCCGAAAATGGACAAATTCCCCGCATTATAATCACATTACTCAATCTGAAATCTGAAGTCTCGAGATGGTTTGGCTCCCTAACATACCTCTCATACCAAATCATTATTGTTGATCCCAGTTCGCTTGTCTCTCATCTAACTATTCAACTTCTGATACGTGGGGGTTCCAATATCTGGATACTTCGACTTCTCATACACCTGAAGACGCAACTCGTCAATACTGCCCTAAATACAGAAACTGTTTGAACATTGATATGCCTGAAGCAGTATGCTTCCACATGGCGACTTTCCAAAATCTACCGAGACCTCCCTGGTCTCAATTCGTTCACCAATCATCTGACATACCGGGTTCTGGCCCGGTCGCGGAGCTAAAAGACTCCTACATAGTTGCCTCACACGACTTCCAAACGAAATCCTTCCCTGTAACTGGTTGCCACTAGTTATCATGCCACTGTGACTCTAACAACCTCCTGATCCAACCGATCAGATCCATGCATCGAATCCCATCGGTACCAAATCCACGGCTAAAAGAAATTGCTACATGACCAATGGTAGCCTTACATCATAAGCAACCTTAATCAATTCATTGCTTCCTTGATCTCATAACTATAGTGATGTTCCTACAGTCTTATCACTGGCTTAACCAAGTCTAATCCCTTTAGGGAAACCCATAAACCAATCCATGGATTTCCATATCCTTACTGCTACACCCGAACTGGTGGGTACTACTGTCCCTTCTGCGTCCTAACAACGCGCTCATGCTATCTACCAACCTAGTGAATGATGCGGCTACACCCACAGACTTACATCACTCTAGTACTATCTGCTAACCTTGTGAATGCTACGGCTACATGTGGCATCCCCAATTTCACGACCAGAAAAGACCAATTTTTTATGCTTTGTTTTTAAAATTAGAGTAATCGTTTAAAGAAAACGGTTGTGGAATTTGTTCCCAAAACAAAATATGATAAAATTTTATCAAAGCATTTCTGAAAGAAAAGTATTTTTATTATATAACAAAATCTCGGGATGTCATTTTCCGATACAAACACATAAGCATAAACATAACTTACATTTATTTACACTAATGATTTACATCTCCTTTAATCCCTTAGTGAAATATGTCTTCGTATTGATACGTGTGATACAAAGAAAACTGAGTGGGTTAGGCTTGGGAGCCTGGTGAGCATATAGGGTTTTCAACCCACAATAATATAATTATTATATTTAATCAGCAAACAATCAACCCAATTTCCCATCCCCATTATCTTCTTTATTTCTTAAGGTTCTACCCTAAGAACCAACTATCCTTCATTCATTCATTCCTAAGGATTTACCTAAGGAATTGGCACGAAGTCCATTGCTGCCAAAGTTTATCTATCAGGTACTAAATCTATAGCTATCAGGCGCTAACTCCATAGTCACCAAGGTTCGCTTAACAAGCGCTAACTCCATAGTCTCCAAGGTTTACTCAACAAGCGCTAACTCCATAGTCGCCAAGGTTTACTCAACGTGCGCTAACTCCATAGTCGTCAAGGTTCATCAAATAGGCACGAAGTGACATCGTCGCCAAGGTTTATACAATAGGCGTTAACTCCATAGTCACCAACTATCCCATATACCCATGTTCTACCCAAAATTTTCGTAGATATAAATACTTACACAGTTTAAATCATTTAACACCTATATAAAACTTCAATTCCACGCCCATCTCAAATAGACAAATAATATATATATATATATATATATATATATATATATATATATATACACATAGCACGTATTTCATAGCAAATACTTCGTATTTATGTGTTAGAAGAAAGTAACTACACACTCACTTGATCAGAAGATGATCGGTCAGCACTACGGCTTGTAGAAGTAGTATTCTTCGGTAGATTTGGAAGATCTTCACAAAAATTGGCTTCTCGCGGGAAGAGCTTCGGCTCGGGAATCTCACTTCTCAGGATCCTCGGGGCTTCGGAACTTGCTTCGGGGCTCGGGAATGATACCGATGTTTCGGGATATTTCTTGCACGCAAAACGATGCAAAAATGATAGAGGGAGAGAGAAGAGTTTGAGCAAAAGAAATCGGCTGCCTTCACATGCTATTTATAGGGGCTGAACTTCGGGGTTACGCTGGGCGTAGTTTCGGAGTATGCTGGGCGTACTAAGCCCTACGCTGGGCGTACGCTTCGGGTCAGACTTCCAGATGGCGAAGTCCCGGTGGAGCAACGTGGACGAAGCTGGACCGAGCAATGCAGCTGTACGCTGGGCGTACCCTTCGGATAAGACCGAGGACTCCTTGGTTTTGGATATTATCCGAATTAAAATAAATATATTTTAATTATTCAAAAACTTCTGAAATTCATATCTTCCTCATACGAGCTCCGTTTTCAACGTTTATTATATCCCCGCGTAGGCGAGACTACACTCTACATCTTTCGTTTAGACTCCGTTGGCTAATTTTGAATTTATTTTTATTATTTATTTTTAGTAGGTCGGGACAGGAAAACTCAGTTATAAATTCATAACTTCTTCATCCGACATTCGTTTTCGTCTGTCTTTTTATCATTGAACTACTAATAACGAGATCTTCGATTCTCGTTTAGATTTCTTCGACCAAAAACCACTTGATCTCAAATTCGAGTTTCGGGCTGCATACTGTTTAGCTGAAACTTAGAAAAATCATAACTTCCTCATACAAAGTCAGATTTGGACGTTCTTTTTATGAACTCTCTTAGTTTAACATATTCTACGACTTTAGTTTAGATCGCTAAGGCCAAATCTCGCTCTATCGTAAATTCACTATTTAAGTCGCGATGTGTCGTGTCGGTTGTGTCGCGAAATTTCGACAGGTCATAACTTCTTCGTTATGACTCGGATTTCGGCGTTCTTTATATGTATGAAATCCTTGTAACATATACTACAACTTATTTAAGATTATTCATTCTAAATAATCTTCTATCAAAAAGTCATTTTTGATGCTTATCGTCTCTAAATTGACTAGCCCTAATGTACGGGCGTTATAATTATCTCCCCCTTAGGATGATTACGTCCCGGAATCATCAACGAAACAGGGCTTGAACAATGATTCCATACGTTAACTTTCCATCCTAATTAATAACTGTGATGCTCAATCTTTCATCTGCTCTTCATACTATGTTGGACTTTCAATCGTAACCTTCAAGTTACAAAATAAATCCTTATTGTGGACTCCTTCTTCTTCTTAGGATAAATACATTCCTTTATCTATTGTAACAGATCGATGATTCGTGTCCCGATGACCTCTCATCGTAGTCGGACTCAATTTGATATGACCACTAGGGTCGGAATAACCATCATCCTACTAGCCATTACCGAAACAAGGGTAATGACATACTTGAATAAAACGGAATCAATTACTAGATTCTTGGTAACCTTGTGACTTTCCCTGATCCAAGCGTGAGTCTTGTACTTCCGGTAGTATAGATCTCTACTACCATTCACACTTACTCATACTCGTCCCAAGTATTGTCTCGCAGTCAACCAAGTCACCATACATAAATCATATAATCATTCAACACATCAGATAACAAAACCAGGGTTTATATTATTTCTTGAAATGATTACACAAAGGTTCAATTTCACCCTATATTATGCCTCTAATAGGCTACACTTCCTAATACAGACTTTATATATAGGTATGAAGTCTTTATCTTTTAATCCTCCCATCGTTTTCTGCTCCGTCGAGGAGCATGTGGAATGCCCTTGGCTATGGAGGTGTGTTTTTCTTTGGGCAATCTTTAGAAATATGCCCTTCTTCATTACATTTGTAGCACACCTTCTTGATAGGTGCACACTTGTTGGCATAATGCCCTGTCTTGCCACATTTGTAGCAAGTCATCTCCTTGCTACATTTCCCGAAGTGTTTCTTTTTACACTTCTCACATCATTTAGCTTCATCTCTTCCCCCATATTTCGAGAATTTGCCTTCTTTGTTGATCGTTGAAGATCCTTCATGTTTCCTTTTCTCTCAAACTTCAACTCTCTAGACCCTTTTCTTTTATTTGGGTCTCAACATTCTTGGCTGCCCAGATGACGGCTTTCAGTGTGGTTGCTTGCTTGACTATCGGACCAAAGTTCGCTGGTAATCCATTGGCAAATTTGTTGACCTTGGAAAGTTCAGTTGGAATTAGGTATGAAATAAGCTTCATTTTCTCCATAAAACTTGTAGCGTATTCAATGACGCTCAATTTTCCCTTCTTCAGATTCTGGAACTCATTGTTGATTTCCAGAAGATCCTGCTCAGAGTAGTATTGCATTTCCAGTTGCACCACAAACTCTTCCCAAGACATCTTGCTAGCTTCCCCCTTGGGCATCGAACCAGCCAGTAACTTCCACCAGCTCAGTACTCCAGATTTTAACAGAGGAATTGCAAGAGCGGTCTTATGTCTGTTGCTACACTCGCAACTTTCAAACATTGTCTCCATCTCGGAGATCCAGTCCATGACTTGCACCGGTGTCGGGCTCCCAGAAAGACACGGTGGTTTGGATGCCATGAAATCCTTGTACTTTCATCCACGTCCGTCATTTCCTCCATTCTGGTTGTTTTGGCGAACTATTGGTGGGTTGGCTTGACCAACGATCCCACTGTAGTTCCCTCCTTCCGAATGCCCTCCATTTACTTTGGGCTCTTCCACTTGAATTGACAGTTCTTCACAATTCTGTCGAAGGAACCGCTTGGTCTCCTTCATTTGACGATCCATCGTTATTGGCTCAGGTGCTGCAGCTACAACAGGTATTTGCTCAATCACTGGTGGTTGATTCCTGTTCTCATTTGCGTTTCCAACTCCGCTTCTAGTTCTTGCCATTCTTGATATATACACCGAATAAGGTGAATTTAGATCCTCATTCGCGATAGATACATATATCATCCTTATCACTCCGAAACGTTTACATGCTAATTCTAATATCGTAGACGTACGCTTAGAATCCTAAACACATAAGGTTTCCTGATCCGGTCGGCAACAGACCATAGATCCAAACAAATAATATCATATATGTCAACATATAACATTTAGCACGTAAAAGAATTTTAGGCAACTTTCCTAAAATAAACTAGTGCTCGTGTCAATTTAGGTGTACTACCTAACATATTTTAGACACACTCCTCACGATCATTACTTAGCATTCTAACTTTAAGTCTAGAAATTTCCTACAAAATTCCCAGTTCACCTAAACTAATGCTCTGATACCAACTGTGACATCCCCAATTTCACGGCCAGAAAAGACCGATTTGTTTATGCTTTGTTTTTAAAATCAGAGTAATCGTTTAAAGAAATTGTTGCGGAATTTGTTCCCAAAACAAAATATGATAAAATTTTATCAAAGCATTTCTTAAAGAAAAGTATTTTCATTATATAACAAAATCTCGGGATATCAGGTTCCGATACAGACACATAAGCATAAACAGAACTTACATTTATTTACACTAATGATTTACATCTCTTTTAGTCCCTCAGTGAAATATGTATTCGTATTGATACATGTGATACAAAGAAAACTGAGTGGGTCAGGCTTAGGAGCTTGGTGAGTATATAGGGTTTTCAACCCACAATAATATAATTATTATATTTAATTAGCAAACAATCAACCCAATTACCCATCCCATTATCTTCTTTATTTCTTAAGGTTTTACCCTAAGAACCAACTATCCTTCATTCATTCATTCCTAAGGATTTACCTAAGGAATTGGCACGAAGTCCATTGCTGCCAAAGTTTATCTATCAGGTACTAAATCCATAGCTATCAGGCGTTAACTCCATAGTCACCAAGGTTCGCTTAACAAGCGCTAACTCCATAGTCGCCAAGGTTTTCTCAACAAGCGCTAAATCCATAGTCGCCAAGGTTTACTTAACGTGCGCTAACTCTATAGTCGCCAAGGTTCATCAAATAGGCACGAAGTCACATCGTCGCCAAGGTTTATACAATAGGCGCTAAATCCATAGTCACCAACTATCCCATCTACCTATGTTCTACCCAACATTTTCGTAGATATAAATACTTACACAGTTTAAATCATTTAACACCTGTATAAAATTTCAAATCCACGCCCATCTCAAATAGACAAATAATATATATATATATATATATATATATATATATATATATATATATACATGGCACGTATTTCATAGCAAATACTTCGTATTTATGTGTTAGAAGAAAGTAACTACACACTCACTTGATCAGAAGATGATCGGTCAGCACTACTGCTTGTAGATGTAGTATTCTTCGGTAGATCTGGAAGATCTTCACAAAAATTGGCTTCTTGCGGGTAGAGCTTCGGCTCGGGAATCTCACTTCTCGGGATCCTCGGGGTTCGGAACTTGTTTCGGGGCTCAGAAATGATACCGGGGATTCGGGATATTTCTTGCAAGCAAAACGATGCAAAAATGAGAGAGAGAGAGAGAGAGAGAGAGAAGATTTTGAGCAAAAGAAATCGGCTGCCTTCATATAAGACCGATGACTCCTCGGTTTCGGATATTATCCGAATTAAAATAAATATATTTTAATTATTTAAAAACTTATGAAATTCATATCTTACTCATACGAGCTCCGTTTTCGACGTTCTTTATATCTCTGCGTAGATGAGACTATGCTCTACAACTTTCATTTAGACTCTGTTGGCTAATTTTGACTTTATTTTTATTATTTATTTTTAGTAGGTCGGGATAGGAAAAGTCCGTTATAAATTCATAACTTCTTCATCCGACGTCCGTTTTCGTCTGTCTTTTTATCATTGAACTACTACTAACGAGATCTTCCATTCTCGTTTAGATTGCTTCGACCAAAAATCACTCGATCTCAAATTCGAGTTTCGGGTTGCATATTGTTCAGCTGAAACTTAGAAAAATCATAACTTCCTCATACGAAGTCAGATTTGGACGTTCTTTTTATACACGCTCTTGGTTTAACGTATTCTACAACTTTCGTTTAGATCGCTAAGGCCAAATCTCGCTCTATCGTAAATTCATTATTTACTTTGCGTTGTGTCGTGTCGGTTCTGTCGCGAAACTTCGACGGGTCATAACTTCTTCGTTATGACTCGGATTTCGGCTTTCTTTATATGTACGAAATCCTTGTAACATATACTACAACTTAGTTAAGATTATTCATTCTAAATAATCTTCTATAAAAAATTTATTTTTGACACTTATCGTCTCTAAATTGACTAGCCCTAATCTACGGGCGTTACACTACACCCGCAGACTTACAACACTTCTCACACTATCTGCCAACCCTGTGAATGTTACGGATACAACCGCAGACTTACAACACTTCTAGCACTATCTGCTGCTAGTGAATGGTATGGCTACTCCCGCATTCTTACAACACTTTGCATACTACCTGATCGCTAGTGAATGTTATGGCTACCCCACACTCTTACAACACTTTCCATACCGGTCGAACACGCACTCGACCTAACACACAACTGAACTTGATTCATGGCTAGAATCCCAACCTAATTCCCCAAATTCTGCTTATCAAGCACCGAGAAGACGCGATCCACATGCTGGGGAGTTTTACCAAACTCCCAACTCACACAACCCTCAAACCCAACAACCACTTGGGTTGTCTTCCTTCCTGACAACGATGCGAAACTTATCCCATTTTCAAAACCGATCATGCTTCTGCATTCCGGGTCGATTCTCCTCCACTTAGATTCAACTAAGTCTTCCCAATACATGCAAATTTGAGAATTCCCAATCATTCTTACTTACAACGATCGATCTGATGACAACCGGACCTTTCCAACTGGTACTCCTTTACTAGCCAACTCCAAATGATCACACGCTTCTAATAACTAGATGAACACTTCCTGAATCCTAGGGAAACCAACAATCCCTAATGCTCGAATGATCCCACACCCAAATCTAGAAGTCCAAAGATAGATGCTCCAACGAATGTCTCAACAACGAGCTACTTCCCTTGGCGCTTTCCTCCGCCAATCAATAACGGTTACTAAAACCACTGAATCTTGACAATGCTGAATAACCATCCTGTGGGACCCTGTCCACATACCTCCCATATAATACCCTTCTTCCCAAAGTGCTACAGAAAATCTCTCGCTCTCGGCTCTAGAAATCATATCATTCAAGGTCTCGCACCCTAACTCACTCACCAGGTCAATCATCCACAACTGAACTGCAGTAGCTGAAACAACCTCTGTCGTAAACCAGCCACAAACTACTCCCAAGACATAGTATCCAATCCCCAGAAGTGAAATAGATCGCAATATTAATTCTTACCGTCAGATGCAAGAGATCCAAGGTGAATCGGATCTTAGCTCCTATGGGTCGGAACGGTAATCGCGTACGCCTCACAAGATACTCATGCCACATCGACCCACCTGCACTCACCAGTGCTGAAATATTGTCGCAAACCCTGCGACTAACTGACCTGAGCTGGAACACAACCTGATCCTAGGGTCCCAAGTATGCTCATTTTTTCGAGCTCAAAAACTGAAAGGGCACTATCCTTGCCCTATAAAACAATATTCGAATCCATCAATTAACCATTCTACTTCTAGCTGCAAAACCCCAGCTGAACATAATCATCACTCCTTTCCGGAGTCCCCGTGACTCACATTCCGGCCTCGAGCAAAACCCTCAAAGCCTCAAATCTAAACTCATGTGATAGCTCTCCCGCTTAACCCGTGATATGTAATGAGTACAGAATATCTCCCTGGTCCCAAGTAACTACAACCTTCTACTCATCAGAATATATCTTAGTAACAAGCCTCAGTACTGGAAAGCTCGACTAGCTCCTCTTCCTGTCGTCGTTACAACTGATTTAGCTGTTGCGGCAGCCGTATCAGCAAGGTTGCATAGCGCTCATCGGACCCAACCATGGCGATCTCATTAGAACCAAACATCTCCGAAATCTAACCCCGGACAATCTCAATCACTTCCTCCCGGATGATCTCCCTGACACAATCCTCTGTCAATGCTGGCCTATCCTGGCTGCCAACTCCCGATCCTGACTCAGATCTGGTCTCAAGACATCTTATAACCATCATTCTAGTAATACCCAGAAAGATCTCTAATAATCCATATAACGACAGGGGACTAACTCCCAACCAAACCTTATGGGTTGTGACTTCCTTGCTATGTATGGGTCATGTGCTTTCGGTAGTACGAACCCATACTACCTTCCACACCTACCCATATTTATCTCAAGTATCATTACAACTCCCTAACAATATACATAATCATAGCGAGTGCTCACTCCTCACTCCTAGAGGAATGATAAATATCTCGTAACTGGCCTCCCGGCCTCACACAACCCACCCATGAAACTTCCACCGACCCTACAACACTAGTGTATGCTAGCTATACATAACGCTGGACCCCATAGACATCTGAATACTCGGTCCTACTCTAAGCCAACAACTAAACAATGAACAGGAAATAAAGCTGAACCAAACATTCTCAGCCTATAATATCTTAATTATGTACAACTGTGATGCATACACTAAGCAGCTACAGTAATGATGTCACTTTCATATAAGGAAATCCCTAGGCTATTAATCAGGTAATTCTATCATGCAATTCCTGAAGATCCCTAGCCTAGTACTAGCATGTTGTTCTAACATATCACAATATCAAATAAATGTATGGTATTTTGAGGTCTACTTATTGGCTCCGGCTGATCGTACACTCTGCATCCCCCCTTAGTATTTTGAAAACCATTTAAAAATCATTTTAAAAATCCTTTCCTTGATTTGAGACTGGATTCACACGAGTGTTCCTCCAATTCACTCAAACCAAGGCTCTGATACCAACTTGTAACACCCATAAAATTCAAGCCAATTTAAAACTTTTTAAAACATTTAAAGCCATTAAGTTATTACAGTTTACTTTCAAAATGATTTAAACATCAAGGTATCCCCATAATCAATCATGAAAACGTAAGGAGGTGCACAATCACGCCTTCACCTTTCCGCGATCATCAGAATACCTGAAACAATAAATGATAAATATAAGTTTGAAGGCTTAGTGATTTACCCCCAAAATACCAACCTCATACAATCATAATCATATCATATAACATATAAGTAAAACAACATGCATAACGAGCCTTCAGCCTGAATGGGTCGCCTCACAGGCCTTCAACTTATCTGGACCATTCTCTGAGCCTTTGACATGTCTGGATCGCCTCGTAAGGCCTACAGCCTATCCAGACCGCTCGCTAGGCCTTCGGTCTGACTGACATGCCCTCCTGGGCCTGTAGTCTATCTGGACCGCCCTGGGTATGTTGGCCTTCAACACAAAGCAGGACCGTCTCAACCCAACCCCCAATCAAACAAACATGTGCACATAATATCATACGCTAGCATATATATATATATATATATATATATATATATATATATATATATATATATATATATATATATATCTATATATATATATATATATATATATATATATATATATATAACAGTCAAATCGATCTAACAGATCATCAATCATAGCAGCATCCTATAACCAGGATACAAACTTAACCGGTCACTAACATAGCATCATCCTATATACCAGGATACCGACCTAACCAGGTCACTAAGCATAACACCATCCTAATTACCAGGATGTAAATCAATAAGAATATCATGCAATAACCCGGATACACATCCGATAAAGGCCGAAATTGGTGCCTTAGACCCTGTTGATATAATGAGGATAACTCACCTGACACTGCTGAAGCCCCGCAGATAAAACTCTAGCTGTTGAACTGTCAACATCAAACAAAACCCAATTAAAAATTGGGTTCGAAGACCAAAGTCCAACTCATACACTAAAGGCCCAATAGTCAAGTAATGGGCCAAAAGCCCAACATATAGCCCAATTTTCCAAATTGGGCCCAGACTTGTACACTGTATTTTCTTAAGGCCCATCCATTAATTCTAGTCCAAACTATTGGTATACCAATGGCCCAACATCTCATAATCATCAAGGCCCATTTATGGCCCAATTTTCCAAATTGGGCCCAAGTCCTTCACATGGGCCCTATCCTAAAACCCATACAATTATTTCGTCAATTTACTTATTCTTGGAAAGCCCATTAGTAGTCCAATCACCAAAGCCCAATCGAAAGGCCCAACTCAAGGCCTAAGTGAAATTAGGGTTTTCACATGAAATGATGATTAGGGTTAAGTGTTTCTTACTTGACCCATTAAGGACTTAATCCATTAAGTCCAATACTGTCTTAGGTTAATTTGCCAATGATTATTATTTAATATTATAAGTCTATTAAATAATTCCCGTGTGTGCCGATCAATTCCCAAAAATTAGGGTTTTATGCCATTAGGGTTTTCCAAACCCAAATTAGAGTTTCCTACCCAATACTAGCCCATTAATCACATGGTTGGGCTTTTAGGTCTATTACGGATTCATTGGGCCCATTAGGGTTTCATTGTGCCCACTAGGGTTTCGTCAAGCCCATTCTGTCCAAGTATCCTCAAAAGAGTCAAAACGCAAATGAGGCACACCGCCACCCAACACGACGGCTGGTGGTGGTTATGAGATTTCTTACTATTCTGATCGATTACAATGTTACAACATGATATCCAAACACACACTAATCTAGACACACTCATAAATTACACACACACACACAGCTGCATTGTAGCGGCATGCGGTGGTCGGAGGTGTTAGCCACCACCTCACAGTGGTGGTGGTGGTGGCTTTTCTCATGAAATTCGGCCAAGATAAGCACAAACACCTGCTTTTTTTTTTTGTAAACGAGTCCATCCACCAACCTGGTGGCATACAACAGCAATGGTGACACAATATGGCGGCCAACAGCGGCAACAGCTTCGTCTTCGGCGGCTAGCACCATGGCCGGATGCCATGGTGGTTCTTCATGGATTTTTACTCGACCGAAGACCCACACACACGAGCGTCCGTATCACGAACCACGAACGCTTCCACCATCTCGTTGGAACAATCCAGCGATGGCAACAACATCGGCACTTGTTGAAAATAATTCAGAAATTCATTTATCAAAGTTTATTTACAATGCATATTTTATTAGAAGCTGAATAATTCAAGACCACGTGAAGATGATTCCTGGTCTTTAGCATGTAGCTAGTTAGTTCCTATTTTTCTGCAAAGTTTCTAGTTTAAATAGCAAGGCATGTGTATGTTGTGTTTTGTATCTCAGTTTGCTTTCTCTTTGATCAGTGAATAAAAGTACTTTGCCTCAAATATCCTTTGTGCTTTCATTTTGTCCTCTGTGCTGTGCAGCTTTCCCAGAAGACTATTAATTCCAATTTTGCCCTTCCTGTCTTTCACCTGTTTTGTCCCCTGTATAGTTCACTTTTCTATGTGTAGTTCCTTTTTGGTGAAAAAGACTTTTGTTACCCCTGCAAAAGACCAACATTTGGTATCAGAGCTTCCAGGTGTATGCCAAAATACCAGTCACGAGAAGAGATGTCTGGAAATAATGGAAATGGTGAGAAGGAAAGTCAGATCACTCTTCACTACCCAATGCTTTCCAGAAGCAATTATGGTGCATGGGCTATAAAAATGAAAGTCTTCATGCAAGCTCAAGGAGTTTGGGAAGCAGTGGAGCCCAGGACTCAGAACACAGTGGTGGAAGGTAAGAAAGATAAGATGGCTCTGGCAGCCATCTATCAAGGTATTCCTGAAGACTTGTTACTCTCTTTGGCAGAGAAGAAGACAGCCAAAGAGACATGGGATGCCTTGAAAACCATGTTTATGGGAGCGGATAGGGTGAAGACAGCCAGAATACAGACATTAAAGACAGAGTTCGAGACCATGGCAATAAAGGAGACAGAAGGAATAGATGACTTTGCTGCAAAAGTATGCAACATTGTGAGCACCATGCGCACTCTTGGGGACACTATAGAGGAGTCCTACGTTGTAAAGAAGTTGTTAAAGGCAGTACCATCCAAGTTTCTCCAAATTGCTTCAACAATTGAGCAATTTGGAGATATAAACTCCATGTCTGTTGAAGAAGTAATAGGAAGGCTTAAAGCCTATGAAGAACGGATGAAGTGCCATGCCGAACCAGAAGATAGAAAACTCCTCATGACCTATCAACAATGGTCAGAAAAAAACAAGAAGAAAGGTGATAGTGACTCAAGAACAAAGACAACCCGAGGTGGTTTCAGTTGCTCACGTGGCAGAGGAAGAGGCAGAGGAAGAGGACGTGGTGGTCGTAGCAGAGGCGGTCACCATAGTCAAGGAGGTCAAGGCACATCTACTAGTCAAGATAAAAGTGGTGTGCAGTGCTACAATTGCCAGGAGTTTGGGCACTATGCAGCAGAGTGCAAGAACCCAAAGAAAGAAAGAAATCAAGAGGCTAACCTGGTCCATGATGATAATGAACCAGCTTTGTTGTTATCAGCCTTTGAAGAGACAGGAGAGATACTTCTAAATGAAGAAAAACTAAAGCCTGAGGTGAAGCCAAATGGGGGAGCCTTGAATCAATCAAAGATGTGGTATCTTGACACTGGGGCTAGCAACCACATGTCTGGGGACAGAACCAAATTTCATGAACTGGATAGAAGTGTCAAAGGAGTTGTGAAATTCGGAAATGACTCCAAAGTCAGAATAGAGGGAAAGGGGTCAATTTTGTTCCAATGCAAGAATGCGGAAGAAAGAAATATGAAGGAGGTGTACTACATACCTGATCTTTGTAGTAATATCATAAGTCTTGGTCAGCTGTCTGAAGAAGGTGATGAGATTAAGATCAGGGAACCATTCTTGTGGGTACATGACTCTGCTGGAAGGCTACTGATGAAAGTCAAGAAGTCCCCCAACAGGCTCTACAAAATACAACTAGAAGAGGTAAATACAAGGTGCTTAGTAGCTGAATTAAATGACCCAACTTGGTTGTGGCACACAAGACTGGGTCATGTAAACTTTACCTCTCTTAAGTCTATGTCTGAAAAGGACTTGATAGTTGGATTACCAAAGATAAAAGTACCATTAGAGCCATGTGAAGGTTGCTTGCTGGGAAAACAACCAAGGAGCCCGTTCCCAACTGTCAGCAGTTTTAGAGCCAAGAAGAAATTGGAATTAATTCATGGGGACTTGTGTGGTCCTGTTTCACCTCCAACACCTGCAGGTAACAGATATTTCATGCTGTTAGTTGATGATTACAGCAGGGTAATGTGGATTTATTTAATGAAGACCAAGGATGAAGCTTTTCATATCTTTAAGAACTTCAGAAGGCTGGTTGAGAATGAAACAGGGGAAAAGATGAAAGTATTCAGAACAGACAGAGGGGGTGAATTCTTGTCAAAGGAATTCACTGAATATTGCGATCAAACTGGGTTAGAGCGTCACTATACCTCACCCTACCCACCACAGCAGAATGGGGTCGTAGAGAGGAGAAATAGGACTGTACTAGAAATGGTGAGAAGTTGTCTAAAGACAATGGGAGTACCTATTGTACTGTGGGGAGAAGCTGTGAGCCACGCAGTGTATGTGTTGAATCGGTTGGGTACAAAAGCTCTCAAGGATGCTACACCATACGAAATGTGGACGGGAAGAAAACCTCAGGTCAGCCACCTGAGAGTTTTTGGATGTGTAGCACATATGAAAATAATGAAGAGCAATCTCAAGAAATTGGATGATCGGAGCATGAAAGTGGTGTATTTAGGAACAGAAAAGGGCACAAAAGCTCATCGATTGCTAGATCCCGAAACGGGAAGAATGTTTGTAAGCAGGGATGTAATTTTTGAAGAGAATCGGAGATGGGAGTGGGAGAAAACTACCAAGATCAAAGCGACATCAGACATGTCGTTCACTGTCGAAGGTTATGACTTTGCTGATGAGTATTTTAACGATGAGGGTGAATGGGTACCCGATACCCCAGATCAAGAACCCGGGTCACCACAAAATAACAATTGGGCCGAAGCACCTCAGCCCATCTCTCTACAAACATCGGATCCTAGCCCAGACCCATCAACTCACTCTCATAATCAACCGGGTATGACACACACTCCGATTACACCGACTCCGATCAATTCACCGAGCACAGCGTCGAGTTCTACCGGCGGTGGAGCCCCAAAACGATTTCGAATGCTCAACGAGTTGTACGAGAACACCGAAGAAATCGAGTTGCCACCTGAGGGGTTACTAATGCTCTGTAGCAATGAAGAACCTGCAACCTACGCTGAAGCAAGTCAAAAGAAGGAATGGAAAAAGGCTATGGAGGTCGAATTAGCCTCAATTGAGAAAAACGACACCTGGAGATTAGTAGATCTTCCAAAGAATCGAAAACCGATAGGGTTGAAATGGGTATTCAAGCTAAAGCGTGATCCAACTGGAAAGATTGTAAAACACAAGGCGAGACTCGTGGCAAAAGGGTATGTTCAGAAACATGGCATCGATTACGAGGAAGTCTTCGCACCGGTAGCCAGAATTGAAACGGTACGACTAATTCTAGCCCTAGCAGGTACTTATAATTGGTGTGTGCACCACCTAGACGTGAAGTCAGCCTTCCTCAATGGTGAGTTGGAAGAGGAAGTATATGTCACACAACCTGAAGGCTATCAGAAGAAAGAAAATCCTCAAAAGGTATACAGATTAACCAAGGCACTGTACGGTCTTAAGCAAGCACCCAGGGTGTGGAATGCTTGCTTGGATCGGTACTTGAAAAGTTTGGGGTTCATAAGATGTGCACATGAGTACTCTGTATACATTAAGAAGAACAATGGAAGCCTACTGATTATTGGTGTGTACGTAGATGATTTACTAGTTACTGGCAGCTGCCCCAAAGAAGTTCAGAGTTTTAAAGAAGATATGAGTTTGAAATTTGAGATGAGTGATCTAGGTCCATTGACATATTACCTGGGAATTGAAGTCAATCAACAAGGAGATAGGATCACACTAAAGCAAGAAGCCTATGCCAGAACACTTCTTGCCAAAACCAGGATGAATGAGTGCAATCCAGCCACAAGTCCAATGGATCACAAGCTACAACTCAAGAAAGAGGAAGAATGAGAGTTGGTCAATCCTACCGAATACAGAAGCATAGAAGGAGGGCTCAGGTATCTATGTCACACACGCCCAGACATATCATTTGCATTTGGAGTTGTAAGCAGGTTTATGGAGAAGCTAACTACAAAACATCTACAAGCTGTCAAAACAATCCTCAGATATGTCAAGGGAACAATAGACCATGGTTTGAAATACACAAGAGGGGAACATCAGATCACACTTACAGTCTACTCTGATAGTGATCATGGCAAAGATATTAATGAAAAAAGAAGCACAGGAGGAATGATGTTTTATATTAATGGAAATCTAGTATCATGGTCATCACAGAAACAAAGGTGTGTAGCTTTATCCTCATGTGAAGCTGAGTTCATGGCAGCAACAATGATAGCCTGTCAAGGTATTTGGCTACGTAGACTTCTGTCAGAAATAACAGGTCAAAAGGTTCCTCCAGTTGAAATGTATGTGGATAATAAGTCAGCACTTGAGCTCATGAAGAACCCAGTTTTTCATGGACGCAGCAAGCATATAGACATAAGGTTTCACTTTATCAGAGAATGTGTTGAAGAAGGGAAGATCACAGTGACACATGTGGGAAGCAAAGAGCAGAAGGTAGACATTCTTACAAAGCCACTTGGAAGAATCAAACATGAAGAGATGAAAAGTTTGATTGGAGTGAAGAAAGTATGAATTTCTGAATTAAGAGGGGAAAATGTTGAAAATAATTCAGAAATTCATTTATCAAAGTTTATTTACAATGCATATTTTATTAGAAGCTGAATAATTCAAGACCACGTGAAGATGATTCCTGGTCTTTAGCATGTAGCTAGTTAGTTCCTATTTTTCTGCAAAGTTTCTAGTTTAAATAGCAAGGCATGTGTATGTTGTGTTTTGTATCTCAGTTTGCTTTCTCTTTGATCAGTGAATAAAAGTACTTTGCCTCAAATATCCTTTGTGCTTTCATTTTGTCCTCTGTGTTGTGCAGCTTTCCCAGAAGACTATTAATTCCAATTTTGCCCTTCCTGTCTTTCACCTGTTTTGTCCCCTGTATAGTTCACTTGTCTGTGTGCAGTTCCTTTTTGGTGAAAAAGACTTTTGTTACCCCTGTAAAAGACCAACAGCACTACGACTAGCAGTGGGCAATAACGGCGACAGTCGGCGACACCGGAGCGTATCAAACGGCAGGAGTTACGGCGGTGGCCCCTTGGTGGTCATTGCGTGTTACAGGCGAACAGAAGAAGAAGAATAATGAAGTAAGGCGGTTCAGAAAAGCATAACAGCTGTGGTATCGGCCTCGTTCGTCATCGGAATCACAGTAGCAACTTAGCACCAGGACATAAACGGAGAAGGAGAAGAGCGACAGCTTCAGGTGGTCATTGTCGTCGCCGGTTGACGATGGCGTTACAACTTCAGCATGCAAGGGGCGGCGGCTGGAGGATGAAGAGGGAGAGATGGCGGCTGAAGTTTAGAGCATTTAGGGTTAGGGTTTAGAAGGTGACGGGTAGTGAGGTTATATACCCGGTCCCTTAAACTAATTTCCATAATAATGCCTTTGGTCCCTCCTTGTATTAATCTTTTCAAAACAAATCCCTAATTTACCAATTAAACCCCACCTTCTGAAAATATTTCCAAATCAAGTCCAATTAATACCAAACACCCCTTGACTTATGAAAATCTTTACAAATTAAGTCCCAAAATTACACTTTAACCCCTAGAGATTCAAATCTTATCATTTGGCATCCCGAAACCAACTCCCAGCTAATTATTATTTGATTTTGGGCTATAATAATATAAAATAATAATTATCATTATTTCTTGGGTTTTCGGGTTTATTATTTAACTATTCTATTTTAAACGGGATGTTACACTAGACTTTTATTACCTAGCAACCATGATTTATATTTCTATCTTTATCAAACATTCTTCCAAACACAATTTTCTTACAAAGGCAATACTTTTTAGACTTTTTAAAAGTATTATATTGCGGTTAAGAAGAAAACTTGTGACACTCACCAACCTTTGTGTTGACCCTCAAACTTACATGTATTCACAGGAGATCATTAGACAAGATTTCAGACATAAGATTAGTTGTGGATTACCGACGACTTAGCTATCTAGTTTTTGGTTATCTGCCTACTTTTTTAAGGCAACTACTATCTATTATCACTTGTAAGAACCTTGTATTCAAACCTTATAATGAAATATATATGTTGTTTTGTTTTATCGTTGTACTTGTGTTATATATTCAGTTTATCTGTGATTCATGAACTTAGTCACACTCCCGGCATGTTCCGCCTTGGTGGGGGGTGTGACATAACCAAAAGCACCAAGATGAGCTCAAAAATGGAGGAGAGGGAATATGGTTTCTCAAGAGGGTTTAGGAAGTGATGGAGGCTGAGCGTGAAGGAAACCCTATCCCCTCACTTCCTTTAAATAGGGTCCAAATTCAAAAATTAGGGTTTGCCTATGATCTGGTGTCATGCCATGGTCATTATAATGTCATGTCGTGACACTTAAATGAGACTCCCGTCTCTCGTGGCCATGTCACGACGTGGCGATGCTTCCCTTATGTTGTGACTCACCCAAAACTCATATTTCACTTAAGATTTCGTACCTTGAGGATCCAGATGTTACAATAGATTTGTACGACTTAAAATTCAGCGTTTGCCACCATAAATGCATTTTAAGGGCGATTAGTTCTTTGACAGATAAAAGGGAAATACCAAGTTAATATAATAGTTATAATTAATGGAATTTATGAATTCAAATTTCAATATTATAA
This sequence comes from Lactuca sativa, assembly GCF_002870075.4. Classification (NCBI taxonomy): domain Eukaryota; kingdom Viridiplantae; phylum Streptophyta; class Magnoliopsida; order Asterales; family Asteraceae; genus Lactuca; species Lactuca sativa. The sequence goes on along the minus strand of NC_056627.2, from coordinate 299,429,481 downwards.
ACATAAAAATAGTCAAATCTTATCATATAGCTTAAAGCTCAATCTAATAATTATGTCACTTCCTTAATTTTAGGTAAGATGTCAATAACTAAATAAACATCAAATTGCGTCTAAAATCGCTCTTGTTTCATATTTTTAGTTTTTAGTGGTGTATTATTTTTTAAAATATTGTAAGTTTTTAATTTTGAATTTTAAGTCAATTAAAAAAGTTTTTTTTATCTCTTTAGATGAAATCTATACCATTAATATTTAATTTATCATAATTAAATTGTATTTTGTTATAAATTTGTTAAATATTTAGAGATATACAATATTAAATAATTGATTTTTAATAGCAATTAAACCATGTTTTCTGAAAAAAAAAATCTTATGAATAAATCTATTGTTGTTATTTATAAGTTTAAAATTAATGAGTGCTTACTTTGTTTTCTAAATTTCAAAAAAAAAAAAATAAAAAATAAAAAATAAAAAATAAAAAATAAAAAATTAAAAAATTATATTTATTTTATAAAATATTTTTTTGATAAAATTTAATTTATTACGTTAGGACTTCATAGTTATTAAGTCGGTTAAATTTAAAGTTGTCATTTTAAACTAATTTTTTTGATTTAAATAAATAGATATTTGTTTAATTTTAGTCTTCATGACGTTTGTTTACATTGTAAATTTAATCATTGGATATATAAATTAGGTAGAAATATTATCGTTAATTTTAAATTCAATCGTATTGTTTAAGCCATTTGGAAAAATAAATTACGTAAAATGATTTCTAATTTTGAAATTTATTAATCGTTTGTTAAATTTGAAATTAATTTTAATAAGCTTAAAATTTTTTTATTAGTTTTATTTAAATTTAAATAATTCTATTTAAAACATATACTCCCTAAATAAAGAACTTTTTGCTACTTATTAGTTTCTTATGTATTTGGACACATATAATTTCGTGGTTAATTTTTATAAATTAATTTCCACTTGTCATTTTGTGTCAATTTTTGATTTTCTTAATTAACTATCTAATTTTTAGGTTATAGAAAGTAATTAATGTGTCACTAATTTGTTTCCTTATATTTTCAAAATTTAATATCTTTCCTTCAATATATATAATTCAAAATTGATATGTTTATTTTAAAGTTCATTGTCATTTTAGACAAAATGGTTTACACAAAAAAAATAATCAAACTTTGTTGCTTTTTATTAACAAACTAAAAAATGTTATATAGTCAAAATATAATTATATTTCTGTAGTTTGTTTTATTAATAAAAATTGAATTATTTATTTATTCGTTATTTTGTTTGTATATATATTTTGAAATTTTATTTTAAAAATTATTTAATGTTTTACACTTTGATATTTAATGTTTTCTTTAAAAAATATATTTAAAGTTTATATCTTCATATATAATTTTTTTAATCAACCTGTGTAATACATGAGTTTCACACCTAATTTTAGTAATATATCAAGAATACAAGTTTTTGATATAGCTTAAAGACACCATATAGGAAAAAAAAACGTACTTCATATCATATAATAAATAATAAATTAAGTTCCAACATAAGACAACAACCAATCACTTATTGGTTATTTCATGATTTGAAAGGTTTGGTTATCTAACATTTTCTTAAGTATCCACCACCTAGTTTACCCCATGTTGCCATTTATTTATTCATTTTAATTTTGTAATTTATCATTTTTTACATCCAAATTATTTGGTTACACAATACACAATGAGATTGATAACAAAATGTCATGAAAACAACAGAAATACTAAACATGAACATGGACATAAACATCCACGCAAACTAACAAATTTTGAAACTGAAATGCTAGATTGTCCAAGTTTGTAGAAGAATTATCGAAAAGATGTTTGGCCCATTGTAACAACTAGGATTTCAAAATAAAACCCTACATAATGGCAAATTGATATGTTAAAGCCAAGTAAATCACGAAATCAAGATATTATTACATGTTTGAAACTAAAAAATAATAGGAACCTAGAAGATGATATATTTACCATATTTTTGGAAGTAATTGAACTATTCTGGTTCGATTTCATTTCCCCTCTTTTGGAGTCGCTCCTACATTAATTTTGAGTTTTGATTTCCGAAAAATTTTCAATCACATTCCTCCAATTTTCATAACTCGCACATGACATCCAAAGCAGCATATAATAGTTTTGATATAAAAAATTATGATATTAACACTTCAGGAGATTTCATAGCATTGTGCCTAAATTTTAAAAAGAGTAAATTACACGAAGCGTCCATCGGTTAGGTACAAAAAAAATCATGTTTAGTCTCTATTTTCAAAAATTAACTCGAACCATCCTATGTTTCAATTTCCTTGCACCGTTAGTCCCTATCGTTGTTAGTCGTTAGTGGTTTCCGTTTAAGTGCCCCAAAAACTCGTTTAGTCTCTCGTTTCTTTTAAATTTATCATTTTAGTGCCTCGTTTCATTTTAAAAGACTATATTGCCATTTTCTATTTTATTTTTTCACTTATTTATAATTTATAAATTAAATTAGATTAATTATAAATATTAAAAACTTATATCATTTCTCTCTCTCTCTCTCTCTCTCTCTCTCTCTCTCCCCCTCCTCTCTCTCTCTCTCTCTCTCTCTCTCTCTTATTTTCTCTGTATTCCCTGTCCTCTTTGTCAATTCGCGCAACTATCTCCTACCATCATCGACAACTATCTCCTTTCACCATCAGCACCTTCACTAACCACCACCCGTCAACACCAAATTTGATACTATAACCAAAATCTGATACTATAACCAAAATCTAGAACTTATAATCAACAACAAATCCTAATCTAAAACCTTTAATAAACATGAATTTTCAAGATGAAGTCCCAAAACTTAAAATCAATCATGAAATCCCTAGATCGATGTAAAATTCAGAGGGACTGAGATGTGGAATCGAGACCCTAGATTTGTGTCCTATCTTCTTTCTCAGCTCTTGCAACCACCGCTTATTACCACCGGAGAAGAGAGAAGAGTTGTCGAAATTTAGATCTACGAATAGAGTATAGATCTGAAATCTAGATGTAAAAGGGTTGTTGATGGCATACCCTAAATTACATCTTTAAACAGAGAAGACAAAGACAGGAGAGGACGACAACGATGGGAGTTGGTTGTCGACAATGATACGAAGTGGTTTCCCAAATTGAGAAAGAGGACAGGGAATATATATATATATATATATATATATATATATATATATATATATATATATGAAAATGATATAAGTTTTTAAAATTTATAATTAATCTAATTTAGGGTACGCCAACAACAACTCCCTTCGATGTCGTCCTCTCTTGTCTTCTCTCTTTCAATATGTGATTTAGGGCATGCCATCCACAACCCTTTTACATCTAGATTTCAGGTCTATACTCCATTCACAGATCTAAATTTCGACAAATCTTATCTCTTATCCGGTAGTGATAAATGGTTGCAAAAGCTGAGAAAGAAGATAGGACTCAAATCTAGGGTTTCGATTCTACATCTCAGTCCCTCTGGATTTTGCATCGATATAGGGATTTCATGATTGATTTTAGGTTTTGGGACTTCTTCTCGAAAATCAATGTTGATTAAAGGTTTAGATTAGGATTTGGTGTTAATTATAGGTTTTAGATTCTTGTTCTAGTATCAAATTTGGGTTTGAGTTTTAGATTATTGTTATAGCATCAAATTTGGTGTTGACATGTGGTGGTTGGTGAAGGTGCCTACGGTGAACGGAAATGGTTGTCAATGATGATAGGAGATAGTTGCCCAAATTGATATAGAGGACATGGAAAAAAGAGAAAACAAGAGAGATGAAAATGATATAAGTTTTTAAAATTTATAATTAATCTAATTTAATTGATAAGTTATAAATAAGTGAAACAAAAAAAATTGCAATATAATCTTTTAAAAAGAAACGAGGGACTAAAATGATAAATTTAAAAGAAACAAGAGACTAAACATGCTTTTGGGGCACTTAAACGGAAACAGTAAATGACTAATGGCGATAAGGACTAACCGTGCAAGCAAATGGAAACACAGGGACGGTCCAAGTTAATTTAAAAAAAAAAAATAAGTAATAACCCTTGAGAATTATAATTAATATATAGTGGCTTAAGTTAGATAATACATTGTCGGGTGTATTTTCTCCTCAACCCACCTTTCTGTGTATGTGTATATTGTCTAGCAACCTCCTCCATTGTGAATCAACCATATTCAATCTTCAATCCAAATTGTCAAACCTTCACTAAAACAGAAAAATTAGTTGATATCTATATCAAAAAAAGATGGGTTAAATATATGAAATAGCAATGTAGTTTGAGTAGATTTTCAAGATACCAAGTCTTAAAGACGATGACAATTGTAACTTTTAATTTCTTTTGGAGGGAAATAAACATGGACAACTTGAGATGAAATTTTCCTCAAACTTGACATTAGAGTTAGAAAAATCACCTACAAAATCTAAAGACACTGGATATTTACCTCGAAAACATGGACAAATTCAAGTTAAAAACACAAAACATAAACCATTAACAGCAAACATGTCTCACTTCTAGGTTTCTCCTCATACTCATCCTCAGCAACAACAAAATAATCATATAATTATAAAAATCGTATGTCAAATATAGCTATAGCACTATGATAAATTAAAAAAAAAAACGTTTAAAGTCAGCTAATGATATGTAGATCTGTTTTGAAAAATTATAACAAACTTAAACTCAAACTCACCATTTCCCTAATCTCTTCAATGTTCTGCTTCACAATCCCAAGATCTAAAATAAAACGATTACAATATGTAGTAGAAATAAAACAAAATAGTAGATCTGTATTTTTTTTTTCTTTTGACTATCTCAACGAACGTGTAAGCATTCATCAATAAATAATCAATAAATAAGATAAACAAGCAACAAGTTAAATACACTCGATCAACTCCTAAAAGTGGGATTAGAATAACATATTTGTAATATATAAATTTTAAAAATTAAATTATGGAAAACAAATATAAAGTGGGATCAGATAAAAGTACGAGCACCTGACTCTTCACCACCACCCACTCCCCTTTCTCTCGAATATGGCTTCGGCTCCGGCCACCACCTTCTTCCCAAAACATCGCCACCCTCCACCACCTTGCCGCCACTTCCATAACCTCCGTTCATCAAAATCCACCACCATCAGCTGTACCTCATCACCACCTATCATCACGACAACCACTTCCGGTAACAACCGTCAGTCGATCCCTTCTCTTCTTCCGTTCTCCGCCAAATATGTTCCCTTCAACGCCGTCACCGACGAATGCTACTCCCTCGACGATATTATCTACAGGAGCCGCTCCGGTGGCCTTTTGGATGTCCAACACGACATGGAGGCTCTGAAACAGTTCGACGGGAAATACTGGCGAACGCTCTTCGACTCACGAGTCGGCCGTACCACCTGGCCGTACGGCTCCGGCGTATGGTCCAAAAAAGAATGGGTGTTGCCGGAAATTGACAACGACGATATCATAAGCGCCTTCGAAGGCAACTCCAACCTCTTTTGGGCTGAGCGTTACGGAAAACATCATCTCGGCGGCATGAATGATTTATGGGTGAAACACTGTGGTATTAGTCACACCGGAAGCTTCAAGGATTTAGGTATGACTGTTTTAGTTAGCCAAGTTAATCGCCTCCGTAAAATGAATAAACCATTGGTCGGCGTTGGTTGCGCTTCCACCGGAGACACCTCCGCCGCACTCTCCGCCTACTGCGCCGCTGCCGGAATTCCGTCAATAGTATTTTTACCAGCAAATAAGATCTCGATGGCGCAATTAGTTCAACCAATAGCAAATGGAGCTTTTGTATTAAGCATGGACACAGATTTCGATGGATGCATGAAACTAATTCGAGAAATTACGTCTGAATTACCGATTTACCTTGCGAATTCACTGAATAGTTTGCGATTAGAAGGTCAGAAAACGGCGGCGATCGAGATTTTGCAGCAATTTGATTGGGAAGTTCCGGATTGGGTGATAATTCCGGGAGGAAATTTAGGTAACGTTTACGCATTTTACAAAGGTTTCAAAATGTGTCAAGAACTAGGTTTAGTTGATCGGATTCCACGGCTGGTTTGCGCTCAAGCTGCAAACGCAAATCCGCTTTACCTCCATTACAAATCCGGTTGGGAAAACTTTTCTCCGGTGAAAGCTACCACCACATTCGCTTCCGCTATCCAAATCGGAGACCCTGTTTCAATCGACAGAGCAGTGTATGCCTTAACGAACTCCGATGGAATAGTGGAGGAGGCGACGGAGGAGGAGCTGTTAGATGCGATGGCTGTGGCGGACTCAACCGGGATGTTTGTTTGTCCTCACACTGGGGTGGCACTGGTGGCTCTGATGAAGCTCCGGGAGAGAGGTGTGATTGGGAAGAATGATCGGACGGTGGTGGTCAGTACTGCCCATGGATTGAAGTTTACTCAAGCGAAGATCGATTATCATTCAAAGTCGATAAAAGAAATAGCTTCCAAGTTTGCAAATCCGCCGGTGGAGGTGGCGGCTGAGTATGGAGCTGTCATGGACGTCCTGAAGAAGCATCTTAAAAAGGTTTCATAGCAGCCGATGAGTATTCGACGTTGTACACGTTGTAATGCTGTATGTACAAGTAAAACTTGCAGGATGCTTGAACTCATGTAAGTCGTTTTTTGTAATTGGAATACTTTATGGGAAAATCTGGTATAATATATTACAAAAATATTTTATTCGTTGCTAAAATATGTAAAACACAGTAACGAAAAAGTTAACGGAGTCAACGAGGGGTAGGTAGCGTCGTAACGACTAACGACTAGTAACCGAGTCAAAGAGGCGTTTGGCGAAAATAAATACTGGAGTCAACGAAATAAATTATTAATTATAAATTTTACAGAAATATAAAATTATAAATTATAAAATTCAGACGCTGCTATTGGGGTTGTCTATAATTTTTAGTGAAAGAAACTCAAGGGATTTTTTTTATATATATAATGAGTATTTGTATATCTAAAATATACTTTAATAATAAGAAAATAAAGAAAAGAAGCCTGACAAACAAAACAAATTTATGAATATCATATAGTATTAGACAAATTCCTCTATCACGAGTCATTTTCTCGCTAACAAGAATTTGAAACTTTTAAATATATCCATGGGCTAGGACAAAAAGGACTAATGGAGCCATTGCCTCAAATTAAAGCATAAACCCAACCCAATATACAAAAACAAGATGCTAATTTTCAAATTCTTTAGACAAGATTACAAAAATGTTCCCTTTGTTTTGCAAAAAATACCACATATGTCCTTATCAAGAATTTGTTGAATGGAAAACATTGCATCATAAGTACTTATGGCTAACACCATTAAAACTCTACGTTAAGTTTTTATGAATTTACCAATATAACTTCTATGACTTTTATCTTTTTCTTTAAATTCCTTTGAAACCATCTCCATCTCCTTCTCCACCATCTTATAGTCGATATGAAAATCCAAACCAATCGATAAAAAATTAATGGTAGTCTCAAGGGTTTTGTATACGCATGCACAATCTTTTATAGAAATATGTTGACTTTGTATTAGCTTTAAGATCTTTTGAAGGGAAGTTTCAACATATTATGCTTCTTGCAAAATGTCAACATTTTTCCCCTTAGCATGTTCAATACTTTGAAGCTTTGAAGGTTGTGAGCCAACACCAAATTCTCAATAAAAAAAATAAGACGATCATTGAAAACCTTCTTTCATTCTTTGATGAAAATGGATGTGAACAAGATTTTCCTTTAAATAAAACTAATAAGGATTGGATTTGGTTGTTTTAGATTTAGAAAATAAGACACTTAGATATCCATTTTTGGGTCATATTTGATTTTTAACTAGTGGGTGATTTTCGTGCTTCGCAGCAAGTTAAAGTGGTGTGGTCGGTGCTTTTACAGTTTGTTCGGATATTTGCGGTTCCAAAGTAATTGTAGGTCGAAGCAGATGGAAAAAGTAATTGTAGGTCGAAGCAGATGGAAGTAAGATACTATAAAAGGTCGAAAGTGAAAAATGTAGAAGCAATTGGTTACATCAAAGGTTAATCATGAAAAAGAAAGTAGAATGTTATAGAATTTTTGTAATTTTCCTTTTTTACTTATCTTAAAGTTAATAATGATTGTAATTTGGCCATTTTAATAAAAAGGAAGAATCGAATTGAATTGAATTTCTTCCACCGTTATACGTAGGTATCTCATATTTAGTTCCATCAATTTGGCAAACCAAGTAAAATGGAATGGAATTCCTCTACGTATTCTTATCTCTTTGACATATTCCAAAAATATTCTTGAACAAAACTTCATTTTTATTGCATAAAAATAATCAATTTATTCAAATACACAAATGATTTTTTTTTTCTACACATCTGGCCAAATAGGATCCCTATGTTTTGCTAATAAGAGCTCCAACCGTCACAATGACATTTTTTTCAACATAGGTCCCATCAACCAAGGTGACACCCATCCTAACAAAACTTAACACACTTTCTTGTAAGTGTACCACATAAATAATTAAATTATTTAATAATGTCAATTTTAATACGTCGGAAAATTGAGAAGAGATAGAGGCATATCTGCAGGAAATGAGATTGGGGAATAGTCTATAATCTTCAATCATGAATCTAGATTAAGATAGAAAAGTCCTCGAGCAATCCTCGCCATGATATCAATCCATAAATTCCGATCAAGACACATACAAATCATCTATCTTGTCTGCCAAAAAGCCAATCAAAACCTGTAATTCCAGATTGTAGAGATGAAGTTCTTCACATATTGTAAAAAAGATCTAAAAAATATGTTAAAGTTACCTAATATGAAACGATACATTTTTTATTAGGCATGTATTCAAAAAGTAACATCATTTCATAACCTTTTATTAATTAACTAGGTGTAAAACCCGTATATTATACGGATTGATTAAAAAAGAAATTAAATATGAAAGTGTAAACAATAAATATTTTTTTAAATAAAATTTTGAAATAAAAAATAAAGAAATGTATTTATTGCAAATATTTATGACATTTAATACTTTACATATATAAATTATAAATATATAAATATTATATGGCTTTTTAATTTTAAATTTTGAAAAACCTAAGAATTGACATGTGGATATTATTTATTTCAAAAATATCACAAAATGACAAGTGTCAAAATTTATGAGAGATTGACATGTGGCAAAATTGATCTTCATTTATTATAGTTGACTAGGTGTGAGACCATGTATTACATGAGTTTATTTAAAATAAAGTTAAATATGAAATTTTAACAATTTGAAAAGTTTGAATTTATAAGAAAAATGAGAAAAAATTTTAAATTATTAAAATTAATGAGGCTTTAATACATTAAATACATTACATATATACATATACATTACATACATTAAACGTGGAATTTTAATTTAATAAAATGAAAAAGACAGTAAAATGACAAATGGAAATATGTTGTTTATTTATGTTGTGTTGTATATGGTATCTTGGGGAACTTACTAAGCTTCATGCTTACAGTTTGTTGATTATATGTGTTTCAGTTACTTCCTATGATTGCGGGAAGGCAAAGGTCTGATTGTACACACTCGCTGGGAAATATGTGACTTGGCATTAGGGATGAGATTTAGAACCGGAAAACCGTACCAGAACCAAAATCGGACCGGAACCGAAACCGAAATATGTAAAACCGGTACGGGTCCCGGGTTTAAAGAATGGATCTATCCGGGTTCTGGGTAATCCGGGTTTCAAGTCCTTCGGGTCTAGGTAAACCGGGTTTAAGAACCAGAACCGTGTTAGGAACCGGAACCGGTTTTAGGGGCCGGAATCAGTTTCTATGGAAAGTTTAAAACATGCATATCTCATTCGTTTAAAATCGGATTGACATGAGGTTTTTTCCATAGTATAGTTTATAGATTTTACATGATTTTAGACTATAATTTTGTCATTTTTGGGTTTATATTCATTGACTTATAGTCTCTCAAAGTCGGGATATCAAAGCTAGAAATTTTATGTTTTTCAACTTTTTTTGTATTCTGTGATAGTTTTAAAACATGCATATCTCATTCGTTTAAAATTGGATTGACATGAGGTTTTTTCCATAATATAGTTTATAGTTTGTACATGATATTAGACTATAATTTTGTCATTTTTGGGTTTATATTCATTGATTTATAGTCTTTCGAAGTTAGGATATCAAAGTTGGAAATTTTATGTTTTTCAGCTTTTTTTATATTCTATGATAGTTTTAAAACGTGCATATCTCATTCGTTTGAAGTCGGATTGACATGAGGTTTTTTCCAGAGTGTAGTTTATAGTTTGTACATGATTTTAGACTATAATTTTATTATTTTTGGGTGTTTATTCATTGACTTATAGTCTCTCAAAGTCGGGATATCAAAGCTGAAAATTTTATGTTTTTCAGCTTTCTTCGTATTTCGTGATACATTTAAAACATGCATATTTAATTCGTTTGAAGTCAGAATTGCATGCGGTTTTTTCCAAAGTGTAGTATAGAGTTTTTACATGATTTTAGACTATAATTTTGTCATTTTTGGTTTCATATTCATTGATTTATAGTCTCCCAAAGTTGGGATATCAAAGATGTGAATTTTTTTTCTCAGCTTTATTTTTGTATTTTGTGAAATTTTAAAACATGCATTTGACCCACTTTACCCAGTTCCCCGGGTTTTTTCGGTTTTAGACCCACTTTACCCGGTTCCATTCGACCTACTTTGATATTTCCGGGTTTTCCGGTTCTAGACTCACTTTACCCGGTACCTTAACTGAAGTCGGTTCCTATATACCGGTCTCGTTTCCGGTCCTAAAAAATCTCGTTAACCGGTTCCCGGGTTTTTCGGGTCCGGGTCTACCGGTCCGGGTTTGGATCCACTCTCATCCCTACTTTGCATTTTGTGGCACTCTAATATTTTGTGACGATTTGTATTTGACACTTATGCTTTCCGAAGACTTGGCTTATGAACAATATTTTTGGGTAATTTACAAATGAAAATTTTGGGTTGAAATTTGATGTGTTACACCTAGTGGGTATTCGATCCGTACTTGTAAACTTATTTGGAGCTTCATATTTGTATCAGTGTAACGTCCCAAAACCATGGTGAAAATTATCAATTTTTAAAAGAGAAATAGAAGCCATTTTAAAAAATGTCAAACACCATAAAGACAATTGTTTCACAAAATGGAATCAATCAAAGTAGAGTAACATAACATCTCTTAAAATAATGAAATCTTCGGGATAGTGTACAGTCATGTCTTTGCTTTGTCCCAATCTTTAAAAGTACCTCAAACATTTAAATCAACAATTATAAGCCAAAGTTTAGTGAGTTCCTTAAAATAAATCACACAACAATACACATACAATGCATGCATACAAGGCCTTTAACATAATGTTGGACCACCACCAGGGCCTTCAGCATAAAACTAGACTACCCTCTTTAGGACTTCAACATAAACCTAGACCACCCTCCTTAAACCTTCAACATAAAGTTGGACCGTCCAGGTATCTTGGCCTTCGGCACACAGTTAGCCCACCTCAACCCGTCCATAATATGTCAACATATGTATATAACAACAAACTACAAAAGAGATAAGAAAATGAAATTATGACAAATCTATATGCTTAACAGACTCCTACATCATACCAACACCCTAGCATATAAAGGATCCATACTGTAGTATAAAGTATAGTGAGAAAACTCACCTTGCAGTCGAGTAGAGATACACCACAACTCACAGAGAAGTAAAGGTTGGTACTACGAACCACCTATACATCAGTTAGAGGTGATTCCTTGGTCAACAACCTAAACCCTCAAATTAACCAAAATTCAACCTGGTCAACAGTCAACTGTCAATGGTCAAAGTCAATGGACAACCAATATGCCGTGGCCAACCACATACCATGTCGTGGCAACTACATGAAAAAACAGTCGCGGGTGTAACCTGCCACCACGTCGTGGCAAGGAGAACACCACGTCGTGGGAACTGGCCATAACAACTTAATGGGTTAAGCCCTTAATCCATAATCTCCAGTGTTCAAAGACTCACATATAATCCTTCTAAAGGTCTTGATGGATAAAGTTTCCAAATTTATCCTTTAGGACATCCCAATAAGTCAAGACCTCAAAACCTAAGTTCTTAATGCACACGCCAAGTGCATGGACGCCAAACTAGGTCATGTAAGTAACATTTCTAATAACCAAAAAGGTCCAGAAGTCATATAATGCATCAAGGGGTTCTGGAGTTCACTCAAACTCCAAGAACATGAAGATTTGGACCAAAAAGATCATAAAGTGATCTAAATTATGTATAATGACATAATGAATAAGGTAGAAGCTTTGTACCTTAAAATGGTCAGAAATGTGATGAAGATGGTGGATCTAAGTTGTAACCAAGTACTAAAGCAACAAAAGGGACTCCTTCCTTCAACATTCAAAACAAGAAGCTCAAACACTCAAAATACACAAATTGAAGGTAGGGTTTGGGAGGAAAAGTTTCTCAAAGGATAAAGGCTACCAAATAAGCCAACCCAAGAAGTAAATCCTTTAAATATGGCTCTAATCCCGGGGTCTAAGGTTTTGAGCCCCAGCCGCCACCACGTCGCGGTCAATCAAGAATGTGCGTCCAAATAATGTCGTGGCCGTGTCGTGAAGATCCTCCTTCACCACGTCGTGGTCACCCTACTTCCTCAAAATTTATGAGTTAAACAATTCAACTCAAATAAAAAGTATACCTGAAAATGGATGTTACAATTAGTCTTCATCCGGTAAACAGTTTTTGATGTCTTTTAGGTTTGAACATATGTTCAACACACAATTATCTAATAATTGATTTTTCATAGATGATTTCATAGGATTTTGTTTGATTTCTTCTCGAAATCACTTTTGGTGTGTTTTAGTTTAAATATATGTTCTTCAGTACATGATCATCTCATAATCAGTTTTGGTAATCTATTTCTTGAATATGTGTTCGATTTCATCTGAGAATCAATATTTTATGCATTTCTTGGAGGGATATGCACCACACAAACAAATGTTGTAAAGGGGTAAGTAAAAGAACAAATTGAAATCAATATTTGGTGTGTTTCTGTATGCTTAGAAGTTTTTGGTTACAAACTGGATTCACTTTTAGCTTTTGGGCTCTTCGATCAATGTATATTTTCATAACTGTAGATACAAACTAAAAATCGATCTTGGTGAACTTGGTTCCTTGTTCTTAGAAGTTTGTTGTGGTATTTTTATAATATATTCATATAGATTATTTACATCTTGATAAATTTAACTACCAAAGGTGAATCAAGTTTTTTTAATTTAAAAATTGAGTGAGGGGGTACCAGATATAAGTGGGGTGGGGTCTTTTTTAATTTCGTTTTTTTTTTTCTGTAAATTGTATTTAAACAAAACTAAAGGTAAAAAAAATAAAAAGGGTAAAGAAGTTTTTTTATATAGATCAAAACCAACTATGCAAGTTTATAAACAATAAGGGCCATATTCCTAAAAAACAATTAGTAAAGACTAATTTTACGACTTTTTGTTAAACCATAGACGATATTTATGTAATTTTGTCCTTTTAAATTAAAATATGATAGCTAAATAACCTTATTTTTAAAAAAATATTTTCTAAAAGTTCATAATATATTATATAAGAAACCTTCATGATATTTTTGATTTGGAGAACAAAAAAAATTCATCTCTTGGTTTATATAAAAACATAGACACCTTTTAAAAAATCATGAGGGCGAGGTGGGGTGTTTTTCTAATTTTTTTTTACCGACTATGCAAAGTCGCATAGCTAAACAACTCGACTTTTGGTGAACCATGTAGATTATTTATGTAATTTTGTCCTTTTAAATTAAAGTATCATAGCTAAGCAACCTTATTTCTCAAATTTTCTTTTCTAAAAGTTAATAATATATTATATAAGAAACTTTCCAGAAGATTTTTGATATAGAGAACAAAAAAAAATTATCTCTTGGTATACAAACATAAGCACCTTTAAAAAGTCGTTCTTACCCTTAACAACAATATTTTTAAATTTTATTTTATTTTATTTTTTATAATTCACTAAAATAGTAAGATGAGGTGCTCCTCCAATGTTGTGCCTTCTTTTGGTTTCTATAGCAAATCTATCAAAGCTCGAGTTAGCCCGACGATTTGTTGTCGTGTGTGGATACGTGACCTAAAAATTTCAATAGTAGAAGTTTGACAAAACGCTCCGTTTAAAACAGAAAGTCTCATTTGACACTATAAGCTTCTAGCGTTTAGTTTAATCAAAACGCTTCAAATCAAAATGCTACTTCATATAGCGTTTAACAAAACGCTACAAGTTACAAGCTACCTGTTAGTTTTGCCGAACACGCCCGAAGTGTATAAGATGCCCGGTCAAATCGACTTGATTCCTATGTTACAACTTTTTTTCCTTTTTCTTTAGCATATTGTACATTTACTCATGCAACAGCTTGCTAATGCTTGTTTTTCTTTTATATAAAATTCTTTTAGCCATTATATAAAAAACACTTAACGTGTTTTCTATAGGATTAACCCCTTTTTACTCACTTATATTTGTATTAAAGAATTTTGATAATTTAAATGTTAGTCTATAATTTATAATTGTGTTCGGAATATAATAATGGTAAAAGAAAATAAAAAGGGTAAAGAAGTCTTAGATCAGAACTAAACTATTCAAGTTTTAGAAACTAGTTCGTAAAAATAATGATTTTGTGACTTTTGGTAAACCACGATAATTATTTATGTAATTTTGTCCTTTTAAATTAAAATATAATAACTAAACAACCTTATTTATAAAAATTTCTTTTCTAAAAGTTCATAATATATTATATAAAAAATATTCAAGAAGAACTTTTATTTGGAGAACAAAAAAAATTCATCTATTAAAAAGACACCTTTTAAAAATCGTTGGGGTGTTTTTTAAGAGTGTTAAACAATAAACTCATGTCGTTAATTGTTTAGATAACTTTAGTAACCGTATCCTACTTTATTTTGTCAATAATAACTAAAAGAGTACGGTTTGTTGAGTTGAACTGTACTACTAATATAATACGACTTAGGCGAATGTCCGCGCGTTGCGCAGTGGGATAATTATGTAGTTTAATATGGTTATATATGGTTTAATGTATTGTAAATAAGTCATACATAAAATTTGTATGCGATTAAATAGCATGCATATTTTTTGATTTACAGATTTTTTTATCATAATAAATAATGAAATTTTTTTACTATTAGTTTAAAATTTTAAATGTAATTTTTTTGTACACATTAGTATCTAATGTAATTTGTTGATGATTGATTAGATATGGATTCTCATATGTGGTCGTTTATTTATGTTGAACCTCATAAAAATACATATTTAACGACTTTTGTTAGTTTTACTATTGAATAGAAAATGGTGCCGTATTTTAAGTAAATATAAAAAACCTCATTCTCAATCTATTTTAAAATAGTGAAATATTTTAAGTTAATATAAAAAATCATATTCTAGAACTAATGAAGAGTAAAAACGGAGCCAAAATTTTTAACTATAATAAAGTTGATTCAAATTAAAAAGTGCTCAATCGAAGATAATATTATTATAAACATCATAAGATATTACGTTATATTCAAATTACAAATATCATTTTTGTAAGAGTCATTCAAAATATATGAGACTATAGTGTCTAATACAACAATGTAATAACCAAATGACCCTAATATATTTTAAATGAAATATAATTATAATATATTATCTATGCAACTAAATTTCTGCACGACATGTCAGATTCGTCTACTATATGATATTCTTCTAATATATTATATTATAGTATAAACATTATATTTGGAAAACCACTTTGAGTTATATTGTAGTTTATAACATTAAATTTGTGATGGGCTGTATTTGAGACACATTTGTGTATTTATATCTATATTATATATTTAAAACAAATCTTATATAAACATCCAACCTAAATATTCATCTTCAAGTTTTCTTTCTTCGCCACGTAAACAAACTTTTGTTATAAAGCCAAAAATGGAATAAAAGACACTTAATTGTATGATCATGATATATTGTATTTTGATTGGGGCTTGTACAAAACATGCATGAACATATATTATTAATTTATCTTGTAATTCGAATAAGATAGCTTCAAATCCAACATATCAAACGGATTACCCATTACTAAAGTCTAAAACCCAAAAACTCAAACATGTTTTAGTATCATACAAATGCATGAGGTTTTAGCAAATTATTATCTCATATGAATTATTAAGAAGGTGAAAAGGTTTGGGGGTTTCAAATGCATGGGATTTTAGCAAATTATTGTGGGGGGTTTCAAATGCATGACAATCAAGGGAAAATGCAAACTTTATAAGTATGTAAGATTCCTCTATAACCGCATTCTATTTAGGATATTCTATTTGCCAGTTTCTAATAATGGTAATTTATCTTGATGGTACGTATTTGAGTTGGATTTTGCTTTAAATGTTATTTTAGATTTATCATTATTATAGATTGCGGTCGAGATCATCATCCTACCAATGAGGTGAGTTAAGTAATTTTACAAATAACATGATATATAGATTGGGACTTGATGAGACGCTGTTGCTTAAATTTCACATTAATGTATTGTTACAAAATTACTATGTTCTAACATCATATCATGAGGTTCTAACAATCAATGGCACCAAATAATTTATGATATTTTTTGTTGGAAATTTCTTGACATTCCAATTATATTTATGAGTTGGTATATATTTAATAATTGAGTAATCTTATTCGTCATCCATGAATAATTAAAAAGGTGACATATTTGCGTGAGTAGCATTGTTAGATTCATATCGACAAAGATTGGCATGATTTGCATGCATGAAGTTTGATGAAAATCATGATTTACATGATTTGGATTATTAGCATGGATTGCATAATCATATCATTTTTGTTGGTGGGTCTCATTAGTCGAACTAGGACAAAAGTTGTCAATGTTGAATGATGTCATGAGATTATTGTTAGATTAGGTGTCTAGACCCATAACTATAATTGGTATATACTTAAATTGATAGTAGCACAGTCTTTTTGGATTGTCATCATAACTAGTAACTAGACATGAAGACTTTTGGAGAGATGTTGAATTTATTATTTGAATAATAAATTGTAATAAATGATTTATTAATGTATTATGAAAATAATATATTAATTACAAATCATATTATTTAATTAATAATTAATCAAAATTTGACTGGAATTAATTTTTGGATTAATTGTATTAATTAAAAAAGCAAGGGCTGTTTGACAACTTATTGATAGTTGAAGAATTGGGCTCTAGAATCTCCCTAGAAGGGTTAGACGAAAACTTGTAGGAAGACCCTAGAAATTTCGTCCAAGGCCTATTGGATGAGAGTTCTTGGGCCGCTTAGGCCTCAAGCTAAGGGAATTAGGGTTTCCTCCTAAAATCTAGTTTTGACTCTAAGCTACCTCACTATATAAAGCGCTTCACTCATTCACAATTTCGGCCACCATATCCCTAGAAGGATAACTGGATTTCTAAGAGCTTCTCCTCTCTCTCTCTCTCTCTCTCTCTCTCTCTCTCCTCTCTCATCCTCTTGCTAAGTTTTAGGTGTGATTCATTAGAGGCGTGACACTTGATCTCAATCTTCAAGAACTCTTGGATTCACATTGTTATTACTACATAACAATAAAACTTATAAAGTATTGCTTAGTGTCGAATAGGGCTGATATCGATTAGGTCTCATAGTTGGGTTAGAGTGTGGGACCAGATCGGAGTGTAATCCTCCTCGTCTTGGGATGACCAGAAATGGTGGGTCCCGATCAGACAACCAGGCGATATGTCTGGGTCATCGACTAGAGTAGATAACCAACACTTTGTTGTTCTAGGCGGTCTTGTGAATTACGTTGCTAGCATGGATTTATAACCCATGGACATAGATGAAATGGAAAGCCAAGGACTTATATGACTTACACTAGCCAAGGACTCCCCTAGCATGTGTAGTCAAACAGTTTCTTAGACATTTCATTCAGTAAGGTGATTCTTCCATATTATTGTCAAATTAGGATCTATGAGGATCTGTTGCGATTGGGTACATGGTCTAAGGATAGATTACATATTTACACTTGATATATGTCTTGCAGGAATGATATTTTATCATTAAAATGCTATGGGCTTGAAAACCCTACGTATCTCACCAGGTTTCCCAAACCTAGCCCACTCATTTTATTGCATCATAGGTAGTGGAGCCAAACTTGAAATTGCCTAGTTAGGATGTTGAGTGGAATAAAGGATAGCTTGCATTAGTTATTTCAGGACCTTTTTGTTTACGATGTAACACATGTTTGGATATAAACGAATGACATCCAAAGGTTTTAATAAAATAAATTTTGTTATTTCAAAAATGTTTATTTAAGTGGGAAATTTCGCATTTCAATACTTCAAAGCATAATGAAATTTTTTAAATTGGTTCTGAAAAAATGGGGGATGTCATAGTTGGTATCAGAGCATTAGATTAAGTGACCTAGGAATTTAGGAAAATTCTAGACTTAAACTTAGTTACTAAGTATGATTAGTAAGACATGCGATAGTTGCGTTAGTTGCTTTGGACACTTGCCTGAGGACACTATAGGAAGATGCCTTAACTAGGTGCTAAATATATGTGATAGATAGTCTATCTTCTTTATCCTAAAATTCTCGCATCTAAGACTTTATTACTCAAATGCCATGACCATCACGAGGAGTAGTAGGGTCATCAAGAACGAAGGAGGTCCAACACCTCAAAATGTCGGAGCAGTTGTTGTGCAAATCCCAATTAATGAAGCTCGGGCGATGATGAAAGAAATGCTCAATCAATAGCAATGTGAGTTTAGGGAATTATTAGCTCAGGAGCCAACTAATAATAGAGGAAGAGCGCTAGTAGTCAAAGAGCTGATAGTTGTTGAACAAGTCAACAACAGACCAATTCATTCACATGCTACGATGGTCCAAGAAGGAAATAATGATGACTCAGAAAGTTATTAGGGACCGGAGCAGCCTGAAGTTCAGAGAAATTATGAACCTAGAGGCTACTGCAAGTATAAGGATTTTAGGACTTGCAAGCCATCATCATTTAATGAGAAGTAAGATCCTATAGGAGTCATGGATTGGATATCAGAGATGGAGTCGACTTTCCAGACGTGTGGATGCACATGAAAGCTACAAACCACCTATGTTGGGAGGCAGTTCAAGGGTAAGACGATGCATTGGTAGAGCACGTTGGGGAATATTTTGAGCCCCAATAAGTGGTTACAATTGACTTCAAACGAATTCTTGACCCATTTCAAGAGGAAGTTCTGTTTGGCTGAGAAGATGTTGGAATTGGAGAATCAATTCTTGGCTTTGAGAAAAGGAAGAATGTCAGTGGATGAGTACACTAACTCCTTCATTGATAAAATGGATTTCGCCCTACGACTCGTTCCATAAGAACTGACCAAGATTGATCAGTATGCCAATGGGCTACTGTGGGAGTACACTGTGCTAGTAAAGTGGGCACCTACCTTCGAAGCGGCCGTCTAGGCTGCAAAGTCTGTCGAAGGAATGATGAAGAAGAGAGCTACTGACATAACTGAGGTCAGTGAGAAGAGAAAGGTTGAGGAAAGTAACAACAACAAGTTTACGGAAACAAACGACAAATCTAGAAGCAACCAAGAAGCAAAGTGGTGTGGCCAGTGCAAGAAGAAGCATTTCGGCAACTGTGTCGTTTGCTTCAAGTGTAAGAAGCCAGGGCATATTTACAAAAATTTCCCTATGAAAGGAAGAGTTTGTTTTAATTGTGGAGAGGAGGGGCACATGAAGGCGAAGTGCCCGAAAGTGGAGAAAGTGATCCCGATGATCTTGCCACCAAAGACCAAGAGTCGGAGCTACCAGATGACGCTCAACGAGGCTAAGGAAGAAACCGATGTTGCTTCAGGTACATTCTTAGTTAATCAAATCCCTTCAAAGATATTATTTGATCTTGGAGCAGATCATTCATTTATATCGCATGAATTTGGTAGGAAACTTAGACTATCACCGCTTAGACTAAGTACCCCTATCTTAGTAGAAGTAGAGGAATATACATGTTAGCAATAGGTTAGAGGCCTTAACTATAGATTTATATGGGAATGAATTCCGTCGAGAGCTTTTAATTTTTGAGTTAAGTAAATTTGACATCATTCTCGGCATGGATTGGTTGGGAGAGAACCTCGCAGACATCTTGCGTAGACGGAAGAGGGTGCACATCAGTCCACCTGGAAGAAATCCATTCATCATTTACGGAGATAAGAGTATAGTGAAGTCTAGAATCATCACAATGATAAAGGCCAGAAGATGCTTATCGAAGGGATGTTCAACATTCCTAACATACGTAATCGACACGAAGAAGGAGAAAAGAGTAATGACCGATATACCTATGGTGCGAGACTTTCCTGAGGTATTTCCAGATGAATTACCAGGATTAACACCAGAGGGGCATGTAGAATTCATAATCGCTTTGTTGTCAGGCACAACGCCAATTATGAAGGCACCGTATCATTTAGCATCGTCGGATATGAAGGAGTTAATGACACAACTCTAAGAGTTATTGGACGAAGGCTTTGTAAGACCTAGTTCATTACCTTGGGGAGCTCCAGTACTGTTCGTAAAGAAGAAGGACGGTACTATAAGAATGTGTATTGACTATCAGGAGCTAAACAAAGTTATGATCAAGAATAAGTATCCTTTACCCAAGGTAGATGACTTGTTCGATCAATTGCAGGGAGCAACCGTTTTCTCCAAAATTGATCTCAGGTCAGGTTATCACCAGTTAAGGATTAGGGAGCAAGATATCGAGAAGACAACCTTTATAGCCCTATATGGACACTATGAATTCCTCGTTATGTCGTTCGGACTAACAAATGTTCCAGCTACATTCATGGATCTGATGCATCGAGTTCGTAAACCTTTTTTTATCTATAAATCAATAATATTGTTCATAAAAGACATCTTGATTTACTTCATGAAAAGTCAAGATCATGGAAAACATCTCTGAGAAGGACTGAAAGTCCTTAAGAGGGAGAAACTTTATGCAAAGGTTTCTGAGTGCGAATTTTGGATACGGGAGATTCAGTTGTTGGGTCATGTTGTTAACCAGGAAGGCATTATGGTTGACCCAATAA
Source organism: Lactuca sativa (assembly GCF_002870075.4). Taxonomy (NCBI): domain Eukaryota; kingdom Viridiplantae; phylum Streptophyta; class Magnoliopsida; order Asterales; family Asteraceae; genus Lactuca; species Lactuca sativa. Next base: position 299,408,272 of record NC_056627.2, on the reverse strand, counting down.
TGATAGAAGTTGTAATGAAGTGGGAGACACCAAAGAGTCCCACTGAAATCTATAGTTTTATGGGATTGGCAGGATACTATCAAATATTCATCCAAAATTTCTCTTCTATTGCGGCTCCATTGATAACCCTGACCAAAAAGGGAGTTGTCTATACTTGGAGCGAGAAGCAAGAAAGAGATTTTGGTGAATTGAAGAAGAGATTGTGTGAGGCACCAATCCTCGTCCTTCCAGAAGGAGCTAAAGATTTCACAATTTTCAGTGATGCTTTTATGATTGGATTGGAATGTGTCCTTACCCAAAGTGAAAAAGTAGTAGTTTATGCCTCAAGAAAACTAAAGCCCCACGAGCAGAATTATCTGACTCATGATCTAGAGATTCTAGCAGTGGTTTTAGCCCTAAAGATATGGAGGCATTATCTTTACGCAACCAAATGAAAACTATATACGGATCATAAGAGCCTCCAATATCTTTTTTCTTAGAAGGAGTTGAATATGAGACAAAGGCGATGTATGGAGCTACTCAAGGACTACGATTGCGAGATACTTTACCATTAGGGTAAAGTAAATATTTTATTCGATGCCCTGAGTAGAAAGGTGATTCTTGAAGGAAAGAGAGCTAGATTGTTAAAGATTGATGTAATATCAAAGATTATAGAGAAGATCAAAGAAGCTCAAACAAGGGCTCTGGCTGAGAGTGATCTGAAGGAGGAACGTCTAGGTAAGATGTTCATGTTCGAAGAAGACAAACAAGGGTTGAAAATGTTTAAGAATTGCATTTGGGTTCCAAAGATGGGTAGGATATGAGATCTTCTCATGGAAGATTCTCATAAGACTATGTATTCTATACACCCAGGCAGCAACGTCTAGGTAAGATGTTCATGTTTGAAGAAGACAAACAAGGGTTGAAGATGTTTAAGAATCACATTTAGGTTCCAAAGATGGGTAGGATATGAGATCTTCTCATGGAAGATTCTTATAAGACTATGTATTCTATACACCCAGGCAACACCAAAATGTACTTAGACTTGAAGCCCTATTATTAGTGGACGAAAATGAAGATCGACATAGCAACTTACGTAGCGGAATGCATGACTTATGTGAGAGTGAATGCATAACATCATAAGCCATATGGGATTTTGGTGCCTTTACCAACACCCATAGGGAAATGGGATAATGTTACCATGGACTTCATAACAAAGTTGCCGAAGACAAAGAGGGGTCATGACATGATATGGGTTGTAGTAGACCGACTTATGAAGAGTGCGCATTTCATAGCCACACAAGAGAATTGGTCTATGGCTCTATGCAGAAGTTGGCAGAGACCTATGTAAGGGAAATCGTAAGGATTCATAGGGTTCACTTTAAGAAGTGAGTGCATAGCTACTTTCATCTTATATAGGTATGAAGTATTTAATATTAATACATGCTACACGTGTTTATTATCTGTGTTCCTAATATCTATGCTAGATGAACAATTATACATGTTTTACTTCATTTAAACCATATATGTATTTTTTATAGCTATAAATATATTGTGTAAAGATGGGTAGATGAAAGATGATATGGATGATGAGATATGATATATAGGTAGAGAGGTGTAAGATAATGATAATCCTTGACTTTCACGCTAATGCAATCATCTAGCAGAGTATAGATGACGGCCACAGACTATTCTAGACAGTCCTGGGGAACACTACCAGGCTCGCAACTTGTAGGTGTTTTTGAACTATGTGTTCACCAGATGTACTCTAAATATCCTGGCAGCTACGCCTGATGGATAATATTGGCAACTGTGCCTAATAGATAACATTTGCATTACGTGTTCACCAGATGCACTCTAAAAACCCTGACAGCTATGGACTTAGTGCCTTATGAATGAACATTGGCAGCTATGAACTTAGTGTCTGTTAGATAATTCCTGGCAGCATTGGACTTCATGCCTATTCCTTAGGACAATCCTTAGGAATGAATAAATGAAGAATAGATGATTCTTAGGAAAGATCCTTAAGAATAAAAAAGATAATGGGGATGAGAAATTGGGTTAATTGTTTGATGATTAAACATAATAATTATATTATTGTAGGTTGAAAACCCTATGTACTAGCAGGTTTCCTAACCTGACCCACTTAGTTTATTGTATCACAGGTGGCTATATGAAAGATACATTCAGCTAATAGATTCAAGGAGTATTAGGCCACTAGTTTAATTACTGTAAGGCTTTTAATATTCCATTATTCTTATGTTTTTGTATTGACGATGACATCCCAATGTTGTAAATAAAAACACATTTCTCCGGAAATGTTTTGATAACATCTTTATCATGTTTTTTGGGAACAAATTCCTCAATACTATTTTTTTTAAAAAGGATACTCTGATTTTTAAATAAGCATATATAAAATTTTTAAAATGACTATGAATTTGGGGATGTCACAGTTGGTATCAGAGCATTAGTTTAAGCGAACTAGGAATTTTAAGAAATTTCTATACTTAAACTTAGAATGTCAAGTGATGATCGTGAGATGAGTGTCTGCTATATTTAGGAAGTATGCCTGAATAGACACAAGCAATAGCTTATTTACGGAGGATGCCTAAATTGCTTTTATATGCTAAATGGTTTATGCTATAAGATGCCTTATATGCTTTATGATACTATCATTTGATCAGATCTATGGTCTATTGCCGACCGGATCTGGAAAAAATTTATGTGTTTAGATTTCTAAACGTTTAATTATGGTATTAGAACTAGCATGTAACTTTTCAGAGTGATAAAGAGATTTATACGTCTATCATAAATAAAGATTTCCATATCTTAATTCCCGTTGTTGTACACTGAACATTTGCTAGAGTGTATAGATAGAAACGGTGAGAACTTGCAGCAGATTAGGAAATAGTAATGGAAACTGTCAGCCTTAGCCACAAGTGATTGAGCGTGCACCACGAGTCACAGCTGTAACCGAGCAAATCACAATGGAAGGAGTACAAGCAATGATACAAATGATGTTGGGTCGTTAGATGGAAGAAACAAGGCATCTAATTCAACATAATACGGATGAACCTATTGTACCAATTGTCCACCTGACTGAACATCCAACAGTCAGAAGAAGGGAATTATAGTATAACTGTTAGTCAAGCTGAATCGCCAGTGGTTAGAAGAAATAACCAAGATGAAGGAATTGAAAGGAACGGATGCAAGTATAAAGACTTAACGACTTGCAAACCATCAACTTTTACTGGGAAAGAAGATCCAATCGGAGTTATGGAGTGGATCTCTGAAATGGAGCTAGCTTTCATTACATGTGGTTGCAAGGTCAAGTTACAAACCACTTATGTTGTGCATCAGTTTAGAGGTGGTGTTGTTCATTGGTGGAACACCTTGGGAAATACCATAAGTCCCAATAAGCCACTACAACTAACATGGGCAGAATTCTTAGTACACTTTAAACGCAAGTTCTGCTTAGCCCAAAACCTGCTAGAGCTAGAAAACCAGTTTCTGACATTAAAGAAGGGCAACATGCCCATTGATGTGTATACCAATGCCTCCACATACAAGATGGAGTTTGCTTTGCGCATCATCCCTGACGAGCTAAAAAAAATTAATAGGTATGCAAAAGGACTACCATGGGAGTACACCGTGCTAGTACGCTAGACACCTACTCTTGAGGCGTCCATCTGGGCTTTTAAGTGTATTGAAGAAATGATCAAAGACAGAACCGCCAACAAGGTTGAAGTTGGAGAGAAGAGGAAATTTGAGGGATCTTTAAGGTCTAACAAGAACAACATGTTCTCAAATTCTGGAGGAGGAGGAGGAGGTGAAACAAAATGGAGTGAGAAGTGCAAAAAAGAAACACTCTGGAAAATGTGGCCAGGATGTGATTTGTTTCAAGTGTGGAAAGACTGGGCATTAAGCCAATGAGTGTACAGTTAACAAGAGGGTGTGTTATAGATGTAATGAAGAGGGGCCTATTTCTACGGACTTCCCAAAGAAAAATTAAGCAACAAGACCGAATGTAGAACCGAAGCCAAAGGCAAGAGCATTCCAAGTGATCCTTAATGAAGCAGGTGATAATGCAAGGGACCAAGAGTAAGGATCTATATATCTGAAGAATCGAGATATAAAGTACCCATATAGATAGTGTCATGTGGTATAGCCAAATATAAGAGGAATAATATAGGGTGGACTTGAATATCTATGTAATCATTTCAAGAAATAATATAACCTTAGTAATGTTATCCGATGTGTTAAATAACTATGTGAAATTCTTGTATGGTGACTTGGTGAACTGAGATGGAATACTTGGGACAAGTATGAGTAGGTGTGAAAGGTAGTAGGGGCCTATACTACTGGAAGCACAGGACTCACACTTGGATCAGGTAAAGTCACAAGGTTACCAAGGCGCTAGTAATTGATTCTGTTTTGTTCATGTCTGTCGTTACCATCATTTCGGTAATTACTAAGAAGATGATTGTAATTACGACCCTATTAGTCCGACTAGGATAAGTATGTTACGTGGTTTAGAGAACCAAGTTCGATGTAGCATCCGACTTAAGCCAGAAGATTGAAGTGAAAGATAATCGAAGCGATCGATAGAAGTATCACAATCACCATAAAAGTAAGAAGCTTGTAGCTAGAAGTGTTACGTGATAGAATGTGATTATACCACATTATAACATGAAGGAAGGTATCTTCTATTCTAGAATCTGACTCAAATAGACTTGAGTCTAAGCGTTGCATCATACGACGAGAGGTCATTAGAACATGTCCCATCGTTCTGTTACGGTAATCGAAGTAAAGACCTTATCTTAAGTTAGGTATGTTTAAAAAGAAGTAGGAGTCTCCAATAAGGACCGAGTTTGTAACTCGAAGTCTACGACTGAAAGTCCAACATAGGATAAAGAGCGGGTGCAGGATTACGCACCGCCAGCAGTAAAGGAGTCCTAGAGTTAGATAATCATTTGAAAGGACATAAGAGTTACGATTACCACCCAGAATGAAAAGGGAACGTATGGAGTCATTATAAAAACCCTGTTTTTTTGATGATCCAGGGACATAATCATCCTAAGGGGGAGATAACTGTAACACCTGCAGATTTAGGCTAGTCGATTAAGATATAATAAGTGTTAAAAATGATTTTTTAGAAGATTACCTAGAATAAATAATCTTAACCAAAGTAATAGTTAGGTTCAAAAATTGTAACCTATATGACTTAATAAAGAAAAATTATATGAATATTATGTGTTTCATGATTATTATAATATAATAAAATATGAAAAATCAGCCGAATTGCCCGTAAATCATAAAACTAAGTGCGGCAAAACACACACATACACACAGACACACTCACACACACACACACACACACACACACACACATATATATATATATATATATATATATATATATATATTATAAAGTACATGTCGTCTCGATCCTGAAAATATAAATTTCGTAGAAATCCAACTCCGTATGAATTAGATATGATTTTTATAAGATATAAACGTCAGTCACGCACAAGAAATGTGTGATGTAAAAAGCTACCAAGAGAATGGTTGAATTTTAGCTAAAGTCACCAAAAAGAAAATCGTAGTACTCTTTAAAACAAGAATTTGAAAAAAAAAAAAAAAGAATACCAAAAACGGAGTCCGTACGATAGAGTTATGATTCTAGCAAAATCATTTAATTTTATAAAACTATGGACGAAAAATAAAGTCAAAATTAGCGGACGGAGTCTAAACAAAAGTTGTAGATCTCGTCGATAGTTGCACGTGGATATAAAGAATATACAAAACGGAGTTCGTATGAATGATTTATAATTTATAATTTATATTAGCATATTTATGTATTAAAATAAAGTATAAATCACACACACACACACACACACACATATATATATATATATATATATATATATATATATATATATATATCATTAGAAAAGTATCCGTGATGCGGTCGTTATAAGACTAGTGTTGAGTACTTTCGACATTAGGTTAGTACAAATATCATTAAAATTATTTAAAATAGTATTATAAAGGGGTGTTTAGTTGTTTAAATAACTATAAGGTCATTTAAGTAGCTATAAATGGTGGTTTTTGAAAATTCAATTACTATAAATAAGAGGCTCTACGCACTCATATTTCTTGCACCATTCTCTTAATTCAAGAGTCTTTCTCTTCTTATCCCCCGAGCATTTCGGTCCCTCGTGATTCGAGTTCTCATTATGTAGTTTTAGTATAGTAAGGTGAGCGCTGAAGCGCTGCAAAAATCTTTTTTTGAAAGATTCAATGACGAAGTTATGCCCGCGTAAAGTCCAGTTTCTCGCTAAACCTCCTGTAAGTGAGTTATGCTTACCGTACTTTAAGTATAACTTATATTTAAGTTAATTATCGTTATTTTAAACCTATAAACAAGATCTATCAGTGATTTAAAGTCGTTATACTAATTGACCTACTTATGAGGATGATGTATTGACTGTGATTTAGTGAGGTGTCTAAAGTAGGATTTCCAAATAATATACTTGGTATACCAAACAGACCCTACCTCCGATATGATCCTATGTGGTTGCTCCTTACTTGATAGATCTTGAAGTAGACTTTGAGTTAATGATAAATCTAGACTAATAATTAGTTGCAATAAATATTAGACTAAAACTTAGTGATAATAATACTAGGTTGCGTCAAAGGAAAAGACAATTGTTAGAAGCGAAGTGCTGACCAAATTTCAAGTTATCACTTTAACAAGTGCGTGCATAGTTATTTTCATCTTACAGACAAATATGATGTATTTAATATTAATACATGCTACACGTGCTTATTATCTGCGTTCCCGATATCTATGCTAGATGACCGATTTATACATGTTTTACTTGATTTAAACCGTTTATTTTTTTTATATCTATAAATATATTGGGTAAATATGGTTAGATGAAAGATGATATGGATGGTGAGAGATGATACATAGGTTTAGAGGTGTAAGATGATTAGAAGCCTTGACTTTAACGTTGATCCAATCATCTAGCAGAGTATAGATGACGACCACGTACTATTCTAGACCATTCAGTAGAACGCTAGCAGGTTTGCAACCTATAGGTGTTTTTAAACTACGTGTTCACCAAATGCACTCTAAATATCATGGCAATTGTGCCTAATGGATAATATTGACAGTTGTGCCTAATAGATAACCTTTGAACTATGTGTTCACCTGATGTACTCTAAAAACCCTGGCAGCTATGGACTTAGTGCCTTATGAATGAACATTGGCAGCTATAGACTTAGTGTATGTTAGATAAAGTCTGGCAGCGATGGACTTCATTCCTATTCCTTAGGACAATATGTAGGAATGAATAAATAAAGAATAGATGACTCTTAGGAAAGATCCTTAAGAATAAAGAAGATAATGAGGATGGAAAATTGGGTTAATTGTTTGATGATTAAACATAATAATTATATTATTATGGGTTGAAAACCCTATGTACTCACCAAGTCTCCTAACCTGACCCACTTAGTTTATTGTATCTCAGGTGGCTATATGAAAGATACATTATGCTGAGAGATTCAAGGGGTGTTAGGCCACTAGTTTAATTACTGTAACGCTTGTAATATTTCATTATGCTTATGTGTCTGTATTAACGATGATATTCCAATGTTTTAAATAAAAATACATTTCTCCGGATATGCTTTGATAACATCTTTATCATGTTTTCTAGGAACAAATTCCGCAATACTATTTTTTTAAAAAAAGGATACTCTGATTTTTAAATAAGCATAAATAAAATTTTTAAAATGACCATTAATTTGGGGATGTCACAGCCGCTGAGGAGGCACACCGGGTAATTCATACAGAAACACATCTTGAAATTCTCTGACTACGAGCACATCCGAAAGCGAAACTCCCTACCCAACCCTAGTGTTAATGTAACACCCAAAATCTAGAAGATTATTTGTGGAAATAAATTCCCTTTTCGAGGGACCAACATGGTGAGTTGATGGTGGGAAACTCGACGTGTTAGAGGCTTTTAGGACACACGTTTTTATGAACCAGCTCGACGAGTTGGTGAAGGGAACTCGACGAGTTGGACGCTGATTGAGAAACCATAACTTTTAGGGTGTTGCACCCTATTTAAAGGCCTTAAGTTCCTTGGATGGCCTCCTCACCAGCCTCCTCTATCTAGAAACCCTAAATTGAGCCTTATCTTCCATTGTTGAGTGTGAGAGCAAGGGGAGAGCCTTGAGAGGTCATTTTTGGCGCTTGTTGAAGGAGCTAAGGAATTATGAGTTGCTTGGCATGAAGAAGAAGTATTGGATCCAGAATCTCTATCTCATTTGCCAAGTTTTTGAGGTATCAAGTTCTCACCCTGCTTATTAGTTGCTTAGATCTCTTCTTGGGTTAGAGTTTATGATTTTTAGCCATGGTTAGGTGGATGTTGGGGATTAGGATGTCCTAAATGATTATTCTTTCAGATCTAAGGTCTATATGAGCTCTTTTGGCATAAAGATATCAACTTTATGGATTTAAGGGATTCATTAATTCATTAAGTCTTTCATTTTGCCCTTTCTGAGCTTTTGAGCTCCTCCTAGTCATGCTTAAGCGTAAAGTTGGAAACTTTACGTGGCTATCTTGCCTTATGGGGTCAGATCTTTATTTTGGGGTTTTGTCTTTGATGATTAAGTTCTTAATGATTAAGTCATCACTCTTTTAAGTCTAGGGTTTGGGTTTGGACCCAATTAGGTGGTTCATAGGGGTAAAGTTGGAAATTTTACCCTTCTTGATCTCATTTGGTCGAGATTTGAGCTTTGGATCTCTTGGATTCGATGAAGTCAACTTAATGCATTAAGTCGTTCTTTCTTGGGAGAACTCATCGAGTTTGTTGGTCAACTCAACGAGTTGATGGAGAAACTCGACGAGTTGGGTCAACTTGGACCATTGACTTTCACTTTCAATTTATGTCTTTGAACTGGTCTTTCCCAAGGGGTATTTGAGGTAATCAGAAATTCAGAATTATAATTAAGGAAATTATGGGCTTAGGATAAGACCCATATGGGGTTGGGCCCAATTTGGAAAAATAGGCCATTAGTAGGATTTTATGGATCTAGTAGTTTCTGGTATTTTGGGCTTGAGTTATTAATGGGTCATCAGGATACAAAGTGTTTGGACTAGAAAGAATGGTTTGACCTTAAGGCAAGGCCATGTATGGAGTTAGGGCCCAATTTATAAAATTGGGCCATTGGTCGATTAGTGGGCCTTTGGGCCTCTCAGGTTGTATTTTGTGTCATGGTTTTGGACAAGGCTAGATTGGGGGTAAATTTTTTTTTTACCCCAGGTATGAAGTTGTGGTTATAGAGTGGAACCCAATTGTTAATTGGTTGTTGTTTTGATCTGTCAGTTCGGAGTATTTGTCAGGGCAGCAGCTAGGGATTTCTTTCAGTGTGCTTCAACATTTGAGGTGAGTTTCCTCTCTGGATCTCTAAGGCACCAAGTCCGACCCTTGTTTGGTTATGTTATTATACTTGTTGTCTGTGTGATACTTGTATGTGTTTGTATATGTATGACTGGTGGGCGGGGCCCGTTATGTGAGTGTGGGCAGGGTTCGTATCTCATTGGGCGGGGCCCGTTATTTGAGTGTGGACGGGGCCCGTATATCACCATTATCTGAGTGTGGGAGGGTCCGTATCTCATTATTACATGATATGTTTGGTATGTGGTAGTTTGGGGAACTCACTAAGCTTTGTGCTTACGGTTTTTAGTTTATGTTTCAGGTACTTCTAGTTCCAAGGGAAGAGTTCTGATTGACTGCATCGCACTCACCATTGTAATTTCGCATATGATGTGTTACTCTGATATTATGAGAATTGACATATTGGTTTTATTAGAAATGTTTGAATGACATTGTAAATGCTATTTTATCTATTATTAAAAATGAAATTTTTGGGACCATATTTTGAGACGTTTCAAGTTGGTATCTGAGTCTTGGTTTGTGCGATTCGAGCATACTCTCGGGTGTGTCTAAACTCAAATTGAGGGTTTGGTGATTTTTTTTATAAAATAAACATTTAATTAAAAAGGAATTTCTAATCAAAGAAAGGGGTGTGATACGTGCAATTAACCGAGCTTAATTAAGTGGTTCCTAGAATATCAATACACGTTTATTATGATATATGCTATGATTATGAGAATTGCATGCTAGATTAGGGCTAAGGATCTGCTCAATGTTTCATGATATGAGAGATGCCTTTTATGTGCCAGATTGTATGAGCTTTAGTATTGCATGCTAGTCTGTAAATCTGGTAAGTGGATTTCATGGCTTGATTAGAGTATGTTGGCTAGATTTTCCATTGCATGAATGTTGCTTGCTTTGTGCTTTGTGGGACCCTTAGTGATGTGAATCAGATGCTATGTGAATATATTAAGCCACATGTGGCACATGTTAAATAATCTCAGAGTGATGGATTCAGCTCTATTGCGCAACCCTCGTCTGAGTCCAACTGTTCTAGGGTTGAGTCTTTTACTCGAAGAAGTATATGATCTCTGTTGTATGTGGCTGTATTCATGTGGAAGCTAGTTGACATGGGTGGGAGTCCTTTAGCAGCTGAAGGTTGGGTGAGGTTGGTAACGTAGGAGATCCTAGGATATGCTTCAGTGGGTTTGGTAGTGCGGTTAGTAACTTTTGGTGCATCAGTTTGAGACGGTAACTTAGAGGATTTGAGATGATTCCTAAGGAAAGTATGAATAGGTGTGGAAGGTAGTATTGGGCCCGTACTACTTAAAGCACAGGATCCATACTTGAATCAGACAGAGTCTTGGAGCTTCTAAGAAGCTTATGGGAGGAGGATTTTTGGATATGTTCTGATCTTCGGCATGTCGTATTTCAATTTGGGTGATGAACACTCAGGGAAGTGGTTCAGGTTCAGGTTCAGGTTCCGGTTCAGGTGCAGGTGCTGAGCCGATTAGTGAGCAGATGTGGGAGTTCATCTCGTCAGAGATTACTCGCGATATTTTGGAGCAAACTCCTGTGATCCTTGGTTTAGTCAAGGATGGGATTTTGGAGCTATTGGATAGTCGTCTAGGGACCTTTCAGACCGATTTTATAGCAGGGTAGTGGGGGGCTCATCTAGAGCCCATGGCTTGTAGATCCCTAGAATCCTTCAGGAAGGAGGGTCTTATTGTTAGCTTTCCTCATGTGGGATCGGAGGTTAGTTCTGCACCATGTCTTCAGAGAGTCAGCCACATGATTGGATTGCCGCGGAGGTTTCACGAGCCCATCGCGAGGAGTTACTCAACATCATTGGGCGTGTCACTGATAGAGTGGTCTCCACGTTCGAAGGTCGGGCATCAGTGTTTCGCGCGGTTGATGGGGTGGTCGGGGTAACCCGGGAGTAGGAGATTGGTTAAGATAGGCAACTGAGGAAGAGGAAGCGGACTTCTGGTCTGGCTTGACGATCTGAGTTGATAGATACTGCCATAGCTAGTGTCAGAGACCCGAGGAGTCGAGATGGTAGCACGAGGGATGAAGGGACACATGAGGATGTGCACGACATGTCTAAGTGCGGCACGTGCGGATGGAAGGCTCACAACCACCATGTCACACCCCAAAACCGGAACGACGGAAACGTTCGGGGGTGGAGGACGTCATGTTTAGTATCACAAGACATGCATCATAGTAATTAAAGTAATGAACAACCATTTCATTAGAAATAAAGTGTTTACAAAGTATGTGGTTCACATAACATAGGCTACAAAGTAAATAACAAAACAAGACTTGAAGCTATACTGCTCCATCTGCTGAATCCCAAAGCTCGTACCTGTCTATTGGTCTCCTAAGAATACAAGTTATTTTGAAAGAGTTTATCAGCATTTATGCTGGTGAGTTCAAAAGATTTTAGTGATGTGAGTAAGTTGTAGAAAGCTTAGTAAGTTGTAAGTTCTGTTTAGAAAAGTTCGCCTATTCCTCCAGAAAATCCTATATTTCTTGCTTTGTTGAAAGATAAGTAAAAATGACACTACAATCCTTTCTATGAGTACTAAATGGATACAAGTGATATAAAACTCAGAGTAAACAAACAATCGATTGTGTGTATCTGCCCTAAGCCCACAACCAAACAAGGAACAGGAAATGAGGCGGATGACACACATCCCATTGGTTGTTAGATCCTTGTTGTATATTACCCTGACGTATTTACTTGGTACTCATGGAGTTAACTGTAATAGTTCCTTTATATTTGATGAAAAGATTCTTTAAGAAAACCCTTATTTCTTATAATAAAATAGTAACCATAGTGGTTCCTTCTATAATCACTTAGTTTATACTAGCTATATATAATCTAATATCAAACAGATGGTTAATTGTGTGGATTTGTCCTAAGCCCACAACCAAACAAGGAACATGGAATGAGGCGGAAGGCACACATCCAACTACCTATCGAGTATTAATTATATATAACTCTGATGTATAAACTAAGGTATTATAGAGTTAACCACCTAAGGTCCTTTAAGTTTATACTTGGTTTAATAAAATGGATTAAACCCTTTACTGGTAAGTTTCTAGTTTTGTACACCAAATGTTCTATTTGAAAAGTATGTTTTGTACTAGAAAAATGTGCATTGAATTAGTGTCCTATGACCTGACCCATACCTGGTACCCCTTATGATGACTTAATGTATACGAAACACACACACACACACACACACACACATATATATATATATATATATATATATATATATATAACTAAGATCGAATGGATAATAGGCTAGGTGAATCCGCTCTAAGCCCACAACCAAACAAGGAATAGGAAATGGAGCGGAAAGCACACATCCTATTACCCGCCGGATCCTATTTATATATATCCCTTGAGGTATACATTAAGGAATCATAAGGTTAGCATTATGGTCCCTTTCTACTGAATGTACTAGACCCGACTGTTCTGTTTGTCGTTTGTAAAATGTAAGTTTTCCCTAGTTTATAACTATATTGACTCGAAAATAGTTTGCATTAACTTTCAAGTGGAACTGTCACTTTATGAAAGTAATGGGAAAATATAAGTATTCAGTTGTCTTTTGAATTGACATCCTGGCATACTAATTTCCTTAAAACATGTCTGTTTTGTTAAGGTCATAATTTGAAGGCTAGTACCCATACTATACGCTCTCCCTGTCAAAAGATTATGGGAACCAAACGCGACTTCATCAAACCATTTGCTAGGCCGTGTAATCCACATTAGAGTTATGTGATCATGTATACCCAATTTAATTATCACCTTTTGTTTAGAACAATGAGTTAGTGATTCATTGGTATAATTAGATCCTGTAGTTGTTCCATGCTATAGCATCTTAGTGTGTTCGTTCTGTTATAGTATCTTAGTATCTTCTCTTGTTATAGTATCTTAGTATGATCTCGTTATAGTATGAACTGAACCCCTAAACTATACCCCTTATAGTTTGCTAGTATTTTACTTGAACTGTAATTGAAAAGACTCATTTTACTACTAAGTTATGCTTGTACTTTAAAAATGGAGTTTTGTTAAACTAAAAGTAACATAACTTTAAAAGAGTTTTTGAAATGTTTTGATCACTTATAAAAGACATAAGCAATCTTTTGAAAGATGTTTATAACAAACATTTACACAATTATCATTGTGTTCAACTTGTATTCCCCCCATTAAAAGCATTTAAAATAGTTAGAAGATTCATTATGGGGTATGAACTCACCCGATGTGGGTGATTCAAACGAATGTGTGTGTAAGGATGAGAACTTCCACGAATGAAGTCCCGAGACTTAACGACTACTAAATGACATTTAATGGCCTATATCGGCATAAATATAGTGTTTAGAAGCAACCAAATGCAAGGAAAACACCTCACGGGACTAGGAAACACTTTGACCAAGTGTTGGAATCACATGTGATTCATCAAAGGAAAGTGGAATGGCACTACCATGAGTTTACGGCCAAGCGAGTTTACGGCCATAAAATTAGGGTCAAACATGCATATGTGTGTGTTTAAGTTCCTACAAAATCCATTAAGGGTTCAAGGTCAAAGGCTTGGACTTTAAGAAGGGTTTTCGGCCAATATGACACATTTATAGGGGTTTACGGCCAAGGGAGATTGCTTGGCCGTAAACTCCTTTTATTCTTGCATTCTTGATGATTTCAAGGTCTTAATCAGTTGTTTCAACTAGATAACAAGCTAAGGAGAGAGTACTTACGATATAGAGGCTTGAAATGGTGATTAAGGTCCAAGAACACTAGTGTGTGTTCTTGGTGAAAGTTGAAGATTTGAAGATCTAGTTAAAATGGATGTTTTTATGGATGAATCATGAGGGTGTTACTAGATAAAGAGATGTATCAACAAATCAAAGGAAGAACACTTACATTTTTGCTGATCTATGATGATGAACTCGATGATATTTGAGAGAGAAATGGAAGTTCTTGAGGTGAAAGTGAACTAATGAATGAAAGTTGAAGGATATGAGTCTTTATGGAGGAGTTTATGGCCAGCCTTGAGTTTACGGCCGTAAACTCTTGTGCCTTGGCTGTGAACTCCTTTTTGGTGGTGCTTAGGCTTAGATGATGCTCAATGAATTTAGCAGGTACTTCCCAACACTTATTCCTTAAGTGTACTAGGCTAAAACTCCTTAGAATGACCTTTAACAAGCCTATAACTCATTACTAATGAGTCTGACACTCAATTGAGTTGACTGACTGAGCTTTCAAAGAAAAAAATTTCAGGTTGTCACGCACCAAGAATGCACATTGGAAGTGAAGTTATGTCATCGTTTTCATCAGCGTAGTCATATCAGGGCGAATTGCCCCCGTTTAGTGCTTGGGGCAGCTCATGTTTCATTGAAGGTACTTCGGCAATAAGAGGGATTCGGGGTTTCTTCAGTCAATATTGCAGGGAAGTTATCTTTCGCCTTCTTTGGTGTTTTTCGTACTTTTCATACTTTGGCTTCTGTATCATTTTGGGTAAACATTATCTTTGGTTTATTTCTCTGCTTATGATTGGGTAATATCTTCAAGACATGTTATATGCCTTTTGCATGCCATGAATCATTAGTGGTTTAGTGAAGGTTTGTTTCTGTTATAGTGGGTTTGGAGTGTTCTGTGTCATCTTGGTTGTAGTCGGGATCGGTTCAGGGGCATTGTGTGGAAGGTTTATGGTTAGCATTCAGCGGATTAGTTGTCCAGTATCGCCAGGATTTAATGGTTTTAGAAATCGTGCTTAGATTGGGTTTTGGAGGTGTTGAGGGAAGTGATTTGTTGCTGAGATCTTTGTTAGGGCATCCGTCCTTTGGAATTTAAGATTTGAGTGGGATATCATTTTAAGCATTTGGGATTATCAGCGTTGCAGGGATTTGGGAAGTGTCCAACTGGTCTTCAGGGGTTGTGCGGTCTTTTGAGTTGGCTAGTAATGGATCACTAGCATTGGTAATCGTTGGTTGTCAGTGGATCGATTGTTGGAAAATAAGAAGGATTCGGAATTCTTCAATTCTCGTGTGCTGTGAGAATTTAGTCGAATCAAAGTGGTGTAGAATCGTCCCGAAATTTAGGAGCAGAGTCGGTTTGAAATTAGGATGAGTTTCACATCCATGTCAGGGAGGAAGGCAGCCCAAGTGGTTGTTAGGATTGAGGATTGTGCGAGTTGGAAGTTCGGGAAACTTACCAACATTGAGCTCGTGTTCTCTTGGTGCTTGATAGCAGGCTTTAGGGAACCAGGTTGGGGTTTCAGTCATGACTCAAGTTCAATTTGGGTGTTCGGTCGAGTGTGTGCTCACTGTGGGTGTGTTCGAATTGTTAGATTAGCAGTAAGGTTATGGGGGCGATTGTGGAAAGGTGGAAGTGATGTAAGACTGTCACACCCCCAAACCAGAATGGCGGAAACGTTCGGGGGGGCGGAGGAAGTTATATTCAGTATCATAACAATTGCATAGTAAGGAAAGTACACACCACCAAATATATAAATATTGAAAAGTGTTTACATAATCGTAGTTATTACATATTCAAAATATAAGTACAGTAACATGTTTCAAAAGAAGTCATTAACGCCAGAACGTTAATCCCCAAAAGCTGATTTCCAAACCTGCTTAGCGGTTCCCTGAGAATACAAGTTATTTCAAAGAAAAAGTGTCAACAATTAAGTTGGTGAGTTCATAAGCGGTTATGAGAAAATGTATACCATTCCAAAGTTCGTGCGTTTTCCAAGAAAATCCCTTATTTTCTTATAAAAGTATGAAATGCATATGAATGTTCGTGTTGTGAATTGTAAATAGTTGCACCAGGAAAATCCCTTATTTTCCTATTAGTTGATTGTTTTAGATACATGAAAATCCCTTATTTTCCTAAAGTAACAGGCAGTCTCTAAGACTGAAAATCGCAAGCAACTGACATGCTTAAAGGTTGAGGCATAGTTTTATATAATAAAGCTATAAGAAGATCGCACTTGTTAGATGAAGAATAGTTTTAATAGCTACTCGTTCATAAAATCATAATACCATAATAATTGTCTATCCGGTGAGTTTTATAACCATACTAAACATAATATGCCTGTAGCGATGGTCTTCAGGCGTCGAAATGTTTATGAAAAACTGTCACCCAAAGGACTGTAGCTAACAGTCAGGGTACAGGATCATGACTTCCCGTATAGATCTATACACATTTGACACGCTCTCCAAACGGGAGACTCTGGTTATAATAGACAGGACTTTAGGTAGTACCTTTTCGGAAAAAGGTAGCATTGAAGATGTAATTGTCTCATGGATTTTCAACTAAGTCTGTATTAAGGTGATAGTTTTGTATACAATGTTTATCCCCTTTTACAATGTTTGACAAAGTGTAAATCATAAGTTCTTTGAATGCATAAAATGGTTTAACAAGGATGGCTACCCTGGATACTATGCATTTGTATAAGTCTAATGCATGCAAAGTATAACAAGAGTTTTCACGTTTACATTCGGGATATTAGCCGTGTGTTTACTTGTATTCCCCCCCCCCCCCTTAAAAGTGTTTAAAAGTAGTTAAAAACGTATTTAAAGTGTGTTTGTAGGGGTATGAACTCACATGATTGAAGTGGTTGTTTTGAAGTAGTCGAGAGAAGAATCGAGCAGAACTTCGACTAGAGAGAGTTGAAATCTCGGGATTCTCGGGGATCTCGGGAGTATTGAACTTCCTTCAGAGCTTGAGTATAAAACCCGGGGCTTCACGCAGGCAGTACTTCGATTGGAGAGAAGCAGTGTCTCGGGAACTTCGGGGCGTCGGGCCTTGCGTCGTGTTCCAGGAGTGTTACCGGGGCTTCGGGGTGGTTTAGAGGGGCTTAACAGAGAGTAGAAGTAGGAGAGAGGTTAGGAATGAGCAGCCAAACTCGAAAGGCTTCAATTTCTATATATAGGCTAAAAATCGAAGTTCACGTCATGAGTTTTGCCAATTCATGTCATGAGTTTGTCCCAAATTCATCATGGAATGCGTCATCTGTCAAGTGGCTCTGAAATGCATCAGTCATACTATTCACGTCGTGAACACAATGTTCACGTCGTGAACACTGACAGTTCTGACACAGCGTCGAAATTCGTGTCCCGAACTTCAGAAAATCATATCTTTCGCATACGAGCTCCGTTTTCGACGTTCTTTATATCCACACATAGCTAAGAAAAGGCTCTACAGCTCTCGTTTAGACTCTGTCGGCTTATTTTGACTTTATTTTTAGTATATTATTTTTAACAGGCCAAGCCTAGAAAATTCCGTTTAAATTCCATAACTCCTTCATATGGTGTCCATTTTCTTCATATTTTTTACTATTGTACTCTTATTGTCGGGGTCTTCAACTTTCGTTTAGGTTGTGTCAGCTAAAGACCGCTCGATCTCTATTTCGAGTTTTTAGTTGTCTACTGCTAGGTGAGAAACTTCGAAAAATCATAACTTCCTCATACGAAGTCAGATTTGGGCGTTCTTTTTATGTATGTTCACGGTTTAATGATATCTATGACTTTCATTTAGATACCTAAGGCTAAAAAGTATTTTATCGGGATTTCGTATTTTACATTTAACAGTGTTTTACCGGTATTGCCGCGGATCTTCGATTGGTCATAACTTCTTCGTTATAACTCGGATTTTAGTGTTCTTTATATTTTTGGAAACCTCGTTACGATAAATACCACTTGGTATATCCCAATTATTGTTTTATAAAAGTTAAATTTTTGACCCTAATTTCGCTGGTGTTACAAAGACTGTGGGGTGGCCCGAAGCATTCACTAGTAAGCAGTCGGTATAGAAATGTGGTAAGACTCCGGGATGATCCGTAGCATTCACTAGCGATCAGATAGTGTGGGAAGTGTTGCAACACTTTGGGGTGGACCGTAGCATTCACTAGTCCCTGTGCATCAGTGAGAGTGTGGCAAATTTGTGATTTGCTCACGGTTTTCTTCGGATGGTTTTGGCCAGGGTGGGTCAGTTCGCAAGGTTGTGGAAGGGACACAACATGTTTGAAAGCAGGATATGGGAGGTTATAGGTGACCGGGAATGAGGTAATACTATAGTTGGTCTGTAGCGTTCAACGTAGTATCGGGTAATGACGAGATGGTTTGGGTAGTTATTACTAGTGAGGCTTTCTTTCAGAAGTAGCGAGCGACGACTGTGTGGGAGTCTTTTGGCTCAGCCACTAGGCAGGAACCCAATATTTGTTGAAACATAAAAGTGACCCTCTTAAACTTGAAGAGATCCGAAGCTATCAACTAGATCCGCAGTCAAGCTCCACACCGCAACCAAGAACTACATCCGCAATTGAAGTCATCTATCTTAGTTTAGTTTTATTTGCTTTATGTCTTTACACTTCTTTGTCCAGTGTGCCTTTCATGGCAACTCCTAGACAGATTTCACTTTGTAATCTTCGAGTCTCTATAAATAGAGCTCTTTTATTCTGAATGAAAACACCTCAATCGATCATTCTATCTCTATCTTGAAATATCATATTCTCTCTTAGTCTCTCATCTTAAAAGATCTCCAAATTCTAATATTAAGATCGTTATCTCTTTGGAGCAAGTCAGCTTGACTTAATCACTAAGCTTGATCGCATTTACTAACTTGGATTGTTTGCAATCCTTGTTAAGAATCAGTTTATAGTGTCTTCTTGATATAATACTTGTTGTCATTTATATTTCCTTATATTTCCGCACCTAATTATCTAACTATCTAACTCTAACTTATTATTATTGTTGAGCTTTATGATCCACTGAGTTAAACTTCATTCCACATTATTAGTTGTTCTAACGTTTGTTCAAGTGTGTTACTTAAGTTTTTCTCTCAACAATTGTATCATAGCCAAAATGGTTGCTTTTTAAACAAGAAATCTGATTTTACAAGGCCTTCTATACCACTGGAGCTCATTTCTTAAAAAAAAAACAAAAAACAAATCTTTTCTAAAACAAGGAAATATGGCACAAGCATTATCTCTAAATGTTTCCAACAGTGTTGGAGGTTCAAATAGAGCACCAATACTGGTGTCAAACGAATATCATCACTGGTATCAAAGAATGGAGAGGTATCTACGAAGACTTGGAAGAGATGTATGGAGATCTATAGAAGAAGGACCTCATGTCCCTATTCTTACTCCAGTTCAGAATGATGGCACTCAAGTTAGACTGGGAGGAGGTCAACCACCCATGAATCGTCCCACCAAAGATGATCTTGAAAAAATGGAAAACAATGTTGTTGCTTTTTATGAGATATCTTGTGGAGTTGCTCCTGACAACTTCGACATCATCATTTTTGGAGCATGGAAATGCTCAACAAATAATGAGTGGTAGTTAGGTTGTATTTTTCCCCTTTATTGTATTGTTGTTGTATTTGTATCTCCCTCATATATAAAGTGAGAGGTGGTCATTTCTTATTATGCACCTTTTCTTACAATGTAATCTTAGAGAGAGAAAGTGGTGGGATTTCTCCCACCTAGGGAGAGTTTCTCTCTCCCACCAATGTTCTTCATGGAAATATATTTTATCTCTCTTTCTTTCTCATCTTCTAAGAATTCTCATCATGTTCTTCATATTTTTATATTTTGATACACGATAAATCTCGAGATATTATTCTTCAGCATCCACCGTTCGTATAAAATTGGGTTCCTACAATTGGTATCAGAGTCGTACCTTGAAGGTTTAATCGACTAGTTCAAGGGAACGACTCCCGTTCGGTGATTATCTTGAAGTTTTTCGTGTTTTTTTCAATAATTTTAGGATTCGAACCGGAAATTTCTGATGAGTTTTCTATTTCATTGGGGTGATTCTTACTTAGTAGAATAATTATGTTGCTGCTGCTCACTCAAATTCACTGCTGGAAATTTATTTTCTTGGTGTTCTTAGTATTTTTCTCTTGAAGAAATAAATAAAAATGGAAGAAATTATTTTTGTGGTCTCCAAAATGTTAAAGAAATTTTTCCAGAGGTTATTTTGTTCCTGGAAATGAGAAGACACAATTATGGGCTTATTTTTTCTTGTAGTGGTGCACTTATTTTTTAACCCAACAATTTAGGGATGAGCATATGGACCGGGGAACTGGCCGGAACCGGAACCGGAACCCGATAGAACCGGTCGGGCCGGGACCGGGATGTTATTTTTGTGGATTTTTAGAACCGGGAACCGGTAGGAACCGGAACCGATATAACCGGAACCGGTAGAACCGGAAAAAACCGGAACCGTATGATGTTATTTTTCAAGGACCGGTTCCAACATTTGAAGACACGACAAGAACCGGTAGGAACCGGGAACCGGTGGAACCGGAACCGGTAGAACTGCCGGGCCGGTTCGGTTCTTGATTTTGGCCAAAGCCGGTTCCCGGTTCCGGTCCGGTTCTGGCCGGTTCGGTCCTTTTGCTCATCCCTACAACAATTATTCTTCACAAAGGTATGAAGTTCTTATTCTTCAAACTTTTATTACTGTGAATCTTTCAATTGAAGAATTTTGGACGTAATATGTGTTTGCATAAAGCACTTTGTCCTTTTTGATCTTTTGGGTAAAGAGTATTCCACTTATATTTTCCTTCCCAAGTAAAAACCATGTGACATTGTCCAATCCCATCACCTTTTGTCCCTAAAAACCCACCTGCACAATCTTCTTTTTGCCTTCCCAAGACCACTTGTTGACTTAAAATGCTTTATAAAAGATTCCCTTATTAAAATCTGAATAAATGGCCTTTGCGGTACCATTTTTCATGAAAAAATAGCATTTTTCGTCACCTGTTCAGCCCTTCTCGGACCCTCGAACCGCAACCAAAAACTGCCTACCGGAGTCTCCTAAGAAGCCTTCCCGCATCCCCTCATAGCCTTGGTCCGCAACCCTTTTTCGCCTTGGTACCGCAGCCCTTCTCAGGCCTAAGTACCGCAGTCCTCTTAGTTTAAATCTGAGGACCGCAACCTCCCTTCTTATCCTGAACCGCAGCCTCGGACCGAAGCCCTCGTCCGCAGGTACTCGCACTCTTCCTCTCGGATCGTAGCTCGTTCCGCAGCTCGGACCGCAGCCGTGCCTTGCCCATCTCACACCGCACTCTCTGATCCGCACCTTCCCTTCGTCCGCAACCCACCTCATCAACAACCAACCTCATCCGTACCCATCGCCTAGACCCGCAGCCAGACCTTCTCCTCCTTCCGACCCTCCTTAACTCCGAACCCTTCCTCCCTTCTTCTTCTAGCCTTCAGCCCCTCCTTCCTCCTTCTTCCTCCTCCCCACCCTCCTTTCCTCCTCCTTTTTTTCCTCCCCTCTCATCAGCCCCTTTCCCTTTTTTTAACCCTCTAATTTTTTATCTCCTTTTTTTTTATTATTATCGAGCCATTATTATTATTATTATTATTATTATTATTATTATTATTATTATTATTATTATTATTATTATTATTAATTTTTTTAAACACCAATTATTTTATTTAGCCAATTATTTTTTTAACACCAATTTTTTTATTTAGCCAATTATTTTTTTTCACCAATTATTTTTTTTAACACCAATTTTTTCCACAACCGAACCTTGGATTATCATATTGGTGCATTTCATGCCGATTATTTTGGAAGATTACTCCATACCGCAGTCGGACTTCATATTATTCTTTGTGATGCTTGCACCGCAACGACGATTGATCAACAAAGTTGTTTCACATTCTTCATTTTATGAGATATTATGACTTGACGCTCTTGATCTTCAGTTGACAAAACATGTATCTTGAGCATGTGGACTTTATTTTCTATTAAAGACCACTACGAGAGTTTCGGCACCGCAGTTTGGATATTTTTTTGGTATTTTCGGCACAACGGAGATTATTTTCATGCAATGATTCTTCGTTCTATAGTATTTGTTCATGCAGCTTCAACAACTATATCAGCCACCTTCTCATGACCGCAGAGTATCTCTTTTACTCTATTTCTCGTGTCTTATCAAGACCTTTCATACATCTAGGGAGAGCTCTTAGCTCTTGGTATCCGACACTCTCCATCCGATGATTTGTTGATTTTTGATATCCGGTCATTGGTTATCAAAAATAAGGAGAGAATGTCATCCAGACTTGATTTATGATTGTTTGAGTTTGGATTTTTGAAGACCTCTGAAGACGATTATTTATTTAGTGATGCGATGTGGCACTTAATTTTGGTCTTTATGGATGAAAATTTTGGCATTACTCGATGTTTTCCAATTCAGATTATTTATTATTCGGACTCTACCACATGATGATTTTGTGTTCGCATTCGATTCATATCGTATGGTTTCACGCGTTTGGATTTGTGATATGTTGAAGACAAAGATTATTTTGGCGATGTGACGTGACACTTATTTTTGATCCTTGGATCAAATTTTTGGCATTGCTGGACCAAGTTTTTGGACTCACATTATTTTTATCCGGACTTCATTTTATGGATGCTTCACATTTTTAGCAGGTTATTCTTTGAAGAATTTTGGTGTATTAGGATTCGAGAACTCGAGATGTTTTTTAGACTTTTTGAATCCGAAATGTTTCTTTTATTGGATCTTCTACTTGCTCATGGTGACCTTCTTCTTCCGGTGATTATGACTGGTTTGAAGATTTGGATCTTATTTGTTCTGCTCCATTGGTTGTGTTTTGAAGCCGAAGATCTTCATTGTTTAGAGATTCATGGCCAGTTTCAGACGTCACAGACACTTCAGAGTTTCAATGACATTTCAACATTTGGTTCTCACTATGTTTCATTTTATTACCACACTTGCTAGTTGGATTATTGTATTATAGCGTTGTATCACTTATTAGATTTCTCATCGTTTGTATGCGTTTAAGGAGAGAATGTTGGAGTATGGAAAGGCTCTACAAATAATGAGTGGTAGTTAGGTTGTATTTTTCCCCTTTATTGTATTTTTGGTGTATTTGTATCTCCCTCATATATAATGGGAGAGGTGGTCATTTCTTATTATGCACCTTTTCTTACAATGTAATCTTAGAGAGAGAAAGTCGTGGGATTTCTCCCACCCAGGGAGAGTTTCTCTCTCCCATAAATGTTCTTCATGGAAATATATATTATCTCTCTTTCTTTCTCATCTTCTAAGAATTCTCATCATGTTTTTCATATTTTTATATTTTGATACACAATAAATTTCGAGATATTATTCTTCCGCATCCACCGTTCGTATAAAATTGGGTTCCTACAATCATATATTGCAAATCAGCCAAAGAAATCTGGGGTGTTCTCAAGAACTTATATGAAGGTACAGAACAAGCTCAAGATAAGAAACTTACAACTGCACTCAATGAATTCAACAACTTCAAAGCTCATGTTGGTGAAAGTCTAGAAGATTCCTTCAGGAGGTTCAACTTAATTGTCACAAAGCTATCTAATGCTGGCACCATCCAAAGTAGCCATAAGACCAATCTTTAGTTTCTCAATGGTTTGGGTAGACATTGGACTATGGCTAAGATGATAGTCCAAGGAGATAGAAAAATTCGTTCTTTATCTCTTTACAAAATGTATGGTCAACTACAAGCACAAGAATTAATGGTACTCAAAGACTGTGCTGACTTCGGTGGACCACTTGCTCTCGTAGCACAAGCACCTCACACTCAATCTTATTCACCCTCATATGACAACCCTACGCAGTCATACGAAATAGACTCAGAATACAATGATGAAGAAGAATTCCAAAATGCTATTGCTTTAGTCAGTCAACAATTCAACAGTCTACCACCCTTATCTTTTTGCAAAAATTAGCAGTTTACTAAACCTCCCTTCAACCGCAACTTTAATCCTCAGAACACTCACTTATGATATCCCAAAAATCCTCATCCAGCACCGCAATCTCAAAACTCTCAACCGAAAGAGGCACCGCAACCTATCAAGACAACTGACTCCGGTACCTCATCAGAAGAAAAATCTGATGTTGTAATTTGTCACAAGTGCAACAAGGAAAATCACTTTGCTAAAGATTGCAAAGCAAATGTAGTGAAAGACAGAGCATTCTATCTCAGAGTGGCTCAAGAAATGGAAGAAAAAGAGAAAGCAAGGGCATACATAGCCCAATTCAGAAGAGACCATCAAGTGTGGTCATCCGAAGATGAGGATGAAGATATCAACAACATCAAGGGTAAAGGCAAAATCTGCATGATGGCTACTGCGGATGAAGATGAGTCAACCAAACTGGAAAATAATTATTGTTACATGGCAAAAGATGTACCTCTGAGCATCATTGAGCAGGTTAAACTTATGATCGAAACTCTTAATTATAGCATGCATGATTGTCAACCATTTTTTGACAACCGTGATGACACATGTGTTGCCGTCCTTTTAGACTATAACAAAGCCTTAGATGAGAAGAACATTGCGTCCCAAGAACTTTTTCATGTTAGAGGACAACTAGAAGACAAAAGACTCAAAGTTTCCATGCTAGAAAAGGACTTAGGATTTGAAAATGGATGCAATAATGTTATGCGAAACTCAATTAGGCATAACATTAGATCAGAGAGATTTAGCTCAAACTGAAATTGTACGTTTAAATCTTTTAATAGAAAAATTGTTCTATGAAAGTGAAGCTATTGAAAATATTGTGAACAATGGAACCATAGATAACACCTATAATTGGGTTTGATCTAATGGGTATCCTTCCGCAAAGGATTCCTCACCCCGGTTTAACAAAGACCGACTTTATGTCTCTCCTGACCGAGAGTTCCATTTCCTAATCAATGAAAAAACCTCTCTTGAGGACATCAAAACTCATTTTGGTCGACTTCATAATCTGAGTAATAATTGTGTTATTGAGGAAATTCTTCCTGAATTTTCTGGTAACTCAAGTGATCAAATTCCTATCTCTGGCACAATTTATCCGAACTCTCAAACTTCATCAGTTGCTGATGAAGAAATTCTTATGGAACCTGAAGTTCACATGAACTTCACATCACTGCCTTCAGACTGCAGTACCACTCACTGCAATTCTGAACCATAGTTAGACCAATTGCCTCTGATCAAATGTCCCACAAAGAAAACAACTCAGACTTATGCTGCGGTAGTCCAATCTTCCTTACCGCAGCCCACAGTTAAGAGTTATATAACCATTCAGCCAATTCATCATGAGTTGCCTATAGAGAATTTCGAGTTTGGTCAATGTTCCCAGAATCATGAACTTTCTAATTCAGATGAATCAAGTCCTTGTATTCAAAATAAATCTAATGGATCTAAGAAACCGCAGTTGAATCTCAATGATTGCGGTTCTCCTAAAATTTAGGCAAAAATGGCCTTCAAAGAGGAAGTTCAATCTCTTGGTAAAAAGTGGGAAATCTTTTCAAAAAACAAAAGACAATCAAAATTTCAAAACCCAAGAGTCCAGAAAAACTTGTTTTCTCAAATTACTTTTCCAAAAACTCTTCAGTCAAGATAACAAACAAAAAGGGATGTACAGTTTCTAAAACCTTTTCAAACCCCTCTGACACAATCCAAAAGAAAGTAAAGTCTTTTCGAAGCAATGGTTTTCTAATCTATTCCTCAGATGATCCAAAAATGGAAGGGGATTTTACCAACTCCAACACATTTAAATTCACCTCAGATTTTTAAGAAATCACATCCTAGGAAATCTACACGTGCTCACACACACTCAATTCATACTTTTCAAATTCCAAGAGTACCATTGTCAGATCTCACTCTTCTCGGACTAGTAACAAAAATGTACCCATACCCTTCAGACCGCTGACCAAGCAAAAGGTCAGGGTAAATGACAAAAATCTTTCACGTAAATGTCATTGTCAAAAGGGATCATCTCAAGTCAAATCTTGCACTTTTCAAAAACCTCGTAATTTTCTAAACCTCACAACACGCCAGAAGTTCTCAAACATCCAGGACTAGGTCTCAAGATTGACGTAAAACCTGTCCCTACAACATTGGTTCATGCATCTTTGAAAAACCCACTAGTCGCCTCAGGCTCCAAACTTGTTTGGGTGCCCAAATTAATCGTGTAATTTTCAGGCAACGTGCAAGGAGGATCAAGAAGAGGAGTGGTTAATAGATAGTGCCTGCTCCTTGCACATAACCGGAAGGTTAGAATACCTTCGAGATTTTAGGCCTATTTTCAAAGGTTGAAACGTTACATTCGGTAACAATGTGAATGGAATAATCTGAGGTTACGGTGAACTTACTACAGGGAACTTTTCTATACAAAAGGTAGCATATGTAGAGCAGGCCACAGGGTTGAATTTGATAATAAATGATGCTACATAATGACAAGCGATAGAAGCATTTGTTTGATCAAATCCAAGTCCGAAGGGACCATGTATCCTTTGGACGTTTCACTTATCATTAGGAACCCGCAACTATGTTTTTTTGTACAAAGCAGTATCCGAAGTTAGCTGGCTATGGCACCGTAAGCTAGCCCTCTTAGCTTCAGGTATATCAACAATCTGGTCACCGGAGAACTCGTCTGAGGTCTTCCAATTCTCAAATTCAACAACAACACCCTCTACCCAGCCTATAAATGTGGTAAACAATCAAAAGCAAGCCATCCTATGGTGATTGATTCCACAATTTCTGAAGCACTGGAACTCTTACACATTGATCTCTACGGTCCATCTACCATAGTCAGTCTCCACCACAAAAAATACATACTGGTTATCCTTGATGACTTCACTCGTTTCACTCTGGTCTTCTTCCTAAGACTCAAATAAGAAACACCGCAGGTGCTGATCAATTTTATCAAAGAAATCGAACTTCAAATAAAGTTACCAGTGCGCCGCATCCGAAGTGATAATGAAACCGAGTTCACTAATCATCTTTTGAACAGTTTCTTGGTTTCAAAAGGCATCAGTCACAATTTCTTAGCTCCTTACATTCCGCAACAGAATGGAGTAGTAGAGAGAAGAAACCGAGCTCTGGTAGAAGCAGCCGGATCTATGCTCAACTTCGCACATGTTCCTCTACACTTATGGGCCGAAGCAGTGGCCACAACATGCTTTGGTCAAAACTGAAGCATTGTCTGCAAACGTCTCAACAAAACTCCATATGAGGGCCTTAACAACCGCAAGCCAAATGTCAGATTCTTTCACATCTTTGGGTGTAGATGTTTTGTGATCAACAATAAGGATCATCTAAACAAATTTGCACCAAAGTCAGATGAAGGTATTTTTCTTGGCTACTCAACAAAAAAGGTAGCCTATAGGGTTCTCATCAGACAAACGAGACTAATAGTTAAAAGCTTCGACGTCAAATTTGATGACTATTACGTCCGCAACACTGCTCCTACAAATGAAACGAAAGCAATCCTGGAAGGTGATATCCCACCCTCCTCGGGTCCCCTTAACATAATTGAAATAAACTATGATGATCTTTTTGACCCCATAGAGACTGCTCAAATCTCCAAAGTTCTTGTGTCTCCTGAAGTTCAACAGCAGCATGTCGAAGTTTTTGGTCATACTCTATCTGATGATGTGTCACTCAATACTTCCACCTTGCCGGTTGAGGGGGAAAGCTCCACTCCGGATCAAGTCACAACCATCGAGGTTCCCGTGCCTGAGGAAGCAGCTCCGGTCCCTATCCACAAAATTAATCTTCCATCAAATGTCTCCTTAGACTCAGACGATGAAGATATAGAGAACATTGACACAGAAACCGATCCAAGAGTTACCACTCTCTCAACAATCCAGGGGGAACTTTCTCAGGTTCAAGGGGAACTCCCATCTGCAATCCAGGGGAGCCTCTCTTGCTTGCTCAAGATAATTCTAATCCCACTTTCCCAGTGCAAGACAATTCAGCGGGCTGCTCACAAGTCCAGGGGGAACTACCTTCTTCTGCCGTAGAGTCTTCAGATATTGAAGACATTCCATCCACCGCAGCTGTTGATCATCCACAACCTCGTCTACATGTATGGACGAAGGACCACCCACCGGCTCAAATCATCGGCAACCCGTCCGCAGGTATTCAAACTCGATCCTCAAGAGACTTATATGATCATTGTCACTATGCAACATTTATGTCTTCGGTCGAGCCCACAACCATCAAAGAAGCATTAATGGAGCCTGACTAGATAACTGCGACCCAAGAGGAACTGGACGAGTTTAAAAGAAACAAAGTGTGGCAACTGGTTCCAAAGCCAAAAGGTCACACTGTTTTTGGTACCAGATAGGTGTACAAGAATAAACTTGATGAATCCAGTGCTGTTGTCCGAAACAAAGTGAGACTAGTCGCTAAGGGGTATAGTCAACTTAAAGGAGTTGATTATGATGAAACATACGCCCCAGTAGCCAGGATGGAGGCCATGCACATCTTCTTAGCGTATACTGCTAACAAGAATATCAATGTACATCAAATGGATGTCAAGAGTGGCTTCCTGAATGGTGAATTAAAAGAGGAGGTTTATCTTCAGCTACCTCCGGGCTTCGAATGTATTGAATTCCCAGATCACTGTTACAAACTTGAGAAACCAGTTTATGGTCTAAAGCAAGCACCAAGAGCGTGGTACGAGACTCTCTCTGAATTTCTTGTCTCGTCCGGGTACAAAAGAGGAGTGATTGATCCCACTTTATTTAGAAAGGAAAATGGTAATCACCTTATGCTTGTACAAATATACGTGGATCATATCATCTTCGGATCAACTGATCAGGGGATGGTGGATGAATTTGCAAAGCTCATGACCAACAAGTTCCAAATGAGCATGAATAGAGAGATTAATTTCTTTTTAGGACTTCAAGTGAAACAAGTCCCTCAAGGGATACTCATACATCAAGAGAAATACACCTTTGAACTACTGAAGAAATACTCAATGGAAAACTGTTCCTCTGCCAAGGTCCCTATAGCCTTCGGATATAAGATTTCTGCTGATCCTTCCAGTGAATCAGTAGACCAAAAAACTTATAGAGGAATAATTTTCTCTTTGATGTACCTCACCGCAAGCCAACCAGACATTGTATTCGCAACAGGTGTATGTGTAAGATACCAAGCAATCCGAAAGTATCTCACATGACCGCAGTTAAGCAAATTCTCACATACTTAAAGGGCAGCAAGGCTTTAGGCCTCTGGTATCCAGCAGGGAATGACTTTAGCCTACAAGCTTTCAATGATGCGAATCATGCTGGATGTAGATTGGATAGAAAAAGCACTTCAGGTGGCTGTCAATTTCTTGGTGGAAGATTCGTTAGCTGGTCATCAAGGAAACAAAACTGTGTCTCACTGTCTACCACAGAAGTTGAATATGTGGTCGCAGCCAGCTGTTGTTCACAAGTTTTGTGGATGAAAACTCAGCTTACGGACTACGAATACAGGATGCTGCGGATACCGATTTACTGTGACTCAGAGAGTGCGATAGCAATTTACCACAATCGTATTCATCACTCTAAGACGAAGCATATTGAATTACGATATCATTTCATCAAAGACCACATTCTGAAAGGTAACATTGAACTAATTTTTGTTAACACTCATGAAGAGATTGTTGATGTATTCGCAAAAGCAGTTGAGTCTACAAAAATCAACAGTTTCTTACAAATGTTATGAATGATGAATCCGGTCCCGTAGTTCGTTTTGAACTGTTAGGTACCGTAGACCATCTCTGGTCCCTAGTGCGGTCCTAACAAAATATATCTATCGTACATGGTTTTAGTATACTTTGTGTACCACAGTATATCTGGTGTACTGCAACCATATATCATACCTATATTTCTAAGGTCCTTATTGTTTGTTATTTCTGACCTTCTTCAAGTGTTTATTTCAGTTCCTTCTACCGCAGTCTTTTAATCATCCACCGCAATGAAAAATCTCTCAGCATTGATGTATCAATCCCGAATCACTGACCAATCTGCAGTCACACTGAATGAACTCTCAACTACTTCATAAATTCCAAAGGAGGTTGTGTGCTATTTAATGATCCTTCAATAAATTAGAAAAATATTCTCAAAAGAACAAAACATTCTTTGTATAGCAGATCAACGTTTCTATTCTCCTTTTTCAAATGATCCACTTGTCAGACCTATTTTAGGTTTGAAATCAAATAAAACATTTTCCCAATAAAAGAAATCTTTAAGAAATCTTTTTCATTAAACTGTCTTATTCACCTTGCCCCAAGCTGTCAAATCAGTTCAAATTCCACCTTTATTCAACAGATTTAAGCCTCTCACCACACGATCCTTAAACGTGTCATAATGGGCCTGACACTTCATTAAATGCTACATTTTTGGAAAATCAAAAACATTTAACATTTTCTGTTTTTAATCGTTTCTGTGGCTGAAATTAACCTTTTCGTAAAAGAAAGAAAACTCAAGGGGTTTTATCTTTAACCGCCACATATAGGGTAAATACAATAAACTTTTGAAATCCGCCCCCTATAAAACATTTTTCTCTCATCCAAGAAAGCTTTACGCTTTCTGAACCCTTTAGAAAATCTTCATCTTCTTCATCTTCTTGCACTCAAGTTTTATGCAAGTTCTACAAACTCTTTTTAAAAAAGTGGTGAAGTCTAGCATCTCAAAGAAGCAATCTAAAGCTTCTGGTTCCGCTCAACTTGTTGGTTATGATTCCGCCACAAGGAACCAGTCGCCATCCATTGCCTCAAGCAACTTCAGGGTAATCTTTGAAGATCATTCCTCCTACAATGAGTCTATTTGACTCATGATCAAGTTCATCACCAATCACCCACTGTTTGGAACCTTTGATTCCTTCATTGATGTGGTTCCAATGTTCACACTCTTCAAATGTGCATTCTCGGCGTACCGTCCCCTCAACAATCTGCACTTAATGGATGATTCCCTGGTCATCTTGACCAAAGACAAGTTTCTAATTGCAACCAATCTACTGGTTCATGCCACTACTAAGTTCATCTCTCCTAGTGTGATAGACATCATCTCCTCACTCTACCAAATGGGTTACCAAAAGAAGCTCAGAGGAATAGGAGAGTTCAAGAAAAACCAACTCCCTGCGGTTTGGCAGTTCGTCTGTCACTATGTGATCCGCAGTCTGTCAGGAAGAACCGGAGGCACTGACAACATGGGCCTCAAACTGCTGGAGCTCATCTGGAGTATCTTCACAGGCCATGACGTCAACTACGGCCAGATCTTATGGGATGATTTCCTTCAGTACATCCCTAAGGAGACACCGAGGGTAACTCCTACAGAGTTCACCTTTGCAAGATTCTGGTGATTATGCATCTCATACCTTCATTGCAACTCCTACCCTCCCTCTAAAGATCAATATGTATTCATACCTTTAAGACGTTTACCCATCCATATCTTGAATATAGTTGGACTTGAGACAAAAGAAGTCATTGATCGCATTGAGGCTATAGAAGGTATTGGCCCATACCTTTCTACCCCACCTCTACCCAGTCAAAATATACCAGCTTCTACCGCACCCCATGATCCTGACAATACCGCAACTCCATCTTCTAGTACTCTCTTTAACCTTCTTTTAGCTCAAAGACTCAAGAAGCTTTCTTCAATTAACCTCACGAGGGAAGTCCAATAAAAACACTCCATCCAAAAACGTCGAACTATCTAAGAAACGTAAACTCAGACACGTTGTCCCTTCTGATGAAGACTTTGATCAAGTTCAGACACCTGCAGTCAATGTTGAAGATGAATCAAATGATGATGCTATTCCCATTCTAGTTCTCAAGAAACGCAAAACCAACCAAAGTTCTAGCCAAATGCATGACCAAATTAATACTGAAGTCTCTCAAAAGACTCCAGTAATTCTTGGGGTCCCCGCAGACCCATTTGCTTCAACCCTTCCTAGCCACTCAGACACGTAAGTGTGTCTGCTTTATCGAAACATGGAGACTCTCACCCAGCTAAATTCCAAGAGGATTTAATTGGTTCTTCTCTCCTTAAGGTCTCCAGGGCTTCCAAACTTCATTTCTTTCATGAATAGGAGTTGCGCTCTATCCTTGATCTTGTACTCCAAACACTTAATACACCTTCTAAACCTGTTAGAACAAAGTTCTATCAGGATTGATAGATTCTAAGCAAGCTAATGATTAATAATGTAATAAAGAACACAAGTATGGCTTTGAATATGTCGTATGATTAATGCTTCAACACCTCAGAAGAGCTCGATTAAGAACTTCAACTGTAGAGGTGTTTTAGGGTTACAAAATAATGAACGTAATTATTATTTTTATATAATGCATACATGCATGCATATATATATAGAATAACCCTACTAGCTACTCTAGATAATCACGGATGGACAGGCCCAATCCGGATGCAAAACGTAAGGCCCAAGACGCAACACAAACGTACTCAACAATCTCCCCCTTTGCGTCTTTGGAGCTGAAACCTCAATTATGTTTAGCAACACAAGACTTCTTCACTATCTTGAACACCCTCGGTATGATGGCCAAAAGATGATAGCGAAATGTAATGTACCACCGAAGCATGTCTGTAAAATTCTTCTTGTCAGCCTCTGAATTCTGCTTGCACCGATGTATTATGTTGATGATGTGCTCCAAGCAGTCAGTAGAAAATAAGTGCTTATCTACCAGAGCAAAAAAAAATCTGTGAGCTTCACCTTTAGTAAACATCACAATAAGATGTGTTGAATCTATTTGGCCCATCTTCATCTTGTTTACATCTGACGGCTTTGGTGTAGTCTTGACTGTTCGCTTCTTGTTCATAACCTTTGCTATCTCCTGATCCATAGTCGCAACTTCATAGATGTAGGAGGCCAACATTCGCTTTAAGTGTTCCAGAATCGGCTCATATTCCGTCGGATTAGTGAGTAGAATGTTGTATAGAAAAATCCAATCATGAGGATTGAGATTAGGAAGGTCTGCAAGAGAGATAGTCGACACTGTGTTTTCTATACCATGAGTGATCTTGAAATTAACATTGATAAATCTCCCAGCAGGTGAGGGTTTGAGAACCTTGACTGTAATGATCTTCTGTGCACTCCAAGTCAAGTACTGCGGTTGGCCATACTTCAGATAGAAGTCAATCAGCTCTCGGTCAACCTTCGGATGAGGAAAATGAACCTCAACAATTGAATCAAAACAATGGAATGTGAACGCCTTCCTTGTAATTGGCATGTCAAACTGCGAGTCCTTTGAATTATCACAGTCAAACGAAGCAACAGGTTCCAACCAATAGACTGATGAAAACTCTATAGCTTGATTGACAAGTACATCTTTCGTCCATAAGGAAAACAAGTCCTTTTTACAATTCAAGGATTCTTCTTCTTCCTTGTTTCTCCTTTCCCTCTCCTCTGCTTCCTTCGCAACTTTCAAGTTTTCATTCAGCTCTCGTTCCCTCTTCTTTCTCTGGAGAGCCTCAACAATAGTTTCACCAACATCACTATCACTATCATTAATAGTCTCCTTTTGATTTTCTTGTGGACCAGAACCTGAAGCTACATTATCCTTCAGTTCGGTTGTGACTTTGACTTCTGGGTGTATAGTTTATGTTTCTGTTTTCACAGTCACTCTCGGTTGATCACTTTCTGTCTTTACAACCACTTTCGGTTGATAAACACGAACACCTTCTCCCCCTTGTTTCGGAGGTGCGAACCTCTCGGAAACACCCTTCATCTCATCGAGAATGGCAAGGGCAGGAATCAGTTTGGTGGTAAGATGATTTCTGATGGTGAGAGTTAGCCCGTTCTGTCTTTAATAAAGAATTTTTTTTCTCTGCTTGGGCTAACTGCACCTTCTGGACTTCAATAGTAGATGCTTGTTTGGCAAGATCTGCCTTCAAAGCACTTTTAGTTGCCAGGTCAGCATGAAAAGAGGCAAAACGAGAATTCACTAAACTTAAAAAGGAAGTGTTCTCGGTTTGGATAAATGAATGCACAGCTTCAAACTTGGTGCTTTCTTCCTGAAGGGACTTAGAAAATAAATCCACAGAGGCTTGTACTTTCGTTGCACTTGTATCAGCATGACTTTTCAGTGAATCAAGAAAAATCTGAGTTGTATGAACAATCTCAGTAACATCATTAGTTGCCTTTTTACAAGAATAAGTAGACTCATCAATAGCTTTAGTAGATTTTTCAATTGATGACATGTATTGTTCTATGGCAGTCTCTAGGAAAGCTTTAAGAACCACACCACTATAAGCCTTGTTGTCTTCAAGCAAACGATCCAGCTTTTCATGAATGCCCTGTAAATGTTGACTGCTGACAGGAGCATCATTGTCTTCATCAGAAGGAAGACGATATGGAATGAAGTAAGTAGAGTCATACTCATCATTCTCTCCACCGAGAGTGGCATTGGAATCGGTTGAGTTGGTAGGTGAAAGAGGTTTAACGATGACTGGTGTTTCGGTTGTAGTAGTTGCCCCTGTATCAAATACGTTGACTTCCACTGTTGGGTCAGGAATAGTAGTGGTGGTTGATTGTGAAATTATAGGAGGTGGTAATGGTGATGTAGAAATTGAAATAGTAGTAACTGGTGGAGGTGAGGATAAAGAAGTCGTTGGTTGTGAAGTAGTGGGTGGAGGATTGATAGGAACCGAAACTGGAATTGTTTGTTTCAGTGATGGAGGTGGGGTAGGAATTTTGTCATGAATGTGTTTAGTTGGAGTTGGGGATCATGGAGGTGTATTGCCTCTCGGTGATTCTTAATGACCCTTCTCTTCTTCATCTTCCTTGTCATTGTCTGAACCAGGAGGACGGGACTCTTGGATCTTCTTGCCATTTTCTTAAGCTTCTTGGGCTTGGAAGAATCTCCTTTATAAGATTTTCGTTTTCGTGACTTAGACGCATTAGTCTTATCCTCTTTTATGGAATCCTTCTTTGTGGTAGTACGTTTACCTCGGTTGCCAGGCTTGTCTACAACATCCAAGGCAGCCTGTTGTTCTGGAGTAAGGATCCTTGGTCCCTTAGGAGGAAATGTTATGTATTCCGCCATAACTTTACTTTCAGCTGAAACACAACGATACATGGTTTCAGGAATGGAGCCCTTGTGATGGAACTTTGTGGGATCAGAGATGATGATCTTCTTCGTGTGAAACGTAGCAATGGACGCTACTAGGGCATCCTTTATCATAGGAATGTCCAAAGTGTTAATCGCCCGTCTTGTAATAAGCGTCCAGAAGCGACCACCTGATATCTCTGAATGCCTTGTGGATGTATTAAGACTCTGCACCACTTGAGACCAGATAATCATCCCATAGTCAAGGTTGTTGCCATTGTAGAGACCATATAAAAGGGTAAGCAAACCCTTGCTAGTGCCATCTGATCCACCACTCCTTTCTGCCAAACTCTTGATGAGAAGAGTTAACAAACCATTCCATTAAGAAGGTAAACAAGACTTCTTAACTTTTGTGACTGTTGTGAGCACATCTGTATAACCCATCTCGTAAAGCATGGAGAACAAATGTGTAGTCGTGATAAAGTATGGTGAGATTACTGAGGAATCAACAGCAAGATTCATCAATGAACAAAATCTCCCATTTGAAATAGAAGCCTTCTTGTTATGGATTTGAAAGAAAATGCATTCTTTGTTCTTGTCATATGAGGCCGTGGAGTAGACCTGCAATAAGAGAGACATTGGAATGGCTTCAACTTGAGTTAGGGCTACAACCAGTGGAGAATACTTCAAACACTCGAAAACCTGAAGCATATACGAATCATACAAAAACGGGTTAAGTTCGATGATCATATTTTGATTTGGCTTGATCATAAACAATGTAGACGACGCAGTCTGATCTTGAACTGAAGAGGAAGTCGCCATTGTTGAACGAAGAAGGAAGATAAACAGTTGGAACTTGCGTCGTAATCTTGAGAGAATTTGTTGGTGGTAAAAGACAAATAAAGGAAAATATCTTTATATACCGTTTCCAGGAGAGAGAATGTAGATGATGATAATGACGTGATCACTAAAACGTCGCCTGGAAAAGTGCGATGTGACAGGCTGGGTACTCCCAGGTAAATGTCAGCACGTGTGGGTATAGAGACCGTTCAAATTCACGCGCCCAAATTCTTATCTTCAATCATCGTTTGAAATTCAGTGTGACTTCAAGAAGCATGATTGCCCCTGTTTAAACAAAACTTGAACCAACAGCAACTAGAGTTTTGGAGAATATAATTTTCGTGCAATAGAGTTACAAACGATAAAGAAATAAAGCAAGTGTGTATGGGATGTGAGTGATGTCTCATTATAAGACAGAAAGTAGGTGATCCCGGGCAAGAATCGCTTCCTTCAAAGTCAAGAGAGACTTGAAGTGCTTGTATGGTTTCCCGTAAAATAAGATCAACTGTTTGTTGAGAAACAATGAAAGGCTTCTTTTAATTGTTAGGCGTTGGGAAGCTTATCTTCAACCGAAATTCGAGTCTTAACAAAAGACCAAACGTTGGAAGAAGTACTTATGAGACCGATGTAGTCTGTTGAACAAGTAGGTGAGATATAAGGTGGAGTGACAAATGAAGTAATAGAAATCTCAAAATAAAAAAAATAAACTAGATATTTTTGGGAAGAAATGCCTTGGTTTTAGACAATTTCGTAAAGACCACACAAAAATAAAAAGAGATTTCATCGAGTAACCAGTAAGTTCTTGAATTTAGTAATTCACCATCAATTCATTATTGGTGTTGGATTTTGGGTTTCACTCAGCACGTGGTATACGTATCTAAGATCACAAACACAGACTTTGTGCAACCATAAACCTCAGTGGTAAGAACCGACAGTCTCAAGGGTTACATTGGTGAACCGAAAGTAGATAGAGAATATAAAGAGAATGGCTAAAGAACTGAAAGTAACTTCTGCTATAAAGACATGACTAAGCAGACAAACTCTTAACTCATATGAGAAGAGTAAGGTAGCTCTAGACCGAGTTGATGTGAACAGCCGAATTGGGAAGAAACAATAGGTATAGATCGAATCATTAAGGCCTGCTCTAAGTCATAGAGGCTTTGGTCTACATGCAACAGCATGCTTCTAGGGACCCTTAACTAGTTCTTATGGAAATAATTGTACCTGCCTTAACTCTAAGAACAAAAAAACACACCACACAAACAAAACAAACAAAAAAATGAAAAATATTTTTGAAGATTTGAGTTTTTCTGAAATATAATAAAATCAGAAAGAGAAAATATTTTTGGATTTTTGAAGTTTTCTAAAAAAGAATAAAAATAGAAAGCAAATAAATTAAATAAGCATAACCCATATTAAAGACGAGAGAAGAAATGTACATAGTATACAACCGAAACCTTATCTTAATTGAGTGAAGCGAAATAGACCGAGCGGTCGGTTCATTTCCGTTCTTAAAATTTCAGAGCTGAAATAGACTGAGCGATCGGTTCATTTCGGTTCTCAAAATTTCAGAGCCGAAATAGACCGAGCGGTCGGTTCATTTCGGTTCCCGAAAATTAAGGAGCCGAAATAGACCAAGCGTTCGCTCCATTTTTCTTGTCTAATTTTTAGTGAGAAATTTGAGGATTCGGTACCGACTCTGCTTCCATCATACCCAAGCCTTGTAAGATTTTGTTAAAGAGTGCTTCAGGTAATGCTTTAGTGAATATGTCGGCCAGTTGATCAGTAGATCGAACAAAATGCACTTCCACATTCCCATCTTCTACATGATCCTTGATGAAATGATATCTAAGTGCAATGTGCTTAGTTTTTGAGTGTTGCACTAGATTATGACAAATCCTTATTGCACTTTCACAATAGAGACGAATCTTTTTCATACTTAGCCCGTAATCTCTCAGTTGACTTTGAATCCATATTACTTGAGAAGTGCAAGACACTGCAGCTATATACTCAGCTTTGACTGTGGATAATGACATGTAGGTTTGCGTCTTGGACTGCCAGCTAACAAGTTTTCTGTCAAGAAATTGGCATCCACAGGTAGTGCTCTTTTTGTCCAGTCCACATCCTCCTAGATCAGCATCAGAAAAAGATTGAATGAAGAATGTAGATCTTGCAGGATACCAGAGACCGAGAGATGAGGTTCGCTTCAGGTAACGAAATATATTCTTCACTACTACCATGTGAGGTTCTCTTTGATTGGCTTGAAACCTAACACAATAACAAACAGAAAACATAATATCCGGTCTACTAGCTGTTAGATACATAAGGGACCCTATCATATGAGGATATAGTGTTATGTCGACAGTAGGTTTTTCCAGAGATGGTGTTAACTTAGTGCCAAATGCCATTGGAACCTTCACTTTTGAGTCACCCATCATACCGAATTTTGTCAGTAAATTCTTTGTATAGGCCTCCTGGTTGATAAATATACCTTCTGTTCCCTGTCTAATATTTAAACCAAGGAAAAAATTAATTGGACCCATCGCGCTCATTTCAAATTTAGTCTCCATCAACTTCCTGAATTCAGCTGTTAAGCTAGGATTCGTAGAGCCGAAGATGATATCATCAACATAAATCTGAACTATCATAAGATGTTCGCCTTCTTTCTTTCAGAAGAAGGTTGGTTCAACCGAACCTTGTTTAAATTTTGACATTTTTAAGAAGCGAGTCAAAGTTTCATACCAGGCTCTCTGTGCTTGCTTTAATCCATAGACTGCTTTATCCAACACATAACAATGATCAAGGAATATCTCGTTCACAAACCCTAGTGGTTGCTCAAAATAAACAGTTTCTTCCAATTCTCCATTCAAAAAGGCACATTTGACGTCCATTTGGAAAACTTCGAAGTTTTTATGATCAGCATACGCCAAGAAGATTCTAACTGATTCCAACCAAGCTACATGAGCGAAGGTTTCCTTATAGTATATTCCTTCCTCTTGGCAATAACCTTTGACCACCAACCGAGCCTTGTTGCGAATGACATTCCCTTCCTTGTCCAACTTATTTATGAAGACCCACTTCAAGCCAACCACAGAAGCATCCTTTGGTGTGGGAATCAGCCTCCAAACTCGGTTATGTTCGAACTCATGAAGTTCATCTTGCATTGCTTGGACCTAATCTGAATGATCAAGTGCAGCATTTACAGTTTTTGGCTTAATCTTGGAAACAAACGAATTAAACATACAAAATTCAACTTTAGAGAATAATGCAGTTTGTTTCGCTTTCAATTGAGAACGAGTAAGAACTTTTTCTGAAGTTTCACCAATAATCTGTGCTTTGGGATGGTCCTTAGTCCATTTTACTAATGGAGGATAATTTGGATCATATGCTGGATCTAATTCATCATTCACTTCTACTTCAACTTCTGATAGATCACCCTCGCCTTCCTCAGTTGTACTCTCACTCTCTTTCTCCCCCTCGACTGATGAAGTGTAATCTGTGGCAGCATCAGAGTTTGCACCCTCTGTGGGAGGTGTATTCTCCCCCTCGATCGAACTACTACTGGGTGGTTTTGGATCAGTACTTTCCCCTTCACCTTGACCTTTATTAGTTGGGGACGGAATTGGATTCTCCCCCTCGAAAGATACTCTGTTAGTTGAACTCCCCCCCTGGAATTTTGAGTCTGTTGATGGTGGATTACTCTTAGCGGTAGGAGGTTCACTTTCCATCTTTTTGGCAGCTTCATCTATAATTTTCTTGAGACTTTCGATTGTGTTGTATGCGGCTTTCGCTTCTGAGTGTGCTACTTTCTCTGGTTCATCAAATAGGCGCATGTATTCTTCAAACATGTTGGCTATTGGAACCGAGACTTGTCCAGATTCTGGAAAAATTTCTCCTAAGTCACTTTCACTCCTTTGAACTTTCTTCATGTAGTTATCGTCGAAGGTGACATAATAGGTTTCTTCAATTTGTTTTGAGCATTTATTCAACACTCTGTATGCTTTTGACGTTAATGAATAACCTAGAAACATTCCTTCATCGGATTTGACATCAAACTTGTTTCGGTTCTCTTTAGAATTGAAAATAAAGCACCTTGAACCGAATATGTGGAAAAATTTGACATTTGGCTTTTGGTTGTTTAAGATCTCATATGGAGTAATTGAGAATCTCTTATTTAGCAAGGACCGATTCTGAATGTAGCAAGCGGTTGCAACAACATCAGCCCAAAAATATAACGGAAATGAAGCGAAACTGAGCATGGTTCTAGCTGCCTCACATAAAGAATGGTTTCGTCTTTCAACAATCCCATTCTGTTGTCGTGTATAAGGGGCTGGAAAATTGTGAGTTATCCCCTTGTCAGCCAGAAAGCACTCAAAATCGTTATTCTTGAATTCCAGACCATTGTCACTTCTAATATTCCTTACCGTATTCCTTAGCTGCACTTCCACTTGTTTGATTAATGTTTTCAACTTGGAAGTTGCATCTGATTTCTGCTTAAGAAAGAAAACCCAGGTGAAGCGTGAAAAGTCATCAACAATTACAAGAATGTACTTACTACCACCGAAGCTTTCTATAGCAGAAGGTCCACATAAGTCAATGTGCAAGAGTTCAAGAGCTTCAACAATCTTTGTATTGATTCTTCTAGGGTGGCTCTTTCTTATTTGTTTGCCCATTTCACATGCTGCACACAGATGTTCCTTGTCGAACTTGAGAAGAGGAAGTCCTCAAACATGATCACCAAACACTAACTTATTAATGTCTTTGAAGTTCAGGTGTGATAATCGTCGATGCCACAACCAGCTTTCATCTGTATTTGCCCTTGACAGCAAACATATTGCTGGTTTTCCTTGTATATGGTTGAGATTTAAAGGATACATCTTTCCCTTACATTCAGATTTCAACATAACCCTCTTGGATTGTTTCTTAATTATCTCAGAGCCCTCATCATCAAATGATACTTTTAGTCCTATGCCCACAACTAATTGTGACACACTTATGAGGTTATGCTGCAATCCTTCCACATATGCCACTTTTCGAATCCAGAAATCTCCATTTGTTATCATATCGTATCCCTTGATTGTACCATATGAGTTATTTCCATATTTTACGCACCCACCATCTTTCAGGGACCGAAACTCCCTTAGCTCTTCCTTCTTTCCTGTCATGTGACGCGAGCATCCACTGTCTATATACCATTCGTCATTGAACTGCTCGTCACTGATTACCTGCAATTTCAAGCAGATTTAGGAACCCAAAGTCGCTTGGGTCCTTGTGAGTTTTTCACAGAAAACGGAATTGCAGTGGAAATATCAACCAAATAAGTTCTTTTTACTAGAGTTGTTTGATCTTTTCTTTTAATTGTATACACTTTGATTTTAGTTTTATCTTGTTTAAACTTAAGTGCATTGGTTGGATTGTTAGATGGCATTGGCTTTTGATTTTTCTTTTGAGATCTAGGGTTAGCTGATGATTTCTTATTGTGGAACTTAGAATCTGAAGTTAGCTTTCCCTTTTCTTTGATGTCCTTCAAAGAATTTTCCTTGTACTGGGACTTGGATGGACCGAAACTGGTTTTAGGACTGAAACAGGGTTTAGGACCGAAACTAGGTTTAGGACCGAAACTAGCTTCAGGACCGAAACTAGACTTGGGACCGAAAGTTGACTTTCGGTTCTGAGACTTGGAATAGTAGGAACTTGGACTAAAATTTTCCTTTCCTTTATCCGATGATGCTCTCTTAGAAGGAACATGATTTGGATTTTTAGATTGCCAGTAACTTTTTCGCTCATTCAGATTCTTTGCATATCTTTGATTTCTTAAGTGTTTCTGTTCAGCTAGCTCCTTTTGTGATTTTTGGATGTTGAAGTTGACCTTTGGCTTCTCCTTTTGAGTTTCGATTGTTTTGACCGGAACTTTCTGTTCTTCCTTTGGTTCTTCAGGGATTTCTTTGGTTCCACTTGTGCTTGGTTTGTCAAAACTCGAAGGTTTGTTTATGGGTTCAGCAACGTATCTTCCTTTAACCCTCCAAGAAGTCTGCTCAGACAAGCCTATAGTTTTGTATGCATTATCAATAGGTACTGACCAGAAGTAGTCGTCACACCCTTCAACATTATCATTTTCGACCATGATTCTTAATTCTGACGTCTGCTTAGGAGTGACCCCTATAACTGCATAAACCTGATTTGGCACGGTTTGAACCTTTTGATAAACCATAGCCTTTTCTTTGAGTTTCTTTTCCTTATCTTTTGCCAGTCGATCGAATTCAACTGAATTTTCTGAGATTAGGGGTTTCTCATTCTCGGTTTCGCTCTTCATAAAATCAGAGCAATCAACTACGTCTTCTACATATATCTAACTCATCTCACTTTCCTCATCAAATTCAGACGTACTTTCTAAGTCTATTTTATTATCAGAAGCTAATTTGGCGTGGGATTGGTCAAATGAGTGAATAGTGTTTGACTTAATTTTCAACCTATCATTTTCATCTAAAATATCTTTAAGCATGCATTTGTGTTCCTTGGAATCAATGAAGGTTTCTATTTTATCCAGTCCAATTTTGTAGGACATGGATGTCTCTTCTGATGAGACTTCTGATTCACATTCTGCTATGACCTCGTCTTCCTTAAATTCAAGAAATGGCAAAATCATCTTATGAATTTTCTTTCCTATCTCACAACTTAAATGCAATTGAGCTATATTAGTATACAAACGCTTAGCAATTAAACAAAAAACATTCCTTTGTTTTAAAAACTTTAGATTGTCTCTTTGCAAATAAATATTTTCATCCCTAGCCCTAACTAACTCCTGCTCCATCAGCTCTATCCACATTCTTCTCTCCTCACTCTTCGTTGTCACCCTGCTGATTTGGTCAGTTAGGTTAGAATTTGTTAACCGAGTTTGCATGAGACTATCGCTTAAATTAGAAAATTTAAGTTTTAATTCATTTAATTCTTCTTCATATTCTGTTATTGGAACATTAAGAGATCCTAGGATACATTGTACCTTTTTGATCAAACGATCACAGTCGTTGACTTGCTCACTAACTGGCTTCGCTGCAAAGCATTTGTTCTCAGTCAGGTTCGGTTCCTCGCTTGCATTCTCAGTTGATGAACTAGCTGTGACAATCAAGCACTTTCCAGCTGAACCTACTTCCTTTGCCACATAAGCCTTTCCATGAGTAGGCTTTCTCACCTCTTCGTCTTTCAGAGTCGGTTGACCAAACTTCGACGCCACCGAACTCGTCTTTATCAGCATTCTCCTATACAATCAAGACATTCATAGAACTGTTAGTTGCCTTCTCTTTCTTAATTTCTTCCAACTTGCGCATATAGTACGCCTCATCATCTTCACCATCTCTTTTCTCATCCATTTTCCTTAGCATGCAATCTTTGGCAAAGTGGTTCTTGCCGTGACAGTAATTGTAGTCGTATCCTGAGTCTCCTGCAAGCTTGCTCTCCTTCTTACCTTCATCCTTTTGAGAGGAGATTTTTGCTTCTTCCTTCACTTTTTCAGAGCTGTAACTTCCCTGCCAGTTTCGGTTCTTGTTGACAGGAAATTTTCTCCTTGCAAACTTCTTTGGATTGGTGACCATCATGGCATACTCCTCGCTTGTAAGGTCAGACTTCGACATATCAGTTTCTTCTTCTTCTTCTGCAATAATTTTTCCTTTAGATACAAGAGCCAGCGATCCCAGACCAGAAACCACTTTCGCTTCTTTGGTTACTACACTTTCATGGGACTTAAGTATTCCCACAAGTTTCGCTAGCGAGTAAGACTTAAACTGTTCATGCACTTTTACAGTCGAAGCCACGACCATCCATTCTGGTCTAAGCCTGTTCATGAAATTTACTTTCTGCTCAATCAACTTCCTCTCCATTCCATGCTTGATCATCTTTCTTAGGAGATGATTGAACCGATCGAAAGTCTGTATGAGCTTCTCCTCAGGTTTCTGTTCGAAAACTCCAAATTCTGACAGTAGCAAGGATTGAATGGAGTGTTCTAGATCTTCATCGGTCAA
The DNA here is from genome assembly GCF_002870075.4 of Lactuca sativa. Classification (NCBI taxonomy): domain Eukaryota; kingdom Viridiplantae; phylum Streptophyta; class Magnoliopsida; order Asterales; family Asteraceae; genus Lactuca; species Lactuca sativa. The sequence goes on along the minus strand of NC_056627.2, from coordinate 299,364,125 downwards.
AAAGAGTTCTTTCAACCTATCCCATATTTCTTTGGCCGTCATGCATGAACTAACCAACTGAAAGGTGTCAGATTGCAAGGCGAATCTGATCATCCTCATGGCCTTCACAGTACATAGCAATTTGTCTTTCTCGTCCTGCGGCATCTTGTCTACATCCGCCACCAGCTTGTTATATTCCTTTTGGGACAAACAGCCCAAGTGTGATAGCTTCCTAGATGAGATAGCCATTATCTTCAGATCCAACCACGTAGTCTTCAAAGTGATGTGCCCATACTTCGTAGTCTTGAGTGTAGAGAATGGGTATCCTGGTTGTAGATCCAATGTTGTTTGAGATGTTGATTGGGGTTGTTTGCGAATCATCATGAGACATGGTGAGACGCTAGAATCAATCCTATAAACTTGAGATTAGGGTTTTATCTGAAACAAAGTTCCCATCAAAACAAAGAAGACGACTTCTATTTATACGGTAAAAGTGGAAACCCTAAGGAATATTTAATACAGATGGAATGTGTATTGATCACACAGTCTCCTGCTATGATACCAATTGTTAGAACAAAGTTCTATCAGGATCGATAGATTCCAAGCAAGATAATGATTAAGAGCGTCATAAAGAACACAAGTATGGCTTTGAATATGTCGTATGATTAATGCTTCAACACCACAGAAGAGCTCGATTAATAACTTCAACTGTAGAGGTGTTTTAGGGTTACAAAATAATGAACGTAATTATTATTTTTCTATAATGCGTACATGCATGCATATATATAGAATAACCCTGCTAGCTACTCTAGATAATCACGGATGGACATGCCCAATCCGGATGCAAAACGTACGGCCCAATACGCAACACAAACGTACTCAACACAACCGCAGGACAATTCTTCAGTCCTTGCCAGAACTGAGCCGAGGCCAAACTTGACTACGGGTCAAGGATACCAAGGAAGCTCAGAAAATCCTACTCTACTTACCTTACATACATGTGGTTTAGGCACAGTGAGCACAAATGTGCAAGGATCCGTGAACCCGACGGACACCTCAGTGCGTAATCAAGGAATTGACGGCTATGACTCTGATGATACTTTCACTCGGGATCGTCCCACTACTAAGTCTGGTATCAAGAAATACGAAGCTTTTCGTAGGGAATTTCAGGATCGAAAAGATAGGCAAATGCAACAGCTTGAACAAAAAGAAAAGGAAATTCAAATGGTGGCTAAGTACTGGGCAGATGCAATCAACAACGCCAACACCGTAGCCACTATTCTCAATGTACAAGAATGGATGACCGCAATGACTGAAATCATCCGCAAAGCTCAATCTATTCCAGATGGTGCAAGTCCATCCCATCCCCCTCCAACGCAAAATGTTCAAGACTCTCAAGATGCTGGAACAACAATCGAAGTCGGCTTCGGACCTACATTTGGATTTGATGACATTGACATGGAAGAAATCAATCAACCAGCGCAATCGGATGATATGATGATGATTTTCGATGAGTAAGATGAATCAAGTGGTTCTCAATACTCTACTTCAAATCCTAAGGAAAAGAAGAAGAATAAGAAAATGGTTGTTTCCCGAAAAGAGTTTCTAAGCCAGCAAAACAAGATCGATCAGATCTTAGCCGCAGTAAAATTGGACCAACCGCAACCGGAAGATATGCCTGGACCGAAATCTCTAATTGACAGGATAGAGCGAATGGAAGCAAGAGAAAGACTTGCAGTTGAGAAAATCTCTCTCAAGGTTGAAATGGGTATCCGAGCCTTGAATACAAGCCGGAAGGCGGATCACCAACAATTTATCACCACTGCGGAGCGACTCATTACTGAAGTGACCGCAATAAAAGTTGAGCTTCAATCAGTCATTGCGGATTTGCGGGTCATGATGCACATTCAAAGAAGCTTGTTGAGGAAACTCACAATGCTTATGAGTCCGCTATTTCTGTCTTACAATCAACCATCAACAACCTCATACGCTCTCTATCCTCCAACTTCCATGGCTAGGATATTGTCAGATTCACAAAGGAGATTCACAAATTGCCTTTCAACATTGCAAACCCCACCAATTAGCAACTTAGTGAGGATATCAAAGCTCATTTCCCTGAAGTTTGTGTCAAAATTGATGGTCTTAAGCAATGGCTTGAGGAGGAACTCGATGTTCCTTCCTCAAGAGAGGGAAGTGAAGACCATGGCTCGGACCACGTCTCACCTCAACACTCACATCCGCTTCAACATTTACACTCTCCCATCCGCATTGGTTCCAGTCATATACAAATAATCATTCCTGAACCCATTATTCAACAAAAGGTTCCCAGTCCGCAACCTTTTCCCAAAAAGAAGACTCTTGTGCCTTCTCCTCAACAAAGTCAAATTCATCCGCATCATCAGTCTCCAGTTCAACAAGTCCAAGATGTTCAACATCCTTCTTCCCAGCATCCGGAGACTCCTCCTCATCTCAAAAATTTAGCCCCTGAAATGTCATTCGAAAACTCCTACGACTCTCCCAAAACCAAACAAAAGAAAGCTGACTGAAGAGTAGCTAAGTTAGCTGAAATGATTTGGAGAGATCATGGTTTCAACATCACTATGTATGAATCCCACATCCGTTCCTAGGTCAATCCCATTCGAAGATTACTTGATGATGACTACAAGCCCTATCTCACTTTTACGGAACCTCCATCAGAAGGTTATTTGGACATTATCATCTCACCCAACACAAAGTTCTTTACCGTATTTGAATCGTTTGACTGCAACCTTACAGATGATCAAAGGTTGCCACTGGAATTTGAAAGACTCAACAGATTCCATGTGACAACCCGAAATTTCCATTCTGTACAAACTATATCACTTCAATAGGAGTTATAGCAGTCACAGTTAATTTTCAGACTTTTTCGCGTAAGTTTGAGTAATTCAGGGTTTACACTTCAGGAGATATCAGGAGAGTGGGTGCACTAGGGTTTTGTGCAACACTGTTATTCCAACACTCTATTATATTAGAGATCATTTCAGGAATAAAAATATTTTCTGCCAAAAATATCTCAGGACTATAAATAGAATTCTGAACCAAATTCATTCATTATTCGCATTTCCAACTAGAGAAAAGCCATTTTCTCTCTCACGGATCTTCGGGTTTTTATCCCAAATTGTGAGTACCCCTCTCTAGTAGTGTTGTATAGCTTTAAATGTGTTCATAACATAGATTACATAGCTAAATCACTAGATTTAGGAGTTTACTCCCCAAGGTGTTCTTGGGCGGTAAACTCCCGAAAACAATGCCTAGCCTTTACCCCGTGATATACTACTGCCTTAGGCTTGTTTATAAGTGTACTTGGGACATGAAAACACCAAAGAAACACATATGTATGGGAGTTCACGGCTCAAGAGGATCTTGGACCGTGAACTCCAAAAATCATGCACAAAAGGGTGCTTTTAAGGCACTTAAAGCATTGGACATTTACTAGGAATTGTTCCCACTTAAATCAAGGACCAAAACACATCAAAATCACCTTCCAAAGTGAGTTTACGGCCAAGACATGGTTCTTGGGCCGTAAACATGAAAGAAGGGCACCAAAGTGTGCCTAATGCTTTCATATACTTGGAATAAAAGTCTAGAACCTGTACCACATGTGCAAGAGACTTGAAAGCATTAAAAACACCCATAATTAAGAGTTTACAGCCGCAAACTCTAAGGGAAATGGCCTTAGGGCCGTAAAATCCTAAATGGAGTGTTTCTATGCCTTAAACTCTTCCAAGAATTTAACCACCAAGTTGGAATAATTCTAGGAATCATTTGGAACTTCAAAACACACAATACACCCATGGTTGGGAGTTTACGGCCGTAAACTCCATGTATGTTGGTATATCAGGAGTAAACTCATATATGGGGTCCTTTGGAACCCTAAACACAAGTGCCTTGTCCCACAATAGCTTAGATGCAATCCTTAGGACTTAAAACACTTATATAAAGTGTTTATTATGTATAGGATGTCTTAACATTATCAATTAGTAATTTGAGACTAATTGAGGGCATATAGGTGTGATTATATGTTCATTAGGATCGTAGTGTGTGTACAAGTCCTCACTTGACGCCTAACAATCCTACACCGTCCAGTTCATCTAAACTACCAACTACAGGTGAGTTCATACCCCTTAATCAATGTTTTAAATGATTTTAAACGTTTTAATTGGGGGGGGGGGAATACAAGTAGAAAACTACATTGTCATAACAAAACATTCGGGTCTTGGTAGAAGACTACATTGTCATAACAAAACATCCGGGTCTTGGTAGAAGACTACATTTCATACTTATAGAAAATAAGGGATTTTCTAGGGTTCTTCATACTTACATCAACATTTTCATTTAAAGGTTTACATGGCCTTCATAATAGATTTTCATAAGCAAGACAATGACACTTAATTACTTATGAATTCAACAGCTTTAAAGCTGATACTCTCTTTCAAAATAACTTGTATTCTCAGGTCAACAGTAGACAGGTACGATGGCCAGGTTTTGAGAAGACGAAGCAGACAAGTCTCGTCTTTTATTTTGATTGTATATTTTTGGAGTCTTATTACAATGAAAGAACACACATGTATTAAAACTCTACTTATAATGCAATGGATGATGTTGTTGCTTGTTTATTATATTACACTGTTGTGATACTGTACATGACGTCCTCCACCCCTGAACGTTTCCGCCGTTCGTGGTTTTGGGGTGTGACAGATTGGTATCAGAGCAATGTTTATAGTGAATTAAGTATATCATCCCATAAAAGATATACTAACTATAAAAACATTGGAATTAAAACAATCTGTCTAAGAGTTTATACCTTTAGATATTAAAATATTTAACAAAGTATATGTGCCTGCATTCATACTAAAATCAGTGTCACAATGACAAGAACAAAAGTATTACGATTGTTGGATATCACAGGTAAGCTCGGGGATGTATGGTCAGTCTTGGGAGTGGCATAGCCTTATCAACTATGCTGTTCCAAAGATTGATTAGCACATGCCCAAGAATGGTTGTGATATGGCAACAAGTCTAAAAACTTACCAACATCACCACAATGAGAACATTATAACTGAACCTAAGTCTAAAATACCATAGGGGTGTTTTGTGTTACTATAAGTACTTTATACTTGGGAACTAAAATGGAATCTTCATTCCTAAGTTGATAATTGCTAAGTGAATACGCTAAAGTTATATGTAACTAGGATGTTATAGACTTAGAATCGGTGAAATTTTTGCTTTACCCTTATTCCTTGTGAATTTGGAGTTAAGGTCACTTATTCGAAGGCCTATCCTGTGTTGATTACATATAACTGGTATGCACTTTACAAATAGCGATGGAACTAATGAAGATTTCCTAAATAATTATCTAGATAGTTCGTCTAATAATTATTTTCTTACCCCAAATTCTCGCGTAGATAACATGGCTGGATTCCATCCGCACGACAACCTGTTCCTTTCGAACGCGGTTATTGCTGGACGGTTTGGAGAAGAACTAGTTAATGATCATCCAGTCCCTCTGAATGATCACCATGCTGAAGACCTGTCAGACGATGCCATCTCCGAACCCGAGGTTGAGAACCTACCACAGGCAGCTCCCGTTTCGATTCCTAACCCTCGTCCGGCTTTTCATGGCCCGACGCCTGAGTGGGTGGAATGTTTGGAAACATGGAGCCAAGGAAAATATCAGCCCATGCCATTTAATGGTGACCGAAGCTTCTATGACCTGAGCAATGGGGGCTCAGCAGACAGAATCATGCCAATTCTGATCCGAAGAGTTGCCCGAAACGAAATTCAGGGCAGGACAGCTCTACAACGTATCGCAGTAGTCGATACAAACGGAGGAATGCATATGATTCACACCAGTCGCCTTGAACATGCTCGTGAGAGGTCTGAGAGAGACCATGAAACCCTGCTGCAAGCACTGGCTGAATCACGAGCCGAAGTCATGGAACTTTGAGTACGCCAGAGAGTGTACGAAAGACACCTACTTGATGTCGAACGCCAACTGGCTGAACTGAGAGTTCACCAGAGGGGTGGCCGTCGCTAGTAGTAGATACTTTACTTTAATTTTTCCTTGTTAGAAAGGAATCGTCTTTCTGTCTATGCCCGATGTGACATTTTCTATGAAACTATCTTGTAATGTAAGTACTTTAGTTAGGTCTTTTTACTGTCAGGAACCATCTTCTCTGGTTATGATGTAAGACCTTTTACAAGGTCATTTTCCTGAACCTGTACGCCATGAATATCAAAGATATTGACAGTCGGATAACTTCTGAGTCATTCTTTGTTCAAATACTCTTATCATACCTTTATTTGAGTCTATTTGAAACATGCACTAGTCAAGTCATTGGACTATAGCCATTTAACTTCGGAGACATCTCCAAGTCTCTGGTAATGGTTGGATCATGTTATTCACCAACCAACAATACCTCGGCGCGAACAACAAACATCTTGAGACCGTTTTAAGAACTTACTTCCGATCTCTACTAGGACTACATCATAGGGATGTAGATCGAACTTTCCTGAACATACTTCCATTCCATACTAGGACTGCATCATAGGGATGTAGGTCGAACTTTAGAGAACATACTTCTATTCTTTTCATGAGCGATCGAACTACGTCTAGGTTCAACCATTCTCGCTCACAAATTCATTTTCTTTCGGTGTAACAGAATCATGTCACCCAAGAAGAACGATCAGCCAATCAACCAAACACCAACTCTTCAGATTGATGCAGCTACCTTCCAAGCTACAGTCTCGGCTGCCGTGTCAGCCATTCTGAACCATCTGAACGCTAACAACGCAAGTGTTAGCGGGATTGTTAACAACTATTCCCATCCAAGTAACAATCCAGTACCGCAACGAGCAACAAACTACCACGATACCCCGAGTGCCGAGACCAAGAGTAACAGCCGGAAGTTTTGGGCCAAAAGGAAGAACAAATCGCTTCGACGGGTGAATAAGAACACAGCTACGACATCTGCACCTCCTACTACCATTCCTTCTGGTGCCCCAATTGTCCCTACACCAGCCAAGCAATATGCCGGAAACCTACCGAAATGCTATGAGTGTAGCTTTCATCATCTGTGTAGTTGCCGACCGTTACACTGCTATAAGTGCAACAGGAATGGACATACTGCTAGTTACTGCAGGATCCAGATCCAACACATTTCTTCAACCACCAATATCCAAACCTCTCAGATATGCCATCTATGTGGCATCATGAGGCACTTCAAGAGGGACTGTCCATCGGAGAAGGACAACGGCAAATCCGGATGAGTTTGACCTCAGAATGCAAAGAGGCAGTTAAGGACCCTAATATAGTATAGGTTCCCTCCAAATCGTCAGTATTTAGTATGTACAAAAACATGTTTAAAACTAGTGCAACCAAAGTCTTATCTTTTGCGAGATTCCGTCCGTTAAGGGACTCTCGTGCTGCGTATACTTGTCTTTTGTAGTATACCTTGTTTCGCAGCAATAGTCTTGTAATAAATCCTAAGTACAGTAACTCTGTTAATGGTTGCACTGTTGTGTTTTGTCTGTAACGCCTTATGTTCAAATCTAATGTCTTTAGTTTCCATATGTTTCCGACCTTATCATACGACTCGAGTAAATTTGATCCTTGCAATACCAGCTCCATACGTGCATCTCTTTCTCAGTAAACGTCTTGTAGCGAAGCCGTCATATCAGAACTCCGAGGTACTCGTACATGAAGTACCTATTAGTTCCTTTCCTATCCGAAGGAATCCCCACAGTATTACTCATGCAGTACGTCAAGTTCAATTCCAGGATTCATACGGTTGATCTATCACTGAAGAATGTATACATGAGAGTGATATATAATCAATGTTCTACAGGTTTAGAATTGATGATTCCACTTTAACTTCTTTTCCCTCGATGGGATGTGAGATTAAGGAAGAATCAGTTATTCGACTACCTTTTCAGTCTTAATTATATACGACTCGTATACACGAAATTGTGATCATTGAATCACGTATGAATTCTAATATGAACTTCAGGACGGAGACTGTCCAGGAGTACGAGTAATTGCATTGGCATAGGAACAAACTTAGAACCCAGTATGACTCTTATAACCAGATCGCCTTCAGTCTAAACACCTATGGAAGATACAAGAATAGCTCAGACAACACATTGAACTACTCGACAATAGAATTAGAAGACCAGGCTCCTCACCCTTGAGAGCTCCGGTCTTATTCTTACCAGAAGTCGACGGAGTGCATTTTATGTACCTCGACGACCGGAGACGATGGAGTGCATTTTATGTACCTCGATGACCGGAGACTTCATTAAGATTTCCTTTAGAAATCGTTGTCTTTGCCTCACATAGACGAAACGATTGGGCAAACACAGGGAAAGAATTTCTTCAGAAATGGACCTGAGATCCGAATATCACCAGTGCGAGTGCTAGGGAAGGATGTCCTAAAGACTACCCTCTGAACTCGATGCGGACACTTCGAGTCCGTAGCGATACCCCTCGGATAGGACTAATACGCCCATAGTATTCATGAGCTGAATAAGTAGAGTACGCCTTCTTACTGGGATCAGTTCGTCATTTCTCCATATAATGACTACTTATCTACCCTCGTAGTAAGAAAGAACCCATAGAAACATTACCCTCGGAGATACTTTCTGCAAAGTTCTCTGAACAAGAGTTTTGGAATTTAGAGTCAAATTTCCTGAGACACACTTTTAGTGTTATGGAAATTCTTGAGTACTCTGTCAAATTATCCAAACCGTTGGGAATTTGTCGGCACCATAGTCATCGACGGAAAATTCGCCAAATTCTAGGTCTTACAGACCTACTATCATAGTCCATTTGGAACTCCCCGTAAACTTCAGGAACCCTTTCGACTTTGACCCAGCAAGGGATGGCCCTTGACTGGGAAGTAAGCGAGAGAAAGAACCTTTCGAATTCCAAGTGAGAGACCAAATTCTTTAGGAAACCTCACTCTGGGAATGGCTTAATACGCTTCGTAAAGCGTGGAAAGCTAAAATCCAATATAGTTAGGACCTCCGATGTAACGCCTGTGTTTCCGGGCTTGCCATTTTTAGCAATGTAATAGTCTAGGTTAACCTTTGTAACCCGTTTTGAAATAATAAGAATGTATTATTTGAGTATTACGTGTTTTGTGCTTAATTGCTTAATTATGTGGTCTGATTAATTAAGAATAAAAATAAGCGTCAAAATTTAAGTGTAAAATAAACTTAATATCTTTGGATAATGTTGTAGTAGTTGAAACGAGGTTTCCGAATATATATAGAACGCCCAAATCTGACTTCGTATGAGGAAGTTATGATTTATCGAAGTTTCGACTTAGCGGTATGCAGCCTGAAATACTCGATTTGAGATCGAGCGGTTTTTAGCCAAAGCATTCTAAACGAGGATCGAAGGTCTCGTTGTTGGTATCGATGAGATAAAAAGTTAGGCGAGAACGGACGTCAAACGAAGAAGTTATGAATTTATAACGAAGTTTTTCTGTCGCGACCTATTAAAAATAAATAATAAAAATAAAGTTAAAATTAGCTGACAGAGTCTAAACGAAAGTTGTAGAGCGTAGTCTCACCTTCGCGTGGGTATAAAGAACGTCGAAAACGGAGTTCGTATGAAGAAGATATGAATTTCCGAAGTTTGATAAATAAATTGTATTTATTTTTAAATGAAAAATCCGGCATTATCCGAAGGGGGAGTCACCAGTCCGATCCGACGTACGCCCCGCGTACTCCGAAGAGTGTCGGCACTTCGGATGACGCATGCAGTGACGACTTCGGAGGCCAGTACGCCCCGCGTACTCCGAGGCTCCAGCCTCCTATAAATAGGATTCGAAGGCAACCGAGTCTTTTGCCAATTTCTTCTGTTCTCTCTCCCGTTTTGCATCGTTTTGCATGCCAGAAATACCCTGAAGCCTCGGTATTATTCTCGAGCCCCGAGGCAAGTCCCGAGATCCCAAAGATCGCGAGAAGTGCGGTTCCTAAGCCGAAGCTCTGCCCGCGAGAAGTTTGATTTTTGTAGAGATCTTCCAGATCTGCTGAGGATTACTACTTCTGCAAGTCGTAGTGCTGTCCGATCATCTTCTGATCAAGTGAGTGTATACTACCTTTCATAAACACAATAATAATACAAGTATGGTTCGAGTGTATTAAGTATATTGTTGTTTATATGTGTAAGTGTGTAGTTACTTTCTTCTAACGCATGATTATGGAGTATTTTATACAAAATACGTATTATGTGTAGAATTTGTTGTTATGTGTGTGAATGTATGTTCACCCTCTTCCATCTCATAGATCTGAATTGCTTTCTATGAAATACGTGTTACGTGGGTATGCCTCATCTATTATGTGGAATATATATATTGAATGAAAATGATATACAGGTTTCAAACTATGTATGAAAGTATATATTTTATCTACTAATATGTTGGGTAGAACATGGGTAGATAGTTGGTGTGTAATAAACAGATGAGAGGCCTCGATGTTGTTGTTGTTGTTGATCTAGTTATTCAGCGGAGTATGGATAACAACCACGGACTCCTTCTAGACAGTCCAGTGGAACGCTAGCAGGTTCATAACCTGTAGGTGTTGTGAACGATGTGTTCACCGGTGTACTCTATCCCCCTCATGGTTGCCTTTAGGATATCTATTGTTGAGGAAACCCCTTAGCAGTGATGTCCGTCCCGATGAAAATCCTAGATTAGGTCCCTTGAGATAGATGTTATTTTAGGGACGTAAAGTGAGGATAACGGGAATGGGTAATCGGGATAGTGATTGGTTGGTGAAATTAAATATAACTTATTTATTGTGGGTTGAAAACCCTATATGCTCACCAGGCTCCCAAGCCTGACCCACTCAGTTTTATTTGTATTACAGGTAGTGGCGCGAGGGCATAAGATGGTTGAATCATCAAGTTGTTTTGTTTACAAGTCTGTATATGTATATATTTGTTGAATGACTTGTAATGTTATCGTTTATGCTTTATGGTCTATATCGGAACATGACATCCCGAGTTTTGATTATATAATGAAAATGCATCTCTTGATGAAATGCTTTGATACATATTATTTTATCATGTTTTGTTTTGGGAACAAATTCCGCAACTCTTTCAAATCAAAAGGATTTACTCTGAAATTATTTAAAAGCATAAATGAAAATCGGTCTTTTCTGGCCGTGATTTTGGGGATGTCACAGTTGGTATCAGAGCATTAGTTTAAGCGAACTAGGAATTTGTTGGTATTTCTAGACTTAAACTTAGAATGCTAAGTGGAATTGTGAGTTGTGTGTCTGTTGAATTTTAGACACGAGCACTAGTTTATTTTAGGAAAGTTGCCTAAAATGCTTTTATGTGCTAAATGTTATATGTTGCCATATATGATATTAATTGTTCGGATCTACGATCTGTTGCCGACCGGATCTGGAAACCTTATGTGTGTAGGATTCTAAGCGTATGTCTTCGATTTTAGAACTAGCATGTAAACGTTTCGGAGTAATAAGGATGATTTGAATATCTATCATGAACGTGGATCTAATTTCACCTTATTTGGTGTGTAGATCAAAAATGGTGAGAACAAGGAGTGGCGTTGGAAACGCAGATGAAAACAAGAATCAACCGCCAGTGATTGAGCAAATACCCGTTGTAGCAGCAGCACCAGAACCAGTAACAATGGCTGCGGTGCAAGCCATGATTCGGGTTATGCTAGCCGAACAAAGGGAGGAGATGCGACAAATGTTGCATAATAATAGGGATGAACCTATCATACCTATTGAGGAACCCGAATTGATTCCCGAGCAATCGGTGGAAGGGAACAATAGTCGCATTTTGAGTCAAGTTGGGACTCAAGGAGAACGACGGAACGGTCCGAAAAGGAGAAACAACAAGGATGGGCGAATGTACAAGAACTTCTTGGGCGCCAAGCCGCCAAGTCTTTCTAGAAGCCAAAAGCCTGTTGAGATAATGGATTGGATCTCCGAAATGGAGATGGTATTTGAAAGTTGTGACTGTAGCAACAAACAGAAGACCGTCTTTGCGGTTAGACAACTGAAGACTGGTGTCTTGAGTTGGTGGAAGTTGTTGGCAGATACTATGCCACGAGGAGAAGCCCTGAAAATGTCATGGGAGGAGTTCTTGGAACAACTAAGAGTGCAGTATTGTTCAGAGATAGATCTGATTGATCTGAACAATGAGTTCCAAAACTTGAAGAAGGGGAAGATGAGCATAAACGACTATGCTACTGCATTTACTGAGAAAATGAAGTTGTTTCCGTACCTAGTGCCAACGGAACTCTCCAAGATAGAGAGGTTTGCTAATGGACTGCCTGCCGACTTTGGTCCGACAGTCAAGATGGCAACTACTCTGAAAACGGCTGTTCGTGCAGCTAAGAATGTGGAGGCCCAGCAGAAGGAAAAGGGTCTGGAAAGGATAGATGTTGGAGAAAAGAGGAAGCTCGATGGAACTTCAGGGTCCAACAAGAAAAACAAGTTCTCGAAGTCTGGTTCGAGGGGAAGTGGAGGTGAAGCGAAGTGGTGCGACAAATGTAAGAAGAAGCATCATGGAAGATGTGAGGTGGCGAACACATGCTACAAGTGTGGAAAGCCAGGGCACTATGCCAATGAATGTACCCTCACGAAGAAAGTTTGCTATGGTTGTGGTGAGGAGGGACACATGTCGAGGGACTGCCCGAAGAAGAAGGAGGCAGCTAGACCCAACATTCCACCAAAGCCAAAGGCGAGAGCATTCCAAATGACACTGGAAGCTGCTAAAGATGAAGCTGATGTCGCTTCAGGTACCTTTCTCGTTAACGAATTGCCTGCCCAAATTTTATTTGATTCTGGAGCCAACTACTCCTTTATATCGCATGAATTTGGTAGAAAGCTAGCTTTGCCTGTTGTTAGACTAGATGATGCCTTATTAGTCGAAGTTGCTAGTGGCAAGTTTGTACCTGTTAGCCATCGTATGAAAAACATCTTAATTGATCTGAATGGGAATAAGTTCCACGAGGAATTATTGCCTATAGAACTAAACGGTTTCGACATCGTTTTGGGGATGGATTGGCTTAGCGCCAACGACGCCGAAATTTTATGCAAGAAGAAAATAGTCAAAGTGAACCCGCCTGGGAAAGATTCGTTTATGGTGTATGGGGAAAAACGCAGAGTGAATTCTGGAATCATTTCATTGATGAAAGCCAGAAAATGTTTGACCAAGGGGTGTACATCATATCTAGCATTCGTGATTGATGCTAAGAAGGAAAAGAAGGTGATGCAGAATATTCCAGTTGTGTGTGATTATCTGGAAGTATTTCCCGAAGATCTTCCTGGATTACCGCCTGATCGACAAGTGGAATTCTGTATTGACTTGTTGCCAGGAACAACGCCAATTGCAAAAGCACCTTATCGATTAGCACCGACGGAGATGAAGGAGCTAATGATGCAACTTCAGGAGTTATTGGACAAAGGTTTCATTAGACCTAGTTCATCACCCTGGGGAGCTCCAGTGTTATTTGTGAAGAAGAAAAATGGAAGTATCAGAATGTGCATTGATTACCGAGATCTGAACAAGGCAACAATAAAGAATAGATATCCGTTGCCGAAGATTGATGACCTATTTGATCAATTGCAAGGTTCGAGCTATTTCTCGAAAATCGATCTTAGGTCAGGATATCATCAACTAAAAGTAAGAGAGCAAGATATCGAGAAGACTGCATTCAGAACTAGATATGGACACTACGAGTTCTTGGTTATGTCGTTTGGACTAACCAATGCTCCGGCAGCATTCATGGATTTGATGAATAGGGTTTGTAATCCGTTCCTTGATAAATCCGTGATAGTGTTCATAGATGACATTCTGATTTACTCGAAAAGCCAGGAGGAGCATGGCAGACACTTGCGAGAAGTGTTGGAAATCTTGAAGAAGGAGAAGCTGTATGCTAAGTTCTCCAAATGTGATTTTTGGATTCGTGAAGTCCAATTCTTGGGTCACGTGGTCAACCAAGAAGGGATAATGGTTGATCCAGCGAAGATTGAAGCTGTGACAAAGTGGGAACAACCGAAAAGTCCCACGGAGATTCGAAGCTTTTTGGGATTAGCTGGATATTACCGAAGGTTTATCCAAGGCTTTTCTTCGATTGCTAGTCCATTGTCAGCTTTGACCCACAAAGGAGCTACTTATGCTTGGAGTGATAAGCATAAAGAAGCATTCGAGAAGCTAAAGAAGAAGCTATGCGAGGCACCGATACTTTCTCTACCCGATGGAGTTGAAGACTTCGCCATTTATAGCGATGCGTCTGGGGTTGGATTGGGTTGTGTTTTGACCCAAAGAGAAAAGGTGATAGCATATGCGTCTCGACAGCTGAAAGAGCATGAAAAGAATTACCCGACTCATGATTTGGAGTTGGCAGCGATAGTTTTCGCTCTGAAAATATGGAGGCATTACCTCTATGGCACGAAGTGCAAACTTTTCACTGATCATAAGAGTCTCCAATATCTCTTTAATCAGAAGGAATTGAATATGAGGCAACGACGCTGGCTGGAATTACTTAAAGACTATGACTGTGAGATACTTTACCACCCCAGTAAAGCTAATGTTGTTGCTGATGCTCTCAGTCGGAAAGTCAATCTTGAAAGGAAAAGGCCAAGAGCGTTGAGAATTGAAGTTGTCTCGACCATTGTGGAAAGTATAAAGAAAGCTCAAGAGGAAGCTTCTGAAAAGAATGACCGAAAGGAGGAACGTTTGGGCAAAACGTTGGTGTTCGGTGTAAACAACCATGGACTGAAGGTGTTCCAAGATCAGATTTGGATACCTAAGACAGGAGGAATTAGAGATCTTCTGATGGAAGAAGCTCACAAGACCATGTACTCCATTCATCCGGGTAGCACTAAAATGTATAGGGACCTGAAACCCTACTACTGGTGGCCGACGATGAAGCTTGATGTTGCAAAGTATGTGGCTGAGTGTGTGACTTGTGCGAGAGTAAAGACACAACATCAGAAACCGTATGGGAGTTTAGAACCTTTGCCTGTGCCAATGGGTAAGTGGGAAGACATTGCTATGGATTTTGTCACTAAACTGCCCAGAACAAAGAATGGTCATGACATGATTTGGGTGGTCATTGATCGATTCACTAAGAGTGCGCATTTCATAGCGGCCAAGGAGAAATGGTCTATGGAGAAGCTTGCGAATTCTTACGTGAAGGAAATTGTGAGGCTTCACGGTGTTCCGTTAACGATTGTATCGGATCGTGATAGCCGTTTCACCTCACGATTTTGGAAAAGTCTACAAGAGGAATTGGGTACCAAGTTATGTTTAAGTACAGCTTCCCATCTGCAGACTGATGGTCAGAGCGAACGAACGATACAAACACTTGAAGATATGCTGAGAGCATGTACCTTGGAATTCCTAGGTAATTGGGATGAACATTTACCTTTGGTAGAATTTTCCTACAATAATAGTTTTCACTCGAGCATTAAGATGGCACCTTACCAAGCTTTGTATGGACAGAAGTGTCGTACGCCGTCTTGTTGGCTTGAGGCTGGGGAAAAGCAGTTTATGGGACCGGAGTTGGTTCATCAAACTGCTGAAAAGTTGAAAATAATTAGAGAAAGAATGTTAGCAGCTCAGGATCGTCAAAAGAGCTATGCTGACAAGAAGCGAAGACCGATGACTTTTGAAATTGGGGATTCGGTTTTGCTTAAAGTCTCGCCGTGGAAGGGACTTATAAGATTTGGTAAAAGGGGAAAGTTGAGTCCAAGGTTTATTGGACCGTTTAAAGTTCTTCAGAGGATTGGGAACCAAGCTTACAAGCTCGAACTACCAGAAGAACTGAATGGAATTCATAACACTTTTCATGTGTGTTATTTGAGGAAGTTCACGGGAGAAGTTCCCGACATAATTCCGATTTCTAAATTGAGAATTGATGAGAACAAAAGGTTGATTGAGGAACCAGAGGCAATTGTTGACCGAAAGACTAAGAAATTGCGATGCAAGATGGTTGGGTTAGTGCTTGTCCGATGGAAACACACGAATGGGCCGAATCTCACCTGGGAGACGGAGAGTGACATGATGGGTCGCTATCCGCATTTGTTTGTTGATATGTGATTCCGGGGACAGAATCATTCTAAGGTGGAGAGAATTGTAACGCCTGTGTTTCCGGGCTTGCCATTTTTAGCAATGTAATAGTCTAGGTTAACCTTTGTAACCCGTTTTGAAATAATAAGAATGTATTATTTGAGTATTACGTGTTTTGTGCTTAATTGCTTAATTATGTGGTCTGATTAATTAAGAATAAAAATAAGCGTCAAAATTTAAGTGTAAAATAAACTTAATATCTTTGGATAATGTTGTAGTAGTTGAAACGAGGTTTCCGAATATATATAGAACGCCCAAATCTGACTTCGTATGAGGAAGTTATGATTTATCGAAGTTTCGACTTAGCGGTATGCAGCCTGAAATACTCGATTTGAGATCGAGCGGTTTTTAGCCGAAGCATTCTAAACGAGGATCGAAGGTCTCGTTGTTGTTATCGAAGCGATAAAAAGTTAGGCGAGAACGGACGTCAAACGAAGAAGTTATGAATTTATAACGAAGTTTTTCTGTCGCGGCCTATTAAAAATAAATAATAAAAATAAAGTTAAAATTAGCCGACGGAGTCTAAACGAAAGTTGTAGAGCATAGTCTCACCTTCGCGTGGATATAAAGAACTTCGAAAACGGAGTTCGTATGAAGAAGATATGAATTTCCGAAGTTTGATAAATAAATTGTATTTATTTTTAAATGAAAAATCCGGCATTATCTGAAGGGGGAGTCACCAGTCCGATCCGATGTACGCCCCGCGTACTCCGAAGAGTGTCGACACTTCAGATGACGCATGCAGTGACGACTTCGGAGGCCAGTACGCCCCGCGTACGCCTGTACGCCCCGCGTACTCCGAAGCTCCAGCCTCCTATAAATAGGATCCAAAGGCAGCCGAGTCTTTTGCCAATTTCTTCTCTTCTCTCTCCCGTTTTGCATCGTTTTGCATGCCAGAAATACCTCGAAGCCCCGGTATTATTCTCGAGCCCCGAGGCAAGTCCCGAGATCCCGAAGATCCCGAGAAGTGCGGTTCCCAAGCCGAAGCTCTGCCCGCGAGAAGTTTGATTTTTGTAGAGATCTTACAGATCTGCTGATGATTACTACTTCTGCAAGTCGTAGTGCTGTCCGATCATCTTTTGATCAAGTGAGTGTATACTACCTTTCATAAACACGATAATAATACAAGTATGGTTCGAGTGTATTAAGTATATTGTTGTTTGTATGTGTGAGTGTGTAGTTACTTTGTTCTAACGCATGATTATGGAGTATTTTATACGAAATACGTATTATGTGTAGAATTTGTTGTTATGTGTGTGAATGTATGTTCACCCTCTTCCATCTCATAGATCTGAATTGCTTTCTATGAAATACGTGTTACGTGGGTATGCCTCATCTGTTATGTGGAATATATATATTGAATGAAAATGATATACAGGTTTCAAACTATGTATGAAAGTATATATTTTATCTACTAATATGTTGGGTAGAACATGGGTAGATAGTTGGTGTGTAATAAACAGATGAGAGGCCTCGATGTTGTTGTTGTTGTTGATCTAGTTATTCAGCGGAGTATGGATAACGACCACGGACTCCTTCTAGACAGTCCAGTGGAACGCTAGCAGGTTCATAACCTGTAGGTGTTGTGAACGATGTGTTCACCGGTGTACTCTATCCCCCTCATGGTTGCCTTTAGGATATCTATTGTTGAGGAAACCCCTTAGCAGTGATGTCCGTCCCAATGAAAATCCTAGATTAGGTCCCTTGAGATAGATGTTATTTTAGGGACGTAAAGTGAGGATAACGGGAATGGGTAATCGGGATAGTGATTGGTTGGTGAAATTAAATATAACTTATTTATTGTGGGTTGAAAACCCTATATGCTCACCAGGCTCGCAAGCCTAACCCACTCAGTTTTATTTGTATTACAGGTAGTGGCGCGAGGGCATAAGATGGTTGAATCATCAAGTTGTTTTGTTTACAAGTCTGTATATGTATATATTTGTTGAATGACTTGTAATGTTATCGTTTATGCTTTATGGTCTGTATCGGAACATGACATCCTGAGTTTTGATTATATAATGAAAATGCATCTCTTGATGAAATGCTTTGATATATATTATTTTATCATGTTTTGTTTTGGGAACAAATTCCGCAACTCTTTCAAATCAAAAGGATTTACTCTGAAATTATTTAAAAGCATAAATGAAAATCGGTCTTTTCTGGCCGTGATTTTGGGGATGTCATATCCGAGATTCTTACCAGAATCGGTCCTGCATTTCACAAACTAGACCTACTCCGCGAACTCAGTAACGTACATTTTCCCCTTCGCGTCACGAACTTGAAATAGTATCCTTCCATTAGGACTTTCGAAATCCCTCTCGACGAGATCGAGATTTACGAGATCCTTGCCTTCGTATTAGAACTGTAGTGACCCTCGACCAAGAGGTCAAGCGGACGAAGCAACGCCGTCGCCCGTTAGTGAAGGTTTGTTGGGATACCAACTGAGAACCCGATTTCACTTAGGAGTGCGAGAACCAATCGATTATGAAGTTCACATAATGACTCGATCATTCGTACATACTTCCTTGCCTAAATTCTAATTTCGGGATGAAATTCCCTTTAACAGGGGGATGATGTGACAACCCAAAATTTCCATTTTGTACAAACTATATCACTTCAATAGGAGTTATAGCAGTCACAGTTAATTTTCAGACTTTTTCGTGTAAGTTTGAGTAATTCAGGGTTTACACTTCAGGAGATATCAAGAGAGTGGGTGCACTAGGGTTTTGTGCAACACTGTTATTCCAACACTCTATTATATTAGAGATCATTTCAGGAATAAAAATATTTTCTGCCAAAAATATCTCAGGACTATAAATAGAATTCTGAACCAAATTCATTCATTATTCGCATTTCCAACTAGAGAAAAGCCATTTTCTCTCTCACGGATCTTCGGGTTTTTATCCCAAATCGTGAGTACCCCTCTCTAGTAGTGTTATATAGCTTTAAATGTGTTCATAACATAGATTACATAGCTAAATCACTAGATTTAGGAGTTTACTCCCCAAGGTGTTCTTGGGCGGTAAACTCCCAAAAACAATGCCTAGCCTTTACCCCGTGATATACTAATGCCTTAGGCTTGTTTATAAGTGTACTTGGGACATGAAAACACCAAAGAAACACATATGCATGGGAGTTCACGGCTCAAGAGGATCGAGGACCGTGAACTCCAAAAATCATGCACAAAAGGGTGCTTTTAAGGCACCTAAAGCATTGGACATTTACTAGAAATTGTTCCCACTTAAATCAAGGACCAAAACACATCAAAATCACCTTCCAAAGTGAGTTTACGGCCAAGACATGGTTCTTGGGCCGTAAACATGAAAGAAGGGCACCAAAGTATGCCTAATGCTTTCATATACTTGGAATAAAAGTCTAGAACCTATACCACATGTGCAAGAGACTTGAAAGCATCAAAAACACCCATAATTAAGAGTTTACAGCCGCAAACTCTACGGGAAATGGCCTTAGGGCCGTAAAATCCAAAATGGAGTTTTTCTATGCCTTAAACCCTTCAAAGAATTTAACCACCAAGTTGGAATAATTCTAGGAATCATTTGGAACTTCAAAACACACAATACACCCATGGTTGGGAGTTTACGGCCGTAAACTCCATGTATGTTGGTATATCAGGAGTAAACTCATATATGGGGTCCTTTGGAGCCCTAAACACAAGTGCCTTGTCCCACAATAGCTTAGATGCAATCCTTAGGACTTAAAACACTTATATAAAGTGTTTATTATGTCTAGGATGTCTTAACATTATCAATTAGTAATTTGAGACTAATTGAGTGCATATATGTGTGATTATATGTTCATTAGGATCGTAGTGTGTGTACAAGTCCTCACTTGACGCCTAACAATCCCACACCGTCTAGTTCATCTGAACTACCAACTACAGGTGAGTTCATACCCCTTAATCAATGTTTTAAATGATTTTAAACGTTTTAATGGGGTGGAATACAAGTAGAAAACAGTATGTTATTAAAGCAACCATATGTATTTTGTAACTGTGTTTTCACTCAGTAGATTTCATGTAACGCCCGGGTTTCAGGGCTAAGAATTTTTGTCAATGTAATAGTCTAGGTCAACTCTTGTAACTCTTTTTGAAGTAATAAAGATGAAATATTTGAGTATTATGTGAATTATATGTGTTTATTATTTAATTATAAACGTATAATCAATAAAGAATAAAAATGAGCGTCAAAATTAAAGTGTGAGATAATCCCGATATCTCTACATAAAGTTGTAGAATATGTCTCAAGGTTTCCGTGCATATAAGGAACGCCGAAATCCGAGTTATAACGAAGAAGTTATGACTCGTCGAAGTTTCACGACAGAACCGGCACGATACCGGGAAGATTGAATAGTGAATTTATGATAGAGCGAGATTTAGCCTTAGTGATCTAAACGAAAGTCGTAGAATATGTTAAACTAAGAACATCGATAAAAAGAACGCCCAAATCTGACTTCGTATGAAGATGTTATGAGATTTTAAACAGACCAATCTTGTCCCGGCTTGTTAAAAATATAACTTTAAAAATAAAGTCAAAATTAGCCGACGGAGTCTAAATGAAAGTTGTAGAGTACGTCTTCACCTACGCGTGGATATAAAGAACGTCAAAAACGGAGTTCGTATGAACGAGTTACAAATTATAATAGCATATTTACGTACTAAAATAAAGTATAAATCATGTATACGTACACATATATATACATATGTATATATCATTAGAAAGGTATCGACGATGCGGTCATTATAAGACTAATGTTGAGTTCTTTCGACATTAGTTTAGTACAAATATCATTAAATCCATTTATAATAGTATTATAGAGGGGTGTTTAGTTGTTTATATAACTAAAAGGTCATTAAGTAATTATGGAGGGTAGTTTTTGAAAATTCAATTAGTATAAATAAGAGCCTTGGGCTCTCATATTTCTTGCACCATTCTCTTGATTCAAGAGTCTTTCTCTCCTTATCCCCCGAGCATTTCGGTCCCTCGTGATTCGACTTCTCTTTCTGTAGCTTAGTATAGTAAGGTGAGCGCTGAAGCGCTGCACGAATCTTTCTTAGAAAGATTCAGCGACGAAGTTCTGCCCCTGCAGAGCCCGACTCCTAGCTAAAACCCACTTGTAAGTAAGTTATGCTTACCTTATTTTAATATAGCTTATATTTAAAATTAGTATTGTTATTATGAACTTATAATAAATATTTGAGCTATTATTATAACTTATATAAGTGTCGTTATAATATTTTTTTTTAACTACTCGCGGTACGGGGAATCTGGTTTAAAGGGCCGCATAGGGTTGTTGGATTTCAGAAGTGCTATATGCCAAAATGGTCCTGCCCTCCGGTGTTTTATGTCTGGCCCCTGTCTGTACATAGTGGTTGGAAAATATTGTTTAACGCTTATATAATAATAATAATACTAAGACTAATAGTTGGTCACGGTAAATATTAGACTAAAATTTCGCGATAATAATGCTAGGTTTCGTCGAAGGAAAATAGAATCGTTAGAAGCAAGCGCTGCCCGATTTTGGAATCATCACCTTAACAAGTGAGTGCATAGTTACTTTCAACTTACACATAGATATGAAGTATTTTATATAAATTACGTGCTATGTGTGCATATTATCTAAATACTTGCTATCTATGCTAGATGAACGTTGTTATACATGTTTTCAATGATTTAAACTGTATATGTATTTTATATCTACGAAAATGTTGGGGTAAAACATGGGTAGATGCAATAGGTGATGTGTGATAAAATGATGAGAGGCCTCGATGTTGATGTTGTTGATTCTGTCATCTAGCGGGGTATGGATGACGACCACGGACTCTTCTAGACAGTCCAGTGGAACACTAGCAGGCTCGCAACCTGTAGGTGTTTGTGAACGATATGTTCACCGGTGTACTCCATCCCCCACATGGTTGCCTTTAGGACATTTATTGCTGAGGAATCCCCTTAGCAGTAGTGTCCATCCCGATGATGATCCTTAGGCTAGGTCCCTTATGATAGGTGTTTAGGGACGTAAAGTGAGGATAACGGGAACGGGTAATCGGGTTATTGTTGATCGATGAAATTAATAAACTTATTTATTGTGGGTTGAAAACCCTATGTGCTCACCAGGATCCCAAGCCTGACCCATTCAGTTTTATGTATTACAGGTATTGGTGCATGAGCATAGGTGTGATGTTTTGGACGAGGGATTACAGATATAGGCCTGTAGATATGAAATAATGTAGTAAGGCTTATATTGTACTGTTTATGCTTTTGATCTGTACGAACATGACATCCCGAGTCTTTTAATGAAATACATTTCTATGGAAATGCTTTTGATAAATCTTTATCATATTTTTGTTTTGGGACAAATTCCGCAATACTTTCATTTAAAATGTAACTCTGATTTTTAAACAAAGCATAAACAAACCGGTCATTTCTGGCCGTGATTTTGGGGATGTCACAGTTGGTATCAGAGCATTAGTTTAAGCGAACTAGGAATTTGTAGGATTTCTAGACTTAAACTTAGAATGCTAAGCGGTGATTGTGAGGTGTGAGCACTAGCTTATTTTAGGAATTGTGCCTAAAATGCTTTTATGTGCTAAATGCTTTGTGCATAATATGCTGTTAATTGTTCGGATCTATGGTCTGTTGCCGACCGGATCTGGAAACCTTATGTGTTTAGGATTCTAAACGTACGACTACGATATTAGAACTAGCATGTAAACGTTTCGGAGTGATAAGGACGATTTAAAACGTCTATCCTAAATAAAGATCTAAATTCACCTTATTCGGTGTATAGATCAAGATGGCAAGGACCCGTAGCGGAAACGTGAACGCAAATGGAGGTAGGAACCAACCCCCAGTGGTTCAGGAAATACCTGTTGTTGAAGAAGTTGCACCTGAGCCAATCACCATGGCTGGAGTTCAAGCCATGATTCAGGCTATGCTAGCTGAACACAGGGAAGAAATGAGACGGATGCTCCACGAAAATAGGGATGAACCTACCATACATGTTGAACCGACGGAGCCAGTTCCCGAGCCATCTGAGGAAGGGAACTATAGCCACCAAGTGAGTCAAGTAGGGACTCAAGGTGAGCAAAAGGATGGCCCAGAAGGGAGAAACAACAAGGATGGGCGGATGTACAAAAATTTCTTGGGTGCGAAACCACCAAGTCTCTCAGGAAGCCCAAAGCCTGTTGAGATTATGGACTGGATCTCCGAGATGGAGATGGTGTTTGAGAGCTGCGACTGCAGCGAGAAGCAGAAGACTGTCTTCGCTTTGAGACAATAGAAAACTGGAGTCTTGAGCTGGTGGAAGCTATTGGCAGATACAATGCCACGGGGAGAAGCTCTGAAAATGTCATGGGATGAGTTCTTGGAACAACTGAAGGCGCAGTACTGTTCAGAGATAGACCTGACTGATCTTAACAATGAGTTCCAAAATTTGAAGAAGGGGAGAATGAGCATCGATGACTATGCTGCTGCATTTACGGAAAAGATGAAGTTGTTTCCATACCTAGTGCCAACCGAACTTTCCAAATTGAGAAATTCGCAAACGGACTGCCGGCTGACTTTGGCCCAACAGTCAAGATGGCAACCACTCTGAAATCAACTGTTCGAGCAGCTAAGAACGTGGAGACCCAACAAAAGAAAAGAGGTCTGGAGAGGGCTGAGGTTGGTGAGAAACGGAAGTTCAATGGATCCTCGAAGTCCAACAAGAAGAGTAGATTCTCGAAGTTTGGTTCGAGGGGAGGAGGATCAGAAGCGAAGTGGTGTGACAAGTGCAAGAAGAAGCACTCTGGGAAGTGTGACGGAGGGGTCACTTGTTACAAGTGCGAAAAGCCTGGGCACTACGCCAATGAATGCACCCTCAACCAGAAAGCCTGTTATGGGTGCAATGAAGAAGGGCACATTTTGAAGGACTGCCCGAAGAAGAAGGAGACAGGAAGACCCAACATACCACCAAAGCCGAAGGCGAGAGCCTTCCAGATGACGCTCGAGGCTGCAAAGGAGGCAGCAGACGTCGCTTCAGGTACCTTTCTTGTAAATGGTTTGCATGCAAATATACTATTTGATTCCGGAGCCAACTACTCCTTTGTGTCGCATAAATTTGGTGGGAAATTAGCATTGCCTGTAGAAAAACTAGATAATGCCCAGATTGTAGAAGTTGCCAGTGGCAAATTCGTACATGTTAGTAATCGTATTAGGAACATTGTCATTGACCTAAACGGAAACGAATTCCACGAAGAGCTATTACCCATAGAGTTAAACGGTTTCGACATCGTTTTGGGTATGGATTGGCTTAGCGCCAACGATGCTGAGATTCAATGTCGAAAGAAGATAGTAAAGGTAAACCCACCCGGAAAAGAATCATTTATGGTGTATGGGGACAAACGCAGAGTGAATTCTGGAATCATCTCCCTGATGAAAGCCAGGAAATGTTTGTCCAACGGATGTGCATCATACTTGGCATTCGTAATCGATGCCAAGAAGGAGAAGAAAGAGGTGCAGAATATACCGGTTGTGTGTGATTATCCGGAAGTCTTTCCCGAAGATCTTCCCGGATTACCACCTGATAGGCAAGTGGAGTTTCGTATAGACTTGTTACTAGGAACAACACCGATAGCAAAGGCACCTTACCGATTAGCACCGATGGAGATGAAGGAGCTCATGACGCAACTTCAGGAGCTGTTGGACAACGGTTTTATTCGACCTAGTTCATCGCCCTGGGGAGCTCCGGTGTTATTCGTGAAGAAGAAGGACGGAAGTATGAGAATGTGTATAGACTACCGAGAGCTGAATAAGGCAACGGTGAAGAACAAGTATCCATTGCCGAGGATTGATGACCTATTCGATCAGCTGCAAGGTTCGAGCTACTTCTCAAAGATCGATCTTAGGTCAGGATATCATCAGCTAAAGGTGAGAAAGCAGGATATTGAGAAGACTGCATTCAGAACGAGATATGGACACTACGAGTTCTTGGTTATGTCATTCGGGCTAACCAATGCTCCCGCAGCATTCATGGATTTGATGAATAGGGTTTGTAAACCATTCCTCGATAAATCCGTGATAGTGTTCATCGACGACATTCTCATCTACTTGAAAAGCCAAGAGGAGCATGGCAAGCATCTACGGGAAGTATTAGAAGTGTTGAAGAAGGAGAAGCTTTTTGCAAAGTTCTCCAAATGCGACTTTTGGATACGGGAAGTCCAGTTCTTGGGTCATGTTGTTAACCAGGAGGGAATAATGGTTGACCCCGAAAAGATCGAGGCTGTAATGAAGTGGGAACGTCCAAAGAGTCCCACGGAGATTCGAAGCTTTCTAGGATTAGCCGGATATTATCGACGATTTATCCAAGGCTTTTCTTCGATAGCTGGTCCATTAACAGCTTTGACTCATAAAGGAGCTACGTATACGTGGAGTGAGAAACACGATGAGGCATTCGAGAAGCTAAAGAAGAAGTTATGTGAAGCACCGATACTTTCTCTACCCGATGGAGTCGAAGATTTCGCGGTTTATAGTGACGCTTCTGGAGTCGGGTTGGGTTGTGTTCTGACCCAAAGAGAAAAGGTGATAGCATACGCATCTCGACAATTGAAAGAGCATGAAAAGAACTACCCCACTCATGATCTGGAGTTGGCAGCGGTAGTTTTTGCCTTAAAGATATGGAGGCATTACCTCTACGGCACGAAGTACAAGCTCTTCACTGATCATAAGAGTCTCCAGTATCTCTTTAATCAGAAGGAGTTGAACATGAGGCAACGACGCTGGCTAGAACTTCTCAAGGACTACGACTGTGAGATACTTTACCACCCAGGTAAAGCAAATATTGTTGCTAATGCTCTCAGTCGGAAAGTCAATCTAGAAAGGAAAAGGCCAAGAGCGTTAAGAATTGAAGTCATCTCGACGATTATGGAAAGTATCAGGAAAGCTCAAGAAGAAGCTTTAGAGAAAAATGACTGAAAGGAAGAACGTTTAGGAAGAACGTTAGTGTTTGGTACAAACAGTCGAGGACTGAAGGTATTCCAAGATCGAATTTGGGTACTTAAGACGGGAGGAATAAGATATCTTCTGATGGAAGAAGCACACAAGACCATGTACTCGATTCATCTCGGTAGCACTAAAATGTATAGGGACCTAAAACCCTACTACTGGTGGCCGACGATGAAGCTCAATGTTGCGAAGTATGTGGCCAAGTGCGTAACATGTGCGAGGGTTAAGGCACAACATCAGAAACCGTATGGGAGTTTGGAACCTTTACCTGTACCCATGGGTAAATGGGAAGACATCACCATGGATTTTGTGACTAAACTGCCTAGGACGAAGAACGGTCACGACATGATTTGGGTAGTCGTGGATTGTTTCACCAAGAGTGCACACTTCATAGCAGCCAACGAGAACTGGTCTATGGATAAGCTCGCAAATGCTTACGTGAATGAAATTGTAAGACTTCACGGTGTCCCTCTTACGATTGTATCAGATCGTGATAGTCGTTTCACGTCAAGGTTTTGGAGGAGTCTACAAGAGGAGTTACGTACAAAGTTGTGTTTGAGTACTGCTTATCATCCGCAAACTGATGGTCAGAGCGAAAGAACGATTTAAACGCTGGAAGATATGCTGAGAGCATGTACCCTCGAATTCCAAGGGAATTGGGACGAGCACTTACCTCTGGTAGAATTTTCCTACAACAATAGTTTTCACTCGAGCATCAAGATGGCTCCTTATCAAGCCTTGTATGGGCAGAAGTGTCGTACGCCGTCTTGTTGGCTTGAAGCCGGAGAGAAGCAGTTTATGGGCCCCGAGATAGTCCATGAGACTGCTGAGAAGTTGAAGGTGATTAGGGAAAGGATGTTAGCAGCCCAGGATCGTCAGAAGAGCTATGCTGACAAGAAAAGACGACCGATAACTTTCGAAGTTGGGGATTCCGTTTTGCTTAAAGTCTCACCGTGGAAGGGACTTATACGATTTGGGAAACGAGGAAAGTTGAGTCCAAGGTTTATTGGACCGTTCAAAGTTCTTCAGAAGATAGGGAACCAAGCTTACAAGCTGGAATTGCCCGAAGAACTCAATGGTATTCATAACACCTTCCATGTGTGTTATTTGAGGAAATTCACGGGAGATGTTCCCGACATAATTCCAATCTCAGAGTTAAGGATGGATGAAAATAAAAGGTTGATCGAAGAGCCTGAGGCAATTGTTGACCGTAAGACTAAGAAGTTACAACGCAAGATGGTCGACTAGGTCCTAGTCCGATGGAAACATTCGAATGGGCCAAATCTCACTTGGGAAACAGATGATGACATGATGAGTCGCTATCCACATCTGTTTGCTGATGCATGATTCCGGGACGGAATCATCCTAAGGGGGAGAGAATTGTAACGCCCGGGTTTCAGGGCTAAGCATTTTTGTCAATGTAATAGTCTAGGTCAACTCTTGTAACTCTTTTTGAAGTAATAAAGATGAAATACTAGAGTATTATGTGAATTATATGTGTTTATTATTTAATTATAAACGTATAATTAATAAAGAATAAAAATGAGCATCAAAATTAAAGTGTGAGATAATCCCGATATTTCTACATAAAGTTGTAGAATATGTCTCAAGGTTTCCGTGCATATAAGGAACGCCGAAATCCGAGTTATAACGAAGAAGTTATGACCCGTCGAAGTTTCACGATAGAACCGGCACGATACCGGGAAGCGTGAATAGTGAATTTACGATAGAGCGAGATTTAGCCTTAGTGATCTAAACGAAAGTCGTAGAATATGTTAAACTAAGAACATCGATAAAAAGAACGCCCAAATCTGACTTCGTATGAAGAACTTATGAGATTTTAAACAGCCCAATCCTGTCCCGGCTTGTTAAAAATATAACTTTAAAAATAAAGTCAAAATTAGCCGACGAAGTCTAAACGAAAGTTGTAGAGTACGTCTTCACCTACGCGTGGATATAAAGAACGTCAAAAACGGAGTTCGTATGAACGAGTTACAAATTATAATAGCATATTTACGTATTAAAATAAAGTATAAATCATGTATACGTACACATATATATACATATGTATATATCATTAGAAAGGTATCGACGATGCGGTCATTATAAGACTAATGTTGAGTTCTTTCGACGTTAGTTTAGTACAAATATCATTAAATCCGTTTATAATAGTATTATAGAGGGGTGTTTAGTTGTTTATATAACTAAAAGGTCATTAAGTAATTATGGAGGGTAGTTTTTGAAAATTCAATTAGTATAAATAAGAGCCTTGGGCTCTCATATTTCTTGCACCATTCTCTTGATTCAAGAGTCTTTCTCTCCTTATCCCCCGAGCATTTCGGTCCCTCGTGATTCGACTTCTCTTTCTATAGCTTAGTATAGTAAGGTGAGCGCCGAAGCGCTGCACGAATCTTTCTTAGAAAGATTCAGCGACGAAGTTCTGCCCTTGCAGAGCCCGATTCCTAGCTAAAACCCCCTTGTAAGTAAGTTATGCTTACCTTATTTTAATATAGCTTATATTTAAAATTAGTATTGTTATTATGAACTTATAATAAATATTTGAGCTATTATTATAACTTATATAAGTGTCGTTATAATATTTTTTTTTAACTACTCGCGGTACGGGGAATCTGGTTTAAAGGGCCGCATAGGGTTGTTGGATTTCAGAAGTGCTATATGCCAAAATGGTCCTGCCCTCCGGTGTTTTATGTATGGCCCCTGTCTGTACATAGTGGTTGGAAAATATTGTTTAACGCTTATATAATAATAATAATACTAAGACTAATAGTTGGTTACGGTAAATATTAGACTAAAATTTAGCGATAATAATGCTAGGTTTCGTCGAAGGAAAATAGAATCGTTAGAAGCAAGCGCTGCCCGATTTTGGAATCATCACCTTAACAAGTGAGTGCATAGTTACTTTCAACTTACACATAGATATGAAGTATTTTATATAAATTACGTGCTATGTGTGCATATTATCTGAATACTTGCTATCTATGCTAGATGAACGTTGTTATACATGTTTTCAATGATTTAAACTGTATATGTATTTTATATCTACGAAAATGTTGGGGTAAAACATGGGTAGATTCAATAGGTGATGTGTGATAAAATGATGAGAGGCCTCGATGTTGATGTTGTTGATTCTGTCATCTAGCGGGGTATGGATGACGACCACGGACTCTTCTAGACAGTCCAGTGGAACACTAGCAGGCTCGCAACCTGTAGGTGTTTGTGAACGATATGTTCACCGGTGTACTCCATCCCCCACATGGTTGCCTTTAGGACATTTATTGCTGAGGAATCCCCTTAGCAGTAGTGTCCGTCCCGATGATGATCCTTAGGCTAGGTCCCTTATGATAGGTGTTTAGGGACGTAAAGTGAGGATAACGGGAACGGGTAATCGGGTTATTGTTGATCGATGAAATTAATAAACTTATTTATTGTGGGTTGAAAACCCTATGTGCTCACCAGGCTCCCAAGCCTGACCCACTCGGTTTTATGTATTACAGGTAGTGGCGCATGAGCATAGGTGTGATGTTTTGGACGAGGGATTACGGATATAGGCCTGTAGATATGAAATAATGTAGTAAGGCTTATATTGTACTGTTTATGCTTTTGATCTGTACGAACATGACATCCCGAGTCTTTTAATGAAATACATTTCTATGGAAATGCTTTTGATAAATCTTTATCATATTTTTGTTTTGGGACAAATTCCGCAACACTTTCATTTAAAATGTAACTCTAATTTTTAAACAAAGCATAAACAAACCGGTCTTTTCTGGCCGTGATTTTGGGGATGTCACATTTCACATATTTCAAAAGGTGACACATGAAGTGGTTTTCTATCTTAAAATACCTTGATAACAAAAGTATTAGTTTTGAAATGTTTATTAAAATGATATCAAGTCATTCTTAATTATTGTTCAAAACTCCTAGATATCTTGCAAAACCATTATATTTACCTTCTTGAACCAAACTATACTTATACGCATATGTTCATATATATGTTAGAGATTATAGTTTTCACCCTTCATTTAGTTTCCAACACTCTTGGGTAGTAAGAGTGTATAAACCTACTTGAACAACCAATTACCTTTCAGTTAACTATCATAGGGATAGTTAGAAGATATCAAACATTATTCCTATTACAAAGAATCACACAAGATTCAGTTCATTCATGAGTCTTTACTAGTACATTACATGATACATGAGTACCTTTACATATGCTTACATGATACATGAATACACTTACATGAACACATTACATGAATACCATTACGTAGATACAATTACCTGTGTATACTTATAGGAATACTTGAAACTCGATTTGTGGAGATGATTTATTAGTATTTTTAGTAAATCACCCAGCCCATCCCAGTTCAACGGGAGTCAGTTACGGGATTAACCATTCCTGGAACCTACTGTTCGCTACAGAGGTTAATTGGACAATCTTCGGATGTTCATTAGGTTATCTATTTTCGCTTATAGCGATATAGAGTCAGTTACGGGACTAACCATTCCTGGAACCTACTGTTCGCCACAGAGGTTAATTGGACAATCTTTGGATGTTCATTGGGTTGTTATTACATATATTAGGAGACAGTTACGGGACTAACCATTCCTGGAACCTACCGTTCGCTACAGAGGTTAATTGAACAATCTTTGGATGTTCATTAGGTTATTTACTTCGACTACAACGATGTAAAGTCAGTTACGGGACTAACCATTCCTGGAACCTACTGTTCGCCACAGAGGTTAATTGGAAAATCTTTGGATGTTCATTAGGTTATACCTTTCGCTTCAGCGATGTCGTGTTAACCCTGGTAATCCAAGGGTAACACTTACATGATTATATTTTTTCCTGTTTACTTTATTTTGTGATACTTTCACATAAATGAGGAGTTAGACTAAGTACTCTAGTACTAGTCAATAGAAGGGAAAAGCTATCATATTACTTACAAAACATTCGGGTCTTGGTAGAAGACTACATAGTCATAACAAAACATCCGGGTCTTGGTAGAAGACTACATAGTCATAACAAAACATTCGAGTCTTGGTAGAAGACTACATAGTCATAAAAAAACATTCGGGTCTTGGTAGAAGACTACATAGTCATAACAAAACATTCGGGTCTTGGTAGAAGACTACATAGTCATAACAAAACATTCGGGTCTTGGTAGAAGACTACATAGTCATAACAAAACATTCAGGTCTTGGTAGAAGACTACATTGTCATAACAAAACATTCGGGTCTTGGTAGAAGACTACATTGTCATAACAAAACATCCGGGTCTTGGTAGAAGACTACATTTCATACTTATAGAAAATAAGGGATTTTCTAGTGTTCTTCATACTTACATCAACATTTTCATTTAAAGGTTTACATGGCCTTCATAATAGATTTTCATAAGCAAGACAATGACACTTAATTACTTATGAATTCACCAGCTTTAAAGCTGATACTCTCTTTCAAAATAACTTGTATTCTCAGGTCAACAGTAGACAGGTACGATGGCCAGGTTTTGAGAAGACGGAGCAGACAAGTCTCGTCTTTTATTTTGATTGTATATTTTTGGTGTCTTATTACAATGAAAGAACACACATGTATTAAAACTCTACTTATAATGCAATGGATGATGTTGTTGCTTGTTTATTATATTACATTGTTGTAATACTGTACATGACATCCCCCACCCCTGAACGTTTCCACCGTTCGTGGTTTTGGGGTATGACATTCCATGCCAAGCATGGATCTACAATCAAGAAAATCTGGTCGAACGACAGACCCACTGCAGTCAAGAACTACAAGCCAAGAAAATTCATGAAAGCTGAATTCATCCAATATACTCTCACCAGAAGAAATTCAGAATACATCCGAAGTCAAGCTGATTTTCCTTGCATGAACCCAGAGGAAATCTTCCTGGTTGCAAAAGTATTTCAGAACAAGTGTGAGAAGCACCCAAAGATGAAGACTGTGTATGAAAGAGCTTGTACCTTTCTAAAAGAGACTGTTTGTGACTTCGCAAAAATTAACGTGGACATCCACCCATCACTTGCTCAGATGTTTAATCTCCTTCCTCTTGACCCAGCTCCAGTGCTGATTGAAGGTTTTCAAGAGCGATCCCTTGGAGCAA
Organism: Lactuca sativa; assembly: GCF_002870075.4. Taxonomy (NCBI): domain Eukaryota; kingdom Viridiplantae; phylum Streptophyta; class Magnoliopsida; order Asterales; family Asteraceae; genus Lactuca; species Lactuca sativa. Next base: position 299,331,840 of record NC_056627.2, on the reverse strand, counting down.
CAAACTTCCCTGATCTTGGAGTCATTTTCAAACGAAATAATGATGAAACCAAGTACTTCATCCCAATGACTGCCATGAATCGCTTAACCCAAAGGCAACTGGAAGTTACTCAAACTACAGTGAACAAGTCAAAACACACAACTGCAGAAGTTAAGTTTGAAATCTCTAGGAGGATAGTATGGCTCAGTGAAGTCAGGAAGTTTTGGTGGATTCTCATCAAATTCCTTAGCCTCAACAAATGAAAGGAAAGTTGAAGAGGTCACTTAAGGGAAATTGTTGAAACATAAAAGTGACCCTCTTAAACTTGAAGAGATCCGAAGCTATCAAATAGATCCGCAGTCAAGCTCCACACCGCAACCAAGAACTGCATCTTCAATTGAAGTCATCTATCTTGGTTTTGTTTTATCTATTTTATGTCTTTACTCTTGTTTGTCTAGTGTGCCTTGCATGGCAACTCCTAGACAAATTTAACTTTTTTTAATCTTCGAGTCTCTATAAATAGAGATCTTTTATTCTGAATGAAAACACCTCAATCAATCATTCTATCTCTATCTTAAAATATCGTATTCTCTCTTAGTCTCTCATCTTAAAAGATCTTCATATTCTAATATTAAGATCTTAATCTCTTCGGAGCAAGTCAGCTTGCCTTAATCACTAATCTTGATCTCATTTACTAACTTGGAATGTCTACAATCCTTGTTAAGAATCAGCTTATAGTGTCTTCTTGATATAATACTTGTTGTCATTTATATTTCCTTATATTTCCACACCTAATTATCTAACTATCTAACTCTAACTTATTATTATTGTTGACCTTTATGATCCACTGAGTTAAACTTCATTCCGCATTATTACTTGTTCTAATGTTTGCTCAAGTGTGTTACTCAAGTTTTTCTCTCAACAATATTTCAGATAATTGGCAGCCGAGCTATGACCAGGGAGGTCTCGCTGGAGTTTGGAAAGCAGCTAGGAGGCAACATGTTGTTTCAGGAAGTATTAGTGATTTTTCGGGCAGTATTAGTGATTTGTGTAACACCCGGTTCCTGCTATGCATTTAAATTCAAGTGATTTCATGTTTTTCTCTGGGACTCGGCGAGTTGGAGGTCCAACACATCGAGTAGACTCGACTTTGACCAAGAGGTTTAGTGACCTACTTGACGAGTAGGGTTGTCTGGTTTAAACCCTAATATTTAGGGTTTGTACCATATTTAAACAACTTATCTCGTCCCAAACCAGCCTCCATCACCCCTCTCACTTCCAGAAGACCCTAACTCGAAACCCTAGCCATTTATTGAGTTTTCTTGAGCTTTGTGGTGCCATTTTCGTGTGTTTGAAGTTTGAGGAAGAAGGAAGCTTGAGAGATCAAGAAGAAGCAAGAAGATCCATAGTTTTGGGCACATTTCCAACTCATTTGAGGTATAAAGCTGAAACCTTGACCATCTAACTCTTAGATCTCTAGTTAGGGCTCATTTCTACCCTATTTCCTAAGTTTTCTAAGGCCATATTCAGGATCGGGTGTGTATCATGGAGTTACACTTTGGCTCTGGAATCATTGAGGGTTCCCATGGCATAAAGGTGCCAACTTTATGGCTATGGGATGCCCATGCACCATATAAACCCTATTTTATAGCCTTTTTAGCCAAAAACCCCATGCATGGACATCAAGTTCGTAACTTTATGTATAGAATGGACCCTAGGAGGTTAGATCTATGATTTGGATGCATTAAGACCGATTAAGATTGACTGTATAGTTTTGGAAAAAGAGGGACTCGACGAGTTGCTTAGGTGACTCGGTGAGTCGGGTCGCAGTTTTCCCGTCTTCTGGAAATGGTCTTTGGTTGAGTTGAAGGAAAACACTTCCTGTTGGGGTTTGTTAGGGACTTGAAGATTAAAGTACTCGACGAGTTCAAGTCAATGTACTAACCACATGAAGACGGACTCAACGAGTTCAAGGAGATCTCAGCGAGTCATAGACTAAACACCTTCATACGGATGAAGAGAACTCGGCGAGTCAGTTGAAGAAGGTTCCGATGTTTTGCTGAAGGTGAACTCGTCGAGCTCTTGCTAGAATTGAAGAGTAGGGACGAGATTGTAGCATTTTGTTAAGGTGGGGACTCGACGAGTTGGTGAACCGACTCGGCGAGTCTAGTCAACAAGATGTTGACTTTGATCAGGGTTTGGACCTTGACTTTGACTAGGACTTGAGTGACCCTTGTAAGGGTTATGAGTATGAAATACTAATATAGAGAGGATGTTGTGTAGGGATTGAGGAGTCGAGAAGAGTGGATTTACATACCGAGGACAGTGCAGCCACTACACGACATCGATGTGAGTTACCTTCTAGTGAGGTGGGTCTACGGGCACAATGCCGGTCCACCACTAGGGAATGTCGTTAGATGATTGTCTTTGTGATGATTGTCTAGATTTGCTACTACCTAATGTTTTCTGTGTGCCAGTATGATATGTTATATGTGATAGTGGTAGTAGGAGGGGAATAGTCCCCTGATTCAGTCGTTAGGACCGAAGGGTAGGTCGGACACCCCATATATGTCTGACATCATGATTATGATATGTTATTATGTAATAGTGGTAGGGGTGAAATAGTCCCCGTGGCCGGGTGAGACAGACCGGAGGGTAGGCTGGCACCCCATAATGGTCTGACACGGGTCGGTCAGCACCCCAAAAGGGCTTGACATGGGAAGGTCAGCATCCCAGAATGGATTGACATGGGTAGGTAGGGCACCCCAGAATTGTCCGACAGTATGTATGATTTTATGGTATGTGGTAGGTTGGGGGAACTCACTAAGCTTAGTGCTTACAGTTTTTAGTTTTGGTTTCAGGTACCTCTTCGTCGAAGGGGAAAGAGGCGGAAGGGTAGCAGCGCATCGCACACACATGATTCCGCATTTGAGATTTCTGGGATTGTACTCTGACATTATTACTAATTAACGATATGTTTTTTAGACATGTAATTATGGTTTATGAATTGATATGATATTAGTAATGTTTTCCTCAAACAAGTTTTATAAGCAATATGATTAAAACAAAAAATTTTGGTCTTGATTTTTGGGATGTTACAAGTTGGTATCAAAGCCTTGGTTTGAGGGATTCGGGCACACCTTCGGGGGTGTCTGGACTCAAATCGAAGGCTTGAAAGATTTTTACAAGAAAATAGTTTTCTAAAATCTAAAGATAAGGAGTTTTGAGAAAGAACAAGGTGTATGATGCGTGCGACCGGCCGAAATCAAGTAAGTTTTCCCCAAGATACCCATACATGTTATGTTGTGTTATATGATATGTTTATGAGAACTGCATGCTAAATTAGGGCTAAGGATCTAGGCAGGATGCCTTGTATGCCTGTTATGTGATTATTAGAACTGCATGCTAGATTAGGGCTAAGGATCTAGGGAGGATTCCTTGTATGCTTGTTATGTAATTATGAGAACTGCATGCTAGATTGGGGCTAAGGATCTAGGAAGGAAGCCTTATATGTCTATTGTATGAGCTTATTGAGTTGTATGTTAGGGCTGGTTAGTCAACAGTATGATAGTCTAATTAGGTTATGCTTGGTTATGGTTACTCGATGCACGAATGTTGCTTGCTTTGTGCTTATAGGGGTTCTAGCTAGCTTTAACTAACTAGTAAGCGAATATGTAATAGTATTTGCAAGCTAGTTAGGGAAGGGTGGTAGGGACTCCTTTTGCAGCTAATGTCGGAGAGTAGCTCGGAGAGTACCCTAGGACAAGCCTAAGATGAGATTAGCTTAGGAAGCAGTATTAGTATAAGGGACTTGGTGAAGTCGAAGCAATCCTTGAGGAAATTACAAATATATATGGAAGGTATTATGGGCCCGTACTAGTGGAAGTAGAGGATCCGTACTCGAGTCAAGGAGGGCTAAGATAGAACCAGGGAACTTGGAGAGTGTGTGAGACCTGTCGAGAGTATGTATGACGCTGAAGTTTATGTGTTTTATTTCAGAATGCTGCTTACGCATCATGGAGCAGGAGGTTCAGGCTCTGGATCAGGATCAAGATCAGGCTCAGTTGTGGGATCCGAGCAGGTTGATGACGGGCTACACGAGTTCATCGCGTCTGAGATCATGAGAGGTAACCTTGAGGCAACCCGGGTCATTTTTGGGTCGATAAAGAAGGGGATTATTGACCCCATGGAGGATCGCCTCCGGACATTCAGGAGTGTCTTGGCGTCCAGCCAGTCAGGGATGTGCACTCTGTCCTTCAAGGACTTCAGGGGGAGTGGTGCGCCAAACTTTCATGGGGCAAAGCACCCCATTGTTGCCAAGAGATGGATCGCAGACATCGAGTTTGCACATTTGACGAGCTTCTGCCCATTGGGGTCGAAGGTTCGCTTTACGGCAGGTTGTTTGAGAGACAAAGCGAGGGATTGGCGGGAGTCGGTTGTTGAATCACTAGGAATCCCAGTCATCAAGGCCATGACTTGGTCGGACTTTGTGACCAAGTTTAGGGTTGAGTTTGCGCCAGCTGTGGAGCTTCACTAGCTGGCCAGGGAGTTTTTTGACATGAGACAGTGCCGTAGATCACTTCCAAGTTCCAAGAGAGGGACTTGTTAGTACCTCAGTATGCAGGGGATGAGGAGATGCGGAAGACCCGCTATCATGACATATTGAGGGCTGACATTCGGGAGCATGTCAGCTACTCAGCCTGCCCGACCCTGTAGTCCATGATTGCCAGGGCGAGGGAGAGGGAGATTGATTTAGAGCACCTCATGAAATGGACGGCAGAGAAAGAGCAGGTTATTGGGGTTTTAGGGAAGAAACCCAAGGGATCCGACACTAGGTCAAAGGGCCAGTCGGGCCAGAGCCGTTGCAGGAAATGCGGCAGGCCGCATGAGGGAGCTTGTAGAGCGGGATCATCGGGTTGCTACAAGTGCAAAAAGACGGGGAACTTTGGCATGGATTGCACTGCCCCTACCCCCACTGTTCAGACATCAGACCTGATTTTCTTCCATTGCAATTAGACTATCAGAGGGGCCATAAAAAGGCCAACTACCCTAGGTTGACAGTAGCAGTTGCATGGCCAGTGGTGAGGAGCTGAGCTTTCCAGTTGATAGCCAAGGAGGCACACGCCGCACCCGATGTGGTGACAGGTATTATTTCTTCTCTCTAACTTTTATCGTATGTCACTTGTGATATTAATGTGCCATGATATATGTTTTGTTTAGGATTGTTCCATGTGAAAAGTATCTCAGTTCAGGTGTTGTTTGATTGGGTGCTACCCGATCATTTGTCTCTCTTGCGCTTAGCAAGAGGTTCCTTGAGTCTTCAGGCAAGTTGGATTGCCCTCTAGAGGTCGAGATTGCGGACGACTGATCAGTTCAAGCATCAGAGGTTTTCAGGGATTGTGTTTTGAGGTTGTTCGAGGAGCACTACTTGGTATACTTGGTTCCCATACCATTACATGGAAACAAGGTTATTATTGGCATGGATTGGTATAGCCCCAATGGGGTAGTGATCGACTGCGCGTAGCAATTGGTCCGGGTCAGGACCCCAAGTGGGGGAGAGCTGGTGATTCTGGGCGAGAGGCCACAACGTGGACCAACTTTATGTTCAGCAGCAAGAGCTAGTAACTATCTCCAGCAGGGATGCACAGGGTATGTCACCTATATCTTGGATACCTGGGAGGCGGGTAAGGTGACAATGAGTGACGTACTAGTGGTACGAGAGTACGCGGATATATTCCCAGAGGAGCTGACTGAGATACCTCCAGAGAGGTTGGTGGAGTTCAGGATCGACCTAGTCCCTTGTGCGGCTCCGATAGTCAAGGCACCATATTGGTTGGATCCTCCTGAGATGCAGCAGTTGTCTACACAGCTGTAGGAGGTGTAAGTCTAGAAATTCATACAAACCGATCAGTTCATCTTGGGGAGCCCTGATTCTATATGTGAAGAAGAAGTACGGGTCGCATCAGATGTGTATAGATTACCGGGAGTTAAATAAGGTAACGGTGAAGAACCGTTACCCACTCCCGAGGATTGATGATCTCTTTGACCAGCTTCAGGGAGCATCTTGGTTCTCCAAGATTGATCTGTGTTCGGGTTACCATCATATGAGGGTCAGAGAGGAGGATGTGCAGAAGACTGCTTTTCGGACACGATATGGTCACTATGAGTTTGTGGTGATCCTTTCGGGCTCACCAATGCTCATGCCGCGTTCATGGATCTCATGAACCGCGTGTGCAGACCGATGTTGGATCGGTCTGTGATACTTTTCATAGATGACATTTTGGTTTATTCCAAGATTCAGGAGCAACATGGTGAGCACTTGCGAGAGGTGTTGGATACTCTGAGGAGTGAGAGCTTGTATGCTAAGTTCTCCAAGTGTGAGTTTTTGTTACGCGAGGTGTAGTTTCTTGGGCACCTTGTCAACCAGAACGGAATTTCGGCCGACCCGACAAAAGCGGAGGCCGTGATGAGGTGGGAGGTTCTGAGGTCTCCATCTGAGATTCGGAGATTTCTGGGACTGACAGGTTTTTATCGGAAATTCATTCAGGGCTTCGCCAAGATAGTTGTGCCCTTGACTCGGTAGACAAGGAAAGTCGTGGTCTTTCTTTGGGGGCCTGAGCAGCAGGCCACATTTGAGACACTGAGACAGAGATTGTGTGAGGCGCCAATCTTAGCCCTGCTATAGGGCGTAGATGATTTTGTGGTGTATTGTGATGCGTCCATCTCAGGTTTAGGCGCGGTATTGATGAAGAGGAGGCATGTTATCGCCTACACTTCAAGGAAGTTGAAGCCTCAAGAGGCGAACTATCCGACACATGACTTGGAGTTGGGGGCAGTTGTTTTTGCCGTCAAGATTTGGCGTCATTACCTCTATGGGGTCCGCTGTACTATTTACATGGACCATAAGAGTTTAAGGTACCTCTTGGATCAGCTAAATCTGAATATGAGATTGCGTCGATGGCTAGATGTGGTGAACGATTACGATTGTGAGATCCTCTACCACCTGGGGAAGGCCAATGTCGTGGGTGATGCGCTTAGCTACAAGGTAGCGCCAATCAGATATATTTTCTTGAGGATGACCGTGGTGGCTCCGCTATTGGAGCGGATTCCAGAGGCCCATCACGAGGCTATGAAGGAGGAACATCGTAAGAGTTAGCGTATTGTGGTTCAGGTTTCCTCATTCGGTTATGACAGCCATGGACTATTGACATTACACCATAGGGTGTGGGTCCCATATCATGGAGGTGTGCGCCAGGTATTGATGGAGGAGGCACACAAATCCAGGTTTTCCATCCATCTCGGGGTGACTAAGATGTACATGGATCTTTGTATTGATTATTGGTGGCCCTGCATGAAGCGGGACATAGCTTGGTACGTTGAGAGATGCCTGACCTGTAGGAAGGTCAAGGCCAAGCATTAGATTTCACTATGGATTTCATCACGAGAGTATGTACTCGAGTCAAGGAGGGCTAAGATAGAACCGGAGAACTTGGAGAGTGTGAGAGACCTCTCGAGAGTATGTCTGGCCCTGACGTTTATGTGTGTTATTTCAGAATGGTGCTTACGCGTCATGGAGCATGAGGTTCAGGGTCTGGATATGGATCAGGATCGGGTGCGGGATCCGAGTAGGTTGATGATGGGCTACGCGAGTTCATCGTGTCTGAGATCACGAGAGTTATCCTTGCGGCGAACCCTATCATTTTCGAGTCGATAAAAGAGGGGATTATTGAGCTGATGGAGGATCGCCTCCGGACATTCAGGAGTGACTTGGCGTCCAACTAGTCAGGGACGCGCACACTATCCTTCAAGGACTTCAGGGGAGTGGTGCGCCAGACTTTCACGGGGCGAAGGACCCCATTGCTGCCAGGAGATGGTTCACAGATATCGAGTCTGCATAGTTGATGAGCTTCTACCAAAGGGGTCGAAGGTTCGCTTTACGACGGGTTGTTTGAGAAACAGAGCTAAGGATTGGTGGCAGTCGGTTGGTGATTCACTCGGAATCCCATCCATTAAGGCCATGACTTGGTCGGACTTTGTGACCAGGTTTAGGTTCGAGTTTGCGTCAGCTGTGGAGCTTCAGCAGCTAGTCATGGAGTTTCTTGACATGAGACAGACTACTAAGACAGTGGCTCATATGGGGTTGGGCCCAATTTGGAAATATAGGCCATTAGTGGGATTTTATGGATCTAGTAGTTATTTGTATTTTGGGCTTGATTTATTAATGGGCCATCGGGATACAAAGTGTTTGGACTAGAAAGAATGGTTGGACCTTATGGCAAGGCCATGTATGGGGTTTGGGCCCAATTTAGAAAATTGGGCCATTGGTTAATTAGTGGGCCTTTGGGCCTTTCAGATTGTAGTTTGGGTCATTGTTTTGGACAAGACTAGGTTAGGGGTAAAATGGGTTTTTTTGCCCCAGGTATGAAGTTGTGGTTATGGATTGGAACCCAATTGTAAATTGAGTGTTCTTTTGATCTGACAGTTCGAGGTGTTGTCAGGGCAGCAGCTAGGGATTTCTTTTAGTGTGCTTCAGAATTCGAGGTGAGTTTCCTCACTGCTTTAGCGGGTAAAAGGCACCAAGGTGGGCCATTGTTTGGTTATGTTATTATACGTGTTCTATGTGTGATACTTGTATGTGTTTTTATCTATATGACTCTTGGACAAGGCATGTTATGTGAGTGTGGGCGAGGCCCGTATCTCACTATTATCCAAGTATGGTCGGGACCCGTATCTAATGATTATCCAAGTGTGGGCAGGAACCATTATTTGATGTAGGCAAGGCCCGTATCTCACCATTATTTGAGTGTGAGCGGGGCTCGTATCTCGTTATTACATGATATGTATGGTATGTGGTAGTTTAGGGAGCTCACTAAGCTTTGTGCTTACGGTTTTCAATTTATGTTTCAAGTATTTCCAGTTCCAATGGGAAGAGCTCGGGCTGACTGCATCACATGCACCATTGAGATTCGGCATATGATGTTTTACTCTGATATTATGAAAACTGACATATTGGTTTTATTAAAAATGTTTGAATGACATTGGAAATGCTATTTTATCTATTACTAAAAATGAAATTTTTGGGACCATACTTTGAGACATTTCAGTCAAACACATATGCGAGGTAACCAGTACACCCATGCTACAAATACTATGAAGCTTTGGCAGCAGAACAAAAGGTTGATCCAATCCTTATACCCTCTCCATAAATAATCAATTCTCTCCCACTTGGGATTCGAACTACCATGTGCCGACCCTCAAAGTCAATCATCGCACAAAACTTGCTCAACCAGTCTATCCTTACTATCACGCACACATCCCCCCATGGGGATAGGGATTAGATCAATTGGGCGGGACACCCCAAATATCTGCAACGTACAATCCCCAAAATTGCTCGATGTAGTAACCCCGTGCTCATTGAAGATGGAAACATGCAACAAAAACTCTAACTCTCCAAGAGTCATACCAAAACTCCTTCTGAAGGACTGAGACACAAAGTACTGACTCACACCTGAGTCAAAAAGCACAAGAGCAGGAAAGGAATTCATTAAGAAGATACGTAGCATAATCATAAACATAAGCATACCATAAAATAAATATCTCGACAGAATAATAAATGAACATACTAGTAATGACATTCGGCGCCGCCCTGACCTCCTCTGCTCTGAACTGGAAAGCACGATCTCGAGCTCTCGGTGGATCAAACATTCCCTAGCTTCCATTCATGAGCCTCAAAGTATCCGGGGCTGATGCCTACATTGGTATGGTGGCTAGAAATGAACAACTGGCCTTCACATGGCCAACCTGCTCACAGTGGTAAAAAATCATGGTGCTCGCTAACGGGGATTGCTAAAGATAATCCCTAGCAATGTGGCCATAGCTGCAACATTTGTGGCATCCAGAAGAAGATTTAAAAGCACCCTCATGAACCTTTCCGCACTTGCCACAAGTGCGGCCCCTCTGTCCCATAGATCATGAATCAGCGAGCTTAGACTACTTCGTTGTAGGCTGTGACTGAATAGGAGCCTGCCTCTGCTCCCTCTTCTGAGTCTTGATATCAATCTCCTATCTCCACACAACATCCTGAAGCTCAGAGAGTGTACTTTAGCATTGGGTAGACACAAACTATCAAATGTCCTTCTTGATCACGCTCAAGTACCACGTCATACATGCCTGCTCTGAAGCAGCAAACTAGGGACACAATAAATCACTCTTAGTGAACATCTTGGCGATATCTGTCATTATCTCCATCGTCTGTCTCAAATCGAGGTACTCCTAAGCCAATCACTCCCTCTCTACCAGGGGTACATACCTCGTGCAAAACATCTCTGAGAACTGCTCCTAGGTAATTAAAGCCCTCTGCTCACGAGTATAAGAACTAGTCACCATGTTCCACCAGTCCTTCACACCCAGTCGAAGGAGGTTTAGGGCACACATGACCTTCTAGTACTCTGAGCAGGAGTAGCTAAAGAAATAAACCTCCACATCTGAAATCCATCTCACAGCCATAATCGGGTCCTTGACCCGGTCGAACTCTGAGGGCTTCGTGTTACTAAAGTCCCGGTATAAGAATGAACCTCCTCACCGGCCTCCCACAACAGCGATGGTTTTAATGACTTCAGTAGTAGCAGTCTCAGTGAGGGCATCATAGTGATCATCAAACAGCTCAATGATCGTGGTCTTGATAGACCAATACAGCTCCACAATATAACCTCAGACATCAGTAGCCACCTCGATGGCAATCAACTTACGTATCTGATCATCTGTCATCTCTGGCCTATCCTGGCCACCAACTCCAGATCCTGAGCCCTTGTGAACACCATACTAAAAATTATATATATATATATATATATATATATATATATATATATATATATATATATATATATATATATATATATATATATATTAGAAATGCCACAACTCATACTTCCCTAACCATCACAAAAAGACTAACCCATGGGGTTTGTGACTTCCTTTCTTCGCGTATGGGTCCTGTGATTCTAGTAGTACGGGACCATACTTATAACATCTGAAACCCTAAGGTACTAAATTTATTCAATTATTGCATTTTGAGGGTCCTCACAACGTGAGATCCTAGGAGCCACGTCATGAGTGGTCGTTGACATGTGTTTTGGAGTCTCACGATGTGGGTGTGGCTTAACGACCCCAACGCTAATTTTTTGGTATTTAAGGGAATGAGAGGCTAGGGTTTCCACATCCTCAGCCTCTCTCACCCTCTAGGCCTCTATAACCCAAGTTTTCATATCACCGTGAGTTGTTGATCATTTTGCTTGTAGAAAGGAAGAAGAAGTCCATTAGAAAGGAATTTGCTTGGGATCATCATCATCACCAGCTTTCATCTTGCTTGGACCACTGTAAGTATTAGGACTCAATATTTATTGCATTTCATGGCTAAATCTAGGCTTTTGGTCCGTTTTCGTATGATTTGGCTTGGTTAAAGTGGAGTAAATCCATAAAGTTAGCAACTTTATGGATTTAAATGGCCTTTTAAGTCTTATATCCTTTAGATCTAGGTTTTGGTGGAGTAATAGACTTTGCATGAGAGCTTGAGGCCATATTTGCACCTTTTGACCATAAACGGTGAAGGGACATGCATGGTGCATGAATGTCTATAAAGCAAGCATTTTTATGGACCATTAGCGTCCCCTTTAGCTTTTGGAAGGGGTGAGGTTAAGGGATGAATGGATTAAGACTGTTGAAATAGTGGTTTTGGCTACAGACCGTGCTCACGATGTGACACATGAGGTCATACGACGTGAGGATGGGTCACTGGCCCTACTGATTCGTTAGAGTTAGGAGTGAGGCACTGATAATGTCATATTTAATGATATAATTCATGCATTATCTTATGTGCTCACCAGGCTCCCAAGCCTGACCCACTCAGTTTTCTCATATACAGGTAGTGGAAAGAGAGTACAGGAGTGATGATCTGATGAGAGATCAATGGATTATAGGCTACTAAAATAAATAGATATTATAATGCCTATGTTGTTTATGTTTATGGTTTTGATATGTATTAACAATGATATCCCGAAGTTTTTTTTTTATACAATACATTTCTACAGAAATGCTTTGATAAATTCTTTTTCATATTTATTTTGGGAACAAATTCCGCATTATATTTCTTTAAAAATATACTCTGATTTTCAAATAAAGCATAAACAAATCGGTCTTTTCTGGCCATGAATTTGGAGATGTCACACTTCGCCAGACTACTGAGCCGGTAGTGGAGTTCACTGTGATGTTCCGTAAGAGGGAGCTACTGGTTCTGCGATATGTGGTGGATGAGGAGATGAAGAAGGCAAGGTACCACGAGATGCTGAGGAGTGATATTTGGTAGTTTATGAGTCGATCCAGTTGCAGGACACTGGAGGGTATGATAGTGAGGGTTAGTGAGAGGGAGATTGATATTGAGATGGAGAGGAAGCGGAAGCCAGATCAAGCTCAGGTTTCCGAGAGTCCAGGAAAGAGGCCCAAGGTATTTGATTTTAGATCGAGAGGCTAGTAGGGCCGGAGCCGCTGTGGCAAGTGCGGCAAGATGCACAATGGGGCGTGCAAGGTGGGTGGTTTTAACTTCTTCAAGTGCAGCCAGATGAGTCATATTAGCAAGGATTGTATTTCTAATACTACCACTACCACTCCAGTATATTATCTGATTTGCTTCCATTGCAATCAGAGGGGCCACAAGAAGGCCCATTTTCCGAGTTTGGCAGCAGCGAGACTAGTCGTAGCACTCGCTCCATCGATGCAGCGAATCACTGGTGGCAGCCAGGGCAAGGCGGATGCGCCTATGGTGAAGAGAATGGCTTTTCAGTAGACTACCGAGGAGGCTCGCGCGACACCTGATGTGGTGACGGCTATGTATCTTCTCGTTATCTCTTTATTTATATTGAATCGCATGCTTATATTTATGTGTTTTATTTTAGGATCGTTCCTCATGAACGGTAATTCGGCATTGGTATTGTTTGATTTGGGGGCTACCCAATGCTTTTTATCGCTTGCACTTAGCGAGAGGTTTTTAGGAGCTTCGGGGGAGCCTGATTGTCCTTTAGAATTCGAGATTGCAGTTGATCGATTTGTCCGGGTAGCGAGGGTCCATTGGGGTTGTATTCTTTAGATGTTCAGCGAGCAGTATCCGATTGATTTGGTTCCCATTTCTTTGCACGGGGAACAAGGTTATCGTGGGTATAGATTAGTTGATCCCCAATAAGGCGGTGATCGATTGTGAGCACCAGTTAGTTCGGATTTAAACCCCAAGCGGGGGAGAGTTAGTCGTTCATGGAGAGAGAGCTCAATGTGGGTCAATTTGGTGCTGATCAGTGAGGGCCAGATGCTATCTTCATCGGGGTTGTTCCTGATTCGTCGCCTATCTTATGGATACCCGAGATATGAAGCATTTTGTTTCATAAAATAATTACTTTTTAACAAAAACCGGCAACAGAAACTTTAAAATTTTATTATAAATTCCGAGTGTGACAAAAAAACAGACCATCAAGGATCATTTTAAAGAGGTTAGAATGATTTTATAACAACCATAGGGTGTTTATAAAATACAACATTTGTAGCCTTTGGACCATCTTGATGGGATGTTGAAGTAGATGGAAAGAACAAGGAGCTTGATCTTCTCTATAAGTAATCCACCAACAAGAATAAGGCACCAAAATTGCTAGATATCTTCTTGTATAATCTTTTTTCTTTAAGCCTTAAGCACTTAACTAATAAATGTAAAAGGAAGACACAAAAGATAAACTCTAAAAACCCAAGAACTAACTTCGAGCGAGAGAGAGAGAGGGAGAACGTAAGAGAACCTATGGTTCTATACATGAAAGAGTGAATGATTTTTTTCTGCATGTCATTTAGTGATAAAACAATTAGCCTTATATAATATGATCATGTTGTGTAATACATGCAAGGTAATGAACAAACATAGGACATAATCCAAGTGTGGGGGACAAGAATGTTAGAGGTTGACTTTTAACCTCCTAGCCTTGATAACACCCGGGTTTAAGGACTAGAACGGTTCATTGGATTTTCTGAAAGTGTCCAAAACTTTATATATGATTTGTGTGTGTGTATATATATATATATATATATATATATATATATATATATATATATATATATATATATTTAAGCTACTTAGTCTTTAATTTATTATTATTTTCATAAAACAATAATTTTTCTCTAATTAAATACAAGAGTTGAATTTTTGAAAAACCAAACCTTTTGATGCTTGTATAGACGTGGTTCATTGGGATTTTTTGAAAAACCAAACCTTTTGATGTTTTCATCACAACGATGCTACTGTGCCCTAGATGCTTATTTTAATCCATAAATAGACTTCTTTAGTTTACACACCTTCTTTCGGTTATCCAGCTTGACAAAACCTTCAGGTTATTCAATATAAACATCTTCCTCAAGATATCCATTAAGGAAAGCGGTTTTGACATCCATTTGCCATATCTCATAGTTATAATATGCAGTTATGGCCATGATAATCCTAATAGATTTAATCTTAGCAAATGGCGAGAAGGTATCTTCATAGTCAACACCTTGAATTTGAGTATATCCTTTCGCGTCAAGTCGTTCTTTGAAAGTTTGTACATTTCCGTCCATGCCGATCTTCTTCTTGAAGATCCACTTGCTTCCAACAGCCCTGCTGTTAGGAGGTAAGTCAACCAAGTCTCATACTTGATTATCATTCATGGATTGGATTTCAGTTCTCATGGCTTCAAGCCATTTGTCAGACTCTGGGTCTACAGTAGCATCCTTGTAATTCATGGGCTCACATTGATCCATCAAGAAGACTTCCTCTTCAGGAATGACAAATCCACTGTTAGGTTCCTGACGATTTCTACTGGAACGTGGTACAGTTGGTGTGGTTTATGGCATATGAACGATAACTTCAGGTTCAACAATTCTTTGTTGATTACCGTTTTCAACTAAAGGTTGTGTCACTCGAATTTCTTTGAGGTCAATATGGACCCCACTTACTTTATGTGAGATAAAGTCAGTTTCAAGAAACATTGCTTTACGAGCTATGAACACTTGGTTTTCATCTTTCCGAAAGAAGTAATAACTGACGGTTTATTTTAGGTATCCCACAAACATACACTTATGAGATCTAGGGTCAAGCTTGTCAAAAGTTTCTCTCTTAACATATGCTTCACAACCCCATATCTTTAAGAAAGACATTGATGGAACCTTTCCATGCCTTAACTCGTAGTGAGTCTTACTAACCTCTTTAGTTGGGACCATGTTTACAATTCAGGTTGCGGTTTCAAGGGTATAACCCAAAAATGTATGAGGAAGGGAAGTATGACTCATAGTTGATTGCACCATATCAAGTAGAGTATGATTTCTTCTTTCTAAGTCACCATTATGCTGAGGTGTTCCCGGTGTAGTGAGTTGTGACACTATGCCACAATTCTTCAGATGTTCATCAAACTCATAGCTCATATATTTACCACCACGATCTCATCGTATGACTTTAATCTTTTTACCAAGTTGATTCTATACTTCATTTTGGACAACCTTGAAGACATCTAATGCTTAATATTTGTATTTCATTAGATACACATATTCAAATCTACTATAATCATCAGTAAATGTAATGAAGTATCTTTCATCACTTCTGGTTATTGTTCTAAAAGGTCCACATACATCAGTATGTATGTGTCCTAATAGATTTGAAGCTCTTTCACCAGCACTGGTAAAAGGAGCTGTGGTCATCTTGCCACATAGACATGATTCACATACATCAAAAGACTCTGAGCCTGTTGACTCTAAGATTCCATCCTTTTGGAGCTTAGCAATGCGAGTTTTACTTATGTACCCAAGCTACAATGCCATAAATAAGTTTTATTTAATTCTAACTTTGTTTTATTATTTAAGTTGACATTGATTTATCCTTTGTGCATGAACCATTTAAATCGATTTCATATATTCCATTTTGGGACAAGTCTCAAAATAGAACACATTATCTTTAAACACATAAATGTTTTCAGAATCAAAGTCGAGCTTATAACGAAAACCTTGTTTATACAAGCGATAAGTAGAGAAAATATTCCTAGTTATACTATGTACATAACAACAATTGTTCAAAATAATATTAAGGGCATTTGGAAGCAAAAGATGATATTGTCCTATGGCCTTGACAGCTACTCGATTGTCATTTCCAACATGAAGTTCCAAATCACCATCTCATAGTTCTCTAACATTCCTTAGTCCCTGGAAATCATTGTAGATGTTACTACCACTTCCAGTATCGAATACCCAAGAATTAGTACAAAATTCATGTAATTCAATCACATATATACTTGAGGTGCCAACCTGGTTGGCTTTGATCTTCTTAAGTTCCTTTAGGTATTTAGGATAGTTGCGCTTCCAGCGTCCCATTTCATTGCAGTGAAAGCAATCGGCGTCAGCAGCAGGTTTGGGTTTAGGAGTTGGGTTAGTAAAAGGAGGCTTCCTTTAACCCTTTCCCTTGCCATTGCCTTTCTTGGCAGCTTTGCCTTTCCCCTTTACCGGTATTATTACCGGTTTTCTTCTTGGAGATTTGACCCTCACAGACCATTAACACTTGATTGTTCCCAAACTTCTTTATGTTTGCCTCATCATTATTGAGCATGTTATGAAGCTCATTCATGCTCCTCTCCCACTCATTCATTGTGAAGTTCATCACAGATTGGTTGAATGACTTAGAAAATGAGGCCCGGATCCCATCGGTCGCTAACTCATCCCCAAATGGGAATCTGAGGAGGACAAGTTGCTCAACATAAGCTTTCATTTTGAGTACATATGCACTCACAGAAGATCCTTCGGCCATCTTGCAACCAATGAAAGATTCACGGTCTCAAAGTGATGAGTCTTGAGCAAAACATCAATCCTATAGTGTACATGCAAACCTTAATAACTTTAGATCTAGCTTTTCTAATGCACATGCAATTGCCTTAGATCTAATAAACTATAACTAAAATTATGGTTTAGATCTTACCTTTGATTGTTATATAGCAATAACAATCAATCCTTGGCTTCAGAAAGCTTAGTGCCTCAAGTGTTGCACCTCTAATGGAGTCACAAACACCACTAAGCAACTTGGATGAAGAGGGAGGAGAGAGGAGGTACCAAAAACAGTAGGAAACCCTAAAGGAACACTTAGCCACGTTTTTGGGTCTCAAGGGTTCTTTAAATAGGTAGGCAATTAGGGTTATCTAACAAGGAAACCCTAATTTGACTGCTTAAGCCCTAAGCAGCCCATGGACCCCTTCTGGAACATGCCTTCGACGATTTCTAATGAACTTCCCCATAGAGTTCGTCCAACCTATTATTCCAAGGTGATCCATAGCCCAATTGCAATTATCTTATAATTACAATTCCAGTCCCCTAAGTTTAATTAATCTCTTTTAGCCACAAAATTAATTCTTTATTAATTTTTGACTAATATTAATTAAACAATATGATTTCTCCTTTAATATATTATTCTCATAATATATTAATAAATCATAATTAAACCTTTCTCTCCTTAATTCATCCTACATATTGCTATGGTAAAGGCAACCCAAAAGCACCATGCTCATAATCGGGTCAAGTACATACCAAAATAGTTATCGACTTAGACACTAATCCAACAGTCTCCCACTTGGATAAGTCTAATAACTATTTTGCATAACTTCAGAACCTAATCAACAATCGTAGCTTTGAAAATCCGTTGTCAACTCTTATCTTATCAGATACGCGTGCCCTTTAGATAATGGATTATATATTCCTCCATTCTCAAGATATCATATAGACACGAGACATAGATTTAAATCATTCTCTCTGTCTTTGTATTGTTTCCCGACATCTGATTTATGACGACTGACAACAGACTACAATTGAACACATCAACTTAGTTCCAGCTTGGCCAAGCGCTTAGGGTGTCATCACTAAATCATCAAGGGGCCCATAGATATCGCTTTTATCTCACCTTGGGTAAAAGTAATGGATAAACTTTGACTCAAATACTTGCTTGCACCTACTAATCGAATCGCACACACCAATAAGTTTTATAACACCAAGTTACTAGTTTGTTTACTTATCATCAATGTGCAACCGACCAACAAATAACAACTCACACGTCTTGGTTTCAAGAATATACAATGTTATCGTCTCACTAATCACCCATGATAAATCCATGAAGTGATTCAAGTGAGCGTGGGTTTAATCCAATACTTTAATCTTATCAAAGCACTCATGAACTCTACAACAAACTTGTGCTATGTCTAAACACCTTAGACAATCTACAGACAGATTCATGATTGTCTTCCTTCATACCTACTTCCAGTGTATGACCGACTGTGGAGGTTCGAATAACCCAGTTATTCTGGAAGTCAACACATGCAAAATGAAACACAACGATAATACTTAATCCTATATGGCCCCAAAACTTATGAGCGTAAATAAAACACTTTTATTTAAACGCCATATTGACTACTCATTATTCATTGTTTAATGTTTTGGATAATCAACTTATTATTTTAATTACAACAATAGTTGTCCCATGCTCCGAGCATGCACACTATGTTACCTATGATCCGTACTTTGTGAAATAGATCAATTGAAAACCTTTCCAATGAAACTCATTTCACAATTCCCAATCCTCATCATTAGTGTAAGAATACCAAATTCTTGCCACTTTTGGAATATGTCAGATTCTAACATTTTATGCAACGATCCTTTTGTAATGTAATAGCACACAAGTCACCAAGACTTGGCTACTGAAATTCCAAGGTATTCTATCGGAAATTGTTACAAGACAATTCCATAGACGCGAAGTCTCACATTCAAAGTACATCCTTCTTGCATAAAAGTTTCTAATCTAGCCATAGACTCTCAATATCCAACTCCCAATATGGAAACATTTCCATATTTGCCATATGACAACTCATTCTAAATAGAGTCTTATTTATTCAAAATAATGTCAACATGGTCCATCCAATACTATACTTCCAACTACTCACAAGCAACAAATCCTTGGTGAACCTTAGATCGTCCTTCGATAGTTGTTTCATTATTTAAGCCAAAACCGTTCTTGTCCTTTTTCCCTCTTAATGCGCTAAGCATTTGGAAAATTTTAGAATGATCAAACATTATAGCATATGCAATCGATCCTATACCCGAAGCGTATGGAACACGATTCATAATGTCTCACATGAAGACGTGATACTTTACCAGTCTCCTGCTATAATATTTATAATTGCCATGTTCTCATAATTTTTATTATGAAAAGGGATGTCGTAATCAGTGTTCTAAAAGGCGTGCCATGGCGGGCGCCAAGGCGCGCCATGGCATGAGGCGCAACGTCGCCGTTACGAAAAGCTTCATAACGTTGTTGTTAGGTGTAGGCGTGGCAAGGCATGATATGGCGTGCCATGGCGCGTGTTTTTTTGTTTGAGACACGGTTTTTTGCTCTTTTTTATACCTTTTCTAATCGGACATACAAGTATTTTGTGTTTTATTAACTTTCTGTTATTAGTTGTTGATATAACACTTCTAAAAACTAGCTATATTTGATATAAATTTATATTTATGCGGTAATATGTGTAACGATCCAATTTTCACGTCCAAAAATTTTGTTGTAAAACATTACATAAAAGCATTAATAGTTAAAACATTGTTTAATTAAACCATTTCACATCGAAAACCAAATTGAAAACCACAACATTAGATCAATCAAATATCAGAGTATCAATTCCAGAATAAACTCGTAACTGCGGAAACAAGAGAGTGTGTGTGTGTGTGTGACATGCTGCTACCGCGCCGGCTCCTTTCCCTTGGCTGAGGAGGTACCTGAAACCAAAACTGAAAACCGTAAGCACGAAGCTTAGTGAGTTCCCCCACTGTACCACATACCATATAATCTCATAACATACACATATTTTCAGGCATATCTGGGTGCCCGACCTACCCCTTCGGACCTCTCGGCCGGATATTGCCTAGCATATCTGGGTGCTGGCCTCCCCTTCGGTCCTCTCGACCGGATACTGCCTAGCATATCTGGGTGCTGGCCTCCCCTTCGGTCCTCTCGACCGGATACTTGGGAACTATTTCTCCCCTCTACTACTACTACATAACATGTATCACAATATCAGAATCTATCTAACATGGCTGGGTATGACTACCCCTTCAGCCCTACCGACCGGATATCTCGGGGACTATCTCCCCCTACTGTCACTAGCACATAGCATCATATCATACTTGCACATAAACACAACACAGGTAGTAGTAATCCCTAGATGAATATCACAGAGACAATCATCTACATACAACTCCTATTGGTGGGTCGGCATTGTGGTCGTAGACCCACCGCTACTGGAAGGTAACTCACCTCAGAGTAACTGCTGATCTGATCAGGAACTGACTGCCTACTGCTGCTGCTGCTCCGGAAATCCTCCGGCTGTAATTTCCTCAACATACTCAATCAATTACTACTAACTATCCTTTGGGTAAAATGACCATTTTACCCTTGATCATGTCTTTAAGTCAAAGTCAGAGTCAACTTTCAATTGACCCGACTCGCCGAGTTGGCTCGCCAACTCGTCGAGTCCCCATCCAATCGACTGCCCGGGGTCCCGTCTTTACTTGTCGATTTAGGCGTTGACTCGACGAGTTCTCCTTCCAACTAATGTCTAAGTCCTTCATCCTACTCGCCGAGTTGTATGAACAACACGCCGAGTTCGTCTTCATCTGATGAACACTCATGCTGAGACTCACCGAGTTGTATGAACAACTCGCCAAGTCTGTTCTTGATCTATGAAGATTGCCTTGGACTCGCCGAGTCAGGCAATGACTCGCCGAGTCCCTCCATGGATGAGTTCAGCTTCCAACTCACCGAGTCACACCCCGTGACTCATTGTCCACACTCGACACTACAAAAATGGGACAAACTCGGAGACTCGCGAGCAGACTCGCCGAGTCAGATGAACGACTCGTCGAGTCGTTTCCATGCAACCATTAACTACACGGATTTGCTCGATTCCAGTCCATGCCATTCACAGATCTGGGTTCCTAGAGAATGAATCACACTTAAAGTTTCCAACTTTACGTGTAGATATTCACCAATAAGGTTTTTAGGGTTCAAAATGCACCCAAAAGGGTAGATCTAGGGTCTTCATGCAATGAGGGTCCATAAAGGCAACAGATCTGAGCTCCTGGAGCTCAACCATGCCTAGATCTAAGGGCCAATCAGCTTATTACGAAATAATTTGCACATACAAGCTTGGGGATTGGCTTAAGAATGACTTAAATGAAGTAATAAGCATAGAAACAGGGGGAAAACGGGTTATACCTCAAAGGAACTACTGAGAGAGCACAAAGATGCTTGGATTCCTTCCCTTCCTCTTGATCTACTTCCCTTTTGCCTCAAAACCTTCAAGAACACACAACAATTGCTTCAAACTCTCAATGAATAGCTTAGAACGACGGTTGGAAGCTCTGGGGTGGTGAATGGGGGCTGGCTTGGGGTGGATATGTTGTTTAAATACGGTGCAAAACCCCTGAAACTTAGGGTTTCATCCAACAGTGGTGACTCGTCGAGTCCGGAATATGGACTCGCCGAGTCGCCAACTTCAACATGTCCCGGGTTCCGTCCCTACTCGGCGAGTCGGACCTATGACTCGCCGAGTCCAAGGCTTAAAAGAAGGAAAATACTCAAATAAGATTTACGTACCAGGAACCAGGTGCTACAAATCTCCCCCACTTATTTTAGACTTCGTCCTCGAAGTCTGCTGCTCGATCCTGAAACAGCTCGGGGTAATGCTCCATCATCTCGTCCACCGGCTCCCAAGTCCATTCCGAACCCTTGCGGTGCTGCCATTGCACCTTTATTAGTTCCACCCTCTTGTTCCTCAAATCCTTCGACTTCCTGTCGAGGATTGCGACTGGGCGCTCAATGTAATTCAGGCTGTCATCAACCTGAATGTCCTCTAAAGGCACTACTGCTGAATTGTCCACTAGGCACTTCCGTAGCTGAGAAACATGGAAAGTGATGTGGATCTGGCTGAGCTCGACTGGCAGATCCTGCCGATACGCCACCTTGCCCACCCGGGCCATAACTCGGAACGGTCCGATGAATCTCGGGCCTAGCTTACCTCGCTTCCTGAATCGAATGACGCCCTTCCAAGGCGACACCTTCAGGAGAACCATATCCCTGACTTGGAATTCCAAGTCGGATCGACGCTTGTTGGCATAACTTTTCTGCCGACTCTGAGCAGTCTGAAGCCTGCTCCGAACCTGCTGGATCCTCTCGGTCGTCTTGAGCACCACTTCGGTGCTCCCCAGGACTCTCTGGCCTACTTCACCCCAGCATATCGGGGTCCTGCACCTCTGACCGTACAACATCTCAAATGGGGGACGGTCAATACTCGCGTGGTAGTTGTTGTTGTATGAGAACTCGGCCAAAGGAAGATAGGTATCCCAGCTACCACTGAAATCCAACACGCATGCCCGTAACATATCCTCCAAAGTTTGGATGGTCCGCTCGCTCTAACCATCCGTCTGCGGGTGAAAAGCGGTGCTTAAATGCAAACGAGTGCCCCACTCGTCATGAAATCTCTTCCAAAACCTGGAAGTAAAACACACATCCCTATCCGAGATAACCGATACTGGCACCCCGTGCCGCGCCACGATCTCCCTGATATAGATGTCGGCCAATTTCTCGGCCGATATGCTCTCCTGAATCGGGATAAAGTGAGCACTCTTGGTCAATCGATCCACGATGACCCAAATCGAATCCACCCCACGCGCGGTCCTGGGAAGCTTCGTGATAAAATTCATCGTGATATCTTCCCATTTCCACAACGGGATGTCCAACGGCTGCATCTTTCCATGCGGCCTCTGATGTTCGGCCTTGACCTTCCTGCAGGTCAAGCACCGCTCGACGTACCATGCCACATACCGCTTCATGCAGGGCCACCAATAATCTGGACGAAGATCCCTATACATCTTCGTCGCCTCGGGATGAATAGAGAATCGGGACTTGTGCGCCTCCTCCATCAAGATCTGGCGCACGCCTCCGTGATACGGTACCCACACCCTACGGTGTAGTGTCAATAGTCCTCGGTTATCATAATCGAAGGAGGAAACCTGACCCACCACACGCTCGCTCTTCCGATGTTCCTCCTTGATAGCCTCCTGTTGGGCCTCCCGAATCTGCTCCAACAGGGGAGTCACTACTGTCATCCTCATACAAATATCTCTGATTGGCGCCGCCTTGCGGCTAAGTGCATCGGCCACCATGTTGGCCTTCCCTGGGTGGTAGAGGATCTCGCAATCATAATCCTTCACCACGTCCAACCACCGACGCTGCCTCATGTTCAGATTCAGCTGATCCATGAGGTACCTCAAACTCTTGTGGTCCGTGTAGATGGTACATCGAACCCCGTAGAGGTAATGTCGCCAAATCTTGAGGGCAAATACCACTGCCCCATATTCCAGATCATGCGTCGGGTAGTTCGCCTCGTGAGGCTTGAGCTGCCTCGAAGCGTAGGCAATGACATGCCCCCTCTGCATCAGTACCGCGCCCAACCCTGAAATGGACGCGTCACAATAAACCACAAAATCCTCTACGCCCTCTGGCAGGGCTAAGATTGGTGCCTCGCACAATCTCCGTCTCAGCATCTCAAACGCAGCCTGCAGCTCGGGTCCCCACCGAAAGACTACAGCTTTCTTTGTCAGCCGCGTCAGGGGCACGACTATCTTGGAGAAGTCCTGAATAAATCTCCGATAGTAGCCTGCCAATCCTAGGAAACTCTGAATCTCAGATGGAGACTTCGGAACCTCCCATATCATCACGGCCTCGACCTTGCCCGGATCGACCAGAATCCCGTTCTGGTTGACAAGGTGTCCGAGAAATTGCACCTCGCGCAACCAAAACTCACACTTGGAGAACTTGGCATACAAGCTCTCCCTCCTCAGGGTCTCCAATACCTCTCGCAGATGCTCCTCATGCTCTTCCTGTGTCTTAGAATAAACCAAAATGTCATCAATAAAGACTATCACAGACCGATCCAGCATCGGTCTACATACGCGGTTCATGAGGTCCATGAACGCGGCAGGAGCATTGGTGAGCCCAAACGGCATCACCACGAACTCATAATGGCCATAGCGCGTCCGAAACGTGGTCTTCTGCGTATCCTCCTCCCTAACCCTCATCTAATGATAACCCGAACGCAAATCAATCTTGGAGAACCAAGATGCTCCCTGAAGCTGGTCAAAGAGGTCATCAATCCTCGGGAGTGGGTAACGGTTCTTCACCGTTACCTTGTTCAGCTCCCAGTAATCTATACACATCCGATGCGACCCATCCTTCTTTTTCACAAACAAAATCGGGGCTCCCCAGGGTGAACTTCTCAGACGAATAAATCCCTTGTCTAGCAGCTCCTGCAGCTGTGTAGACAACTCCTGCATCTCGAGAGGAGCCAACCGATACGGTGCCTTGGCTATCGGAGCCACACCAGGAACAAGGCCAATCCTGAACTCCACCTATCGCTCCGGAGGTATCCCAGGAAGCTCCTCCTGGAAAACATCTGCAAAATCTCGAACCACCAGAACCTCGCTCACTGTCGCCTTACCCGCCTCCCGGGTATCCATCACATACGCGACATATCCTGCGCATCCCTGCTGAAGATAGCGCCTAGCCCTCGCTGCTGAACATACAGCGGGTCCGCCATGTGGCCTCTCACCATGAATCACTAACTCTCCCCCACCTGGGGTCCTGACTTGCACTAGCTGTTGCGTGCAATCTATCACTACCCCATTAGGGCTCAACCAATCCATGCCTATAATCACCTTGTTCCCACGCAGCGGAATGGGAACCAAGTCTACCAAGTAACGCTCCTCAAACAAACGCAGTATGCAATCTCGAAGTACCATCGATGCCCACACCGATCGATCATCAGCAATCTCTACCTCCAAAGGGCAATCCAACATGCCCGAGGACTCATGAAACTTCTTGCTAAGCGGAAGGGACACAAATGATCGGGATGCACCCGAATCGAATAACACCTGAACTGGGATACCGTTCACATGGAACGATCCTAATGCATACATATACATACGAAGCACATATCAATATCATAACATCATAAAAATAAAAGAGAGGGAAAGAATCATACCCATCACCACATCGGGTGCGGCGCGTGCCTCCTCGGTAGTCAGCTGAAATGCTCGGCTCCTCACCACTGGAGCCTCTGCCTTGCCCTTCCGGCCATCCGTGATCCGCAGGGTCGCTAGAGATGGCGCCTTTACTGGCGTTGAAACTGTCAACTGGGGGCAATTGGCCTTCTTGTGGCCCCTCTGGTTGCAGTGGAAACACAGCAACTCAGACGTCTGAATAACTGCTGCCGGAGCAGTGCAATCCCTGCTAAAGTGCCCAGACTTGCCGCACTTGTAGCAGCCTGATGATCCCAACCTGCACGCCCCCTCGTGCGTATTGCCGCATTTCCTGTAGCGTCCCCTTCCCTGTTGGCCTTTCGGCCCCGCATCTGATCCCTTGGGCTTCTTCCTCGAAGCCCCTCCTGACTAACCCTCTTCCGCCTTCCGTTTCTGGATGTGTTCCAAATCTATCTCCCTCTCCCTCGCCCTGGCAATCATGGAGTCCAGGGTAGGGCAAGCCAAAAAGCTAACATGCTCCCGGATGTCAGCTCGTAGCATATCATGATAGCGGGTCCTCCTCATATCCTCGTCACCAGCATACTGGGGCACCAACAAAGCCCTCTCCCGGAACTTGGCGGTGATCTCCGCCACAGTCTCCGTCGTCTGTCTCATGTCTAGAAACTCCCTGGCCAGCTGCTGAAGCTCGACAGCCGGCGCAAACTCTGCCCTGAACCTGGTCACAAAGTCCGACCAGGTCATAGCCTCGATAGCTGAGGCTCCCAACGAGTCACCCACTGACTCCCACCAATCACGAGCTCGGTCTCGCAAGCACCCTGCTGCATACCTCACCTTCGACCCCTCGGGGCAGAAGCTAGTCAACTGTGCACACTCGATGTCTGCAATCCATCGCCTGGCAGTAATGGGGTCTTTCACCCCATGGAAATCTGGCGCACCACTGCCCCTGAAGTCCTTAAAGGACAGTGTGCGAGGACCCGACTGGCCAGATGCCATGTCGCTCCTGAACGCCCTGAGGCAATCCTCCATCAACTCGATGATCCCTTCCATGATCGACCCGAAGATAATGGGAGTCGACTCAAGGATGCCCCTAGTGATCTCTGACGTGATGAACTTGCGTAGTCCCTCATCTACCTGCTCAAAACCTGATCCCGAACCTGACCCCTCTCCTGAATCGCCATCTACCGGCCTCGATCGGAGTACCATTATTCTGCAATACATGACAACAATCATTAGTGATACT
The DNA here is from genome assembly GCF_002870075.4 of Lactuca sativa. NCBI lineage: Eukaryota > Viridiplantae > Streptophyta > Magnoliopsida > Asterales > Asteraceae > Lactuca > Lactuca sativa. The sequence goes on along the minus strand of NC_056627.2, from coordinate 299,305,448 downwards.
GATACTTCCTGAGGGATCACAACTACTTACAAGTTCCCTGGTCTTATCTTGGCCTTCCTTGGTTTGGGTACGGATCCTCTGCTTTCAGTAGTACGGGCCCATACTACCTTCCACATCTATCTATACCTTCTTCAAGGACTGCCTCAACTCCACCAGATCCCTTTCACTATGGCTGATCACTACTATACTCATCCTAGGCTCGCCCTAGGGAAATCTCTGACTCTACTCGATCCAGTCCTCAGTTGCTGCAGACCTCCTTGTAATGCCAATTAGCCATTACCCGAATACCATCACACGTGACGAGGCTCTGATAATCCTTCGAATACCCGACTCGTCCCTACAACGGTTGGACTCAAACAAGAGTTGCGCAGTAGGATCAAATCCGGTACTCTAAGATTATTCAACCCTGATCACATGTGACGTGACGTATTCGCCTAATGGCTAATTCCCATTATTCAGAGTCCCACATAGCACGAAGCAAGCAGCATTCAGACAAGGGAAACAACCTCAAGCAACTCCGCTCTCATAGAGAGAAACTGAACTAGCATACAGTGCTAAACTCATACTATCAGGCATAACCCTAACAAGCTACCCTACTGTTGTCTACTCGATACTAGCATGCAATTCTCATACAACTGAAACACATAAAGCGGGCACAGAGGGCATCACTCCTAGATCCTTAGTCCTAGTCTAGCATGTTGTTATACAAAAGCTGTTAAACATAACATAAACTTGTATGGGTACTTTGGAGAATACTTACTTGAGCTTGGCCGGTCGTGCATATCACACACTTCGTTCTTTCTCAAAACTCTTTTCTCAATTTCTGAAAACATTTTCTTTTAGAAAATCCTTTAATCCCTCGATTTGAGTTCAGACACCCCCATAGGTGTGTCCGAATTACTCAAACCAGGGCTCTGATACCAACTTGTAACGACCCAATTTTCACGTCCAAAAATTTCGTTGTAAAACATTACATAAAAGCATTAATAGTTAAAACATTGTTTGATTAAACCATTTCACATCGAAAACCAAATTGAAAACCACAACATTCGATCAATCAAATATCAGAGTATCAATCCCAAAATAAACTCGTAACTGCGGAAACAAGAGAGAGAGTGTGTGTGTGTGTGGCATGCTGCTACCGCGCCGGCTCCTTTCCCCTAGCTGAGGAGGTACCTGAAACCAAAACTGAAAACCTTCAGCACGAAGCTTAGTGAGTTCCCCTACTGTACCACATACCATATAATCTCATAACATACACATATTTTCAGGCATATCTGGGTGCCCGACCTACCCCTTCGGCCCTCTCGACCGGATATTGCCTAGCATATCTGGGTGCTAGCCTCCCCTTCGGTCCTCTCGACCGGATACTGCCTAGCATATCTGGGTGCTAGCCTCCCCTTCGGTCCTCTCGACCGGATACTGGGGAACTATTTCTCCCATCTACTACTACTACATAACATGTATCACAATATCAGAATCTATCTAACATGGTTGGGTATGATTACCCCTTCGGCCCTACCGACTGGATATCTCGGGGACTTTCTCCCCCTACTGTCACTAGCACATAGCATCATATCATACTAGCACATAAACACAACACAGGTAGTAGTAATCCCTAGATGAATATCACAGAGACAATCATCTACATACAACTCCTATTGGTGGGCCGGCATTGTGGCCGTAGACCCACCGCTACTGGAAGGTAACTCACCTCAGAGTAGCTGCTTATCTGATCGGGAACTGACTGCCTACTGCTGCTGCTGCTGCTCCAGAAATCCTCCGGCTGTAATTCCCACAACATACTCAATCAATTACTGCTAACTATCCTTTGGGTAAAATGACCATTTTACCCTTGATCATGTCTTTAAGTCAAAGTCAGAGTCAACTTTCAATTGACCCGACTCGCCGAGTCTCCATCCAATCGATTGCCCTGGGTCCCGTCTTTACTCGTCGAGGTAGGCGTTGACTCGACGAGTTCTCCTTCCAACTGATGTCTAAGTCCTTCATCCTACTCGCCGAGTTCGTCTTCATCTGATGAACACTCATGCTGAGACTCGCCGAGTTGTATGAACAACTAGCCGAGTCTGTTCTTGATCTATGAAGATTGCCTTGGACTCGCCGAGTCAGGCAATGACTCGCCGAGTCCCTCCATGGATGAGTTCAGCTTCCAACTCACCGAGTCACACCCCGTGACTCACTGTCCACACTCGACACTACAAAAAGGGGTCAAACTCGGAGACTCGCGAGCAGACTCGCCAAGTCAGATGAACGAATCGCCGAGTCGTTGCCATGCAACCATTAACTACACGGATTTGCTCGATTCCAGTCCATGCCATTCACAGATCTGGGTTCCTAGAGCATGAATCACACGTAAAGTTTCCAACTTTACGTGTAGATATTCACCAATAAGGGTTTTAGGGTTCAAAATGCACCCAAAAGGGTAGATCTAGGGTCTTCATGCAATGAGGGTCCATAAAGGCAACAGATCTGAGCTCCTGGAGCTCAACCATGCCTAGATCTAAGGGCCAATCAGCTTATTACGAAATAATTTGCACATACAAGCTTGGGGATTGGCTCAAGAATGACTTAAATGAAGTAATAATCATTGAAACAGGGGGAAACGGGTTATACCTCAAAGGAACTACTGAGAGAGCACAAAGATGCTTGGATTCCTTCCCTTCCTCTTGATCTACTTCCCTTTTGCCTCAAAACCTTCAAGAACACACAACAATTACTTCAAACTCTCAATGAATATCTTAGAACGAGGGTTGGAAGCTCTAGGGTGGTGAATGGGAGTTGGCTTGGGGCGGATATGTTGTTTAAATACGGTGCAAAACCCCTGAAACTTAGGGTTTCATCCAACAGCGGTGACTCGTCGAGTCCGGAATATGGACTCGCCGAGTCGCCAACTTAAACATGTCCCGGGTTCCGTCCCTACTCGGTGAGTCGGACCTATGACTCGCCGAGTCCAAGGCTTAAAAGAAGGAAAATACTCAAATAAGATTTACGTACCAGGAACCAGGTGCTACAATATGATTATAAATTAATACAAAATCGCCGCCTTACATCACGCCTTGAAAAACGCCATGGCTTGCCATAACTCATTAAGCTTGAGGCTTGGCCTTGCCGCCACGCCACGCCTCACGCCTTTTAGAATCTTGGTCGTAATCATAACCAAATTTTAAGAATGCAATTATCCTTTCCATATATAGAATTTCCTCATGTTGAACCATTCCAACACAACATTCATATATATTTGACTAAATTTGATTAAAATTCCACTATCTAAGCCTTTAGATTTGAAATGAAGTATAATATTCTCTCCTTTAATTATAGCAAAACAACTTTTCAACCCCTGCAACTTTGCAAAGTGAATCTTTGTTTTCTATAATTAATATTGCTAACTTGCAATACTTAAAATAATAATAATCATGCTCCCACTAACACAATGATTATTTCCATACAAGCATAACACTTATGCTCCCACTAGCTTTGACATGTATTCAAAATACACTTGAACTTCTAGAAAACAATACTTATTGAATTCCAAAGTCCATGTTTCTAATACTAGATGCTTCGATAATTCTTTATCTAAGCTTCTTAAACTCATACACCTTTTCTTAGATAGCTTATATGTGCGTCTAAACAATTTTAGAACTCATGTTACTAAGTCTCAAAATGTTCATACTAATTGCCAAATATCACAATTCGAACTATGAAAAGGGATGCCGTAATCATAATAGAATTTGAGAATACAATTTTTCACAATTGCAATCTTCTTAAAATCTCTCTTAGTGAAATCATTTCCTTACAATCATTTTCATGAAGGAGGGAAACCTCATGACACTTAGATTTTAAAGTGTATGTGTTCCTATCCATGTGAATTTGCCAAAACCAAAGTTTGCGACAAATCCATATGGACCGAACGTGCTCAATCTCGATTTCTTGCCTCATGGTAACATGAATGCCCACCATGTCTTCCAAGCAACTCACCCTTTCATATCAATGTACTTTCCATTGATCAAGGTGCTTTGTCTTTATGCATTCAAATGAGAACTCATAGAACTCACATGCATAATTAACTCAATTGGAATGACACAGAAAAAGAGTATGTCATCCACGATAGGCTTTAAACCTCAAGTCGTGTGCTAGTGATGATCAACTAGTTTTAACTCTTGATTTGTTCTTGAAACCTTTCAAGACCATTAAGACTCCCACTGACTCCTTGACATATAAGATTGTGTTGTCAAGAAACAATCCTTGACAAAACAAATATTAAAGAGTTAGTGTAGTTTTTATCAAGACTATTACTTCACATAATTGGTTTTAGTTGGTCTTTGTCTTATCCAAGACATCACAACTTACCAATCTCAAATGTGCAGGAATAAGAAGACTTTTTCCAATTCCATATTTGTTGAGTGTTATAAACCTGCTAAAGACGTGTCACTCAATTCACAATCTCGGAGTATAACTCTAAGACTTGATATTGGAATGAAGTATGATTGACTTCTTGATTTAACCATTTCCACAATTCTCGATTCCTTTTCTTAGACATACAAATGCACTAAGACTTGTCTAGAGGATCAATTGAGATATGGTTCTTAATCATTAAGACTTATCATAAAACACAATAAAAGGTACTCTACCTTATTCTTAGAATGGAGAAACTTTTACTTTTCTGCCTACTTGATTCTTCTTTATTCGTTCTGCTATTCATTGAAACTCTTTCAACCAACTCAGAATTACACTTAATCTTATAAGTATAATCATATTTACCAAACTTTAGTAAATCATGACGAATTTTTATCACTCTTGTGGTAGACTTGATCAACGTACAACCTAGTGTACTCGATCTCTTAGTCCTTCACTTGACCCTTTGCGAAAGATTTAGTCTAATTTTCAAATATGAAGTTTCTCATTCATCACGCAATGCATGTTGCATGATTCCAAGTTTCTGTCCAATTGAAAATTGGGCGATGAGAAACTCTCCCTATTTGGTAAATTCTTGAAATTTCACAAATAACATAATCAAGAATCACATCCAATTCAACATTGCTAAAATTAGAAATACATAAACATCCATTTTCACATATGCCATTGCAAGGATAAATAAATAATACGAAATCAAAATTCATTTTATTGCGGAAAAACTTGTCCTTACAATGCAATTCAAATGAAAACTATGCTATTTCAATTTCTAAGGAATCTATTCTAACTCTAAAGTAGTAGCTCAAAAATCCGATCTTCAAGCAATGCGATCGAAATCCATTTCTTCACGATCAGATTCAGCTTACTTCTTCCCTTAAGCTACATCTCTTTTCTTCGATCCTACAAAACATCACAATGTAATTATCACATCATGTATTGAAAATCAAAGAGTAGGAACTTATAGAGTTAGTTATTGGATTTTACCTGAAGTAGAGCCATACGTCTTGACTCTCCCATCTCTTAGATCTCTCAGGTAGTTTGGGCAGCTTTATCTCCAATGCCCCTTCTCTTGGCAATAAAAGCAAATGGACTCCTTTGGCACAACACATGGGACAATCTCATACTTAGTCCTTTCTGTACTTCCAATGTAGCCAGTGTCCATTGAAGTTTGGGAGTTTGATTCACCAGAAAAATTTACTTGATCAGCACGCCAAATCATTGTTGATTCGGTAGCTATAAGCAAATAGGTCAAATCAATTAGGGTCACGTCGTAGTCGATCATATAGTACTTTCTAACGAACTCACTATATGAATCAGGAAGTGACTGAAGAACCCAGTCAACAGCCAACTCACCTAAAATCTCGACACCCAACATCCATAACCTGTCAATGTGTAACTTCATCTCTAAGACGTGTGCACACACATGTTTCTCATCTTCGTGTTTACTTGCCAAAAGGGATTGAGTGAGCTTAAACTTTTCAAGCCTTCGAACTTGTGGCTCAGGGAGAATAATTGGAGGGGGTGGAGGAAGTGAAGTATGATCCCTGGTTCCTCGATCAATCATGGAATATCATCTCCATTTGGAAAACTTGTTCCATGGGATTTGGGAAGACCATTGTTAGATTCAGACATCTACAAAACGGGAGAAATGCAAGTCAAGTTGATTAGAATCCTTGATGTAACACCCAAATAAAACATCAAGTCTAGGATCCAACACAATACTCTATAACCTAGAAGAAGGATGTCGTAATCTAGTTGCAAAATATTTGAAGGTAGGTAAATGACGATTTACCAATTTCCACCATGAAAAAAAAAAAGAAATTTAAGTTTTAAATGAATTGAAACTCCTAGATCTTTTGAGATTCATTGAACTTTTCAATGGCATGTTTAAATCTCGATTATGCCCTACTATTTGCGACTGGGATGCCGAGGATCACAAACAAGGTGTGAATAATCATGTGAATCATGCGGTGTAATCAATGCTACTATCACCTAATCAATGTGCCGGTTAGCCACACACGCTCCATTGATCTATGATAAACATCGAGTCACCCTTCGCTAGCAATGCCAAACCCAAATTAGTGTGCCGGTTAACCACACACGCTCCACTAACGTCTTGGCAAGGGTACAAAGTGTCATTCTATGGATTAGCATACAATTTCACATTTTGCCTAAAGTAACTATGATTTGGGAATTTCAAAAACATTGAGTTACTTTGTACTTCATTATACTTATAATGGAAGGTTTCTGTCCTATCCTACCCGTTCGACTAACGACCCTCCACTAGTTAAGAGTGTGGTGGGTAAGAGTGGATACCCATTCAATCGCCATTTTATAGGAAATTCCCTTAAACACCCTTTATAGACCAGCTTCGTGAATGAGACCTACTAACGGTAAGACTGACTCTTTACTCATATATATATATATATATATATATATATATATATATATATATATATATAATATTAGACTTTTAATGTTACATATATATAGTATAGGGTGTATTTTACACGTTTAAGATACTATGTGGTTTTATTAACTTTCTCTTTTAATTACACTTATAATTAATTTAACAAAACCATGAGGGTGTAATTTGAACTTTTCAAAATACTAGAGTTTTAGAATTTAAATATTAAATAATTAAACTATTAATCAAAATTTTAAATTCCAAAACTTGAGGGCAAGTTTTGAAACATTTCAAAACATTAGGGTTTAGAATTTAAATATTTCAAAATTAAACTTTTAATCAAAAAATTTTAATTCCAAAACATGAGGGCAAGTTTTAAAAATTTTCAAAACATTAGGGTTTAACTGTTTAAATTTCAAAACCAAAACTTTTAATTCCAAACCACAATCAATAATACCTAAAGGCAGTAATATGAAACTATTCAAAATAAGGCAATTATCTAATTTTGACCTAGTCAAATATCTTGCAGGATAATTCATCAAATAACTCAAATAATTAAACATTATCTTATAAGGTAACAAATATTTGATTAAATGGTAATTATCTACTATTTTGGTAAGGATATTCACCCAAAATCAATAAAAAAAATCAGATTTTATTAATTAAAAACATTAATGGTAAGTATCCCAAGCCAAAACAGCAAGAAAATCGCCAAAAACGCTGCCAGACCCTCGGACTCGCCGAGTCAGCCTGACTCGTTGAGTTCATCAACTGACTCGCCGAGTCAGTCAAGCAGAAGGGCAAAAAACGATTTTTTTCAGCCACTAAACTATCAAATAAGCATCAATTCACTAACAAACAGCCCTAGGCTCTGATACCACTGATGGGTTTGGAGCAAAACATCAATCCTATAGTGTACATGCAAACCCTAATAGTTTTGGATCTAGTTTGTCTAATGAACATGCAATTGATAATCCAAAGCCATAAACCCTAGATCTAATAAACTATAACTAACATTAGGGTTTAGATCTTACCTTTGATTGTTATATAGCAATAACAATCAATCCTTGGCTTCAGAAAGCTTAGTGCCTCTAATGGAGTCACAAACACCACTAAGAAACTTGGATGAATAAGGAGGAAAGAGGAGGCACCAAAAACAGATGGAAACCCTAAAGGAACACTTAGCCACGTTTTTGGGTATCAAGGGTTCTTTAAATAGGTAGGCAATTAGGGTTATCTAACAAGGAAACCCTAATTTGACTGCTTAAGCCCTAAGCAGCCCATGGACCCCTTCTGGAACATGCCTTGGACGATTTCTAATGGGCTTCCCCATAGAATTCGTCCAACCTATTATTCCAAGGTGAGCCATAGCCCAATTGCAATTATCTTATAATTACAATTCCAGTCCCCTAAGTTTAATTAATCTCTTTTAGGCACAAAATTAATTCTTTATTAATTCTTGACTAATATTAATTAAACAATATGATTTCTCTTTTAATATATTATTCTCATAATATATTAATAAATCATAATTAAAACTTTCTCTCCTTAATTCATCCTACATACTGCTATGGTGAAGGCAACCCAAAAGGACCATGCTCATAATCGTGTGAAGTACATACCAAAATAGTTATGGACTTAGACACTAATCCAACACAAACTTCTCTAGCTTAGCCTAAATTTGAAACATGAATCTTAATTTTTCAATCATTTCAAACGCTTCATGAAACTCAAAAGTTTCTTGAAGTTCAGGAGTCATAGATGCAAGCATGATGCAAGCCACTCAGTCGAATCATTAACATGTTTCGCTCGATAATCTTTCGAGGCTTTGGGACCATTAGCTAGGAGCTCTTCTGGGATAGGTTCCTCAAGGACATACTCCTTTTTCTCAAGCTTGAGGACAATTCTCAGTTGTCTGAACCAATCAAGAAAGTTGGGTCCACTTAGTTTTTCTTTTTCGAGGATGGATCGGATGGTGAGTGATGAGATGGTTACATTTGGGGCAGTCATCTACAAAATAATAAGATTCATTTTAATATCTTCGATATGAATTATTTTCAAAAATAATTACCCTTCAAATTAAATTTTGAAAAGCTAAGATCCACATCACCCAAAATAACTTGAGGAGGAATTCACTACTCAAGTGATTTTGTTGATCGGTAGGTTACGATAACCATTTACAACTCCTATGCAATTCTTAGATTTATGGGATCCAAAAACATTACTTTGTTTTTATCTGTCATGTTCATCCCATCTATGCCTTAAAACTTTTATGCTTAGGTGACCTTTATCACATAATAAATTGATCATATCGTCCATTTAGAAAACATGTGAGTTTTATTTCACAAATGGTTAGGTGACCTTTATCGCATAAACATATAGAAAAACACCTTGAATATTTTTGACAACTGCTATGAATAAGGTGACCTTAAAATCCACATGAACCGAACAAATATCCCAAGTGATTTTTAAATGGATTCCATAGATTTGAAGTTTTGTAAATAAGGCTTTTATCAATGTTTAATTATTCTAGCATTTTAAAATATTTTGTATCATGAATATTTCATGCATAAAATATTCCACGGTGCATTTAAAGTGTTCAAAAAAAATCATAAAGTTGAATTTATTTCATATAAAATTTTACCGGTTAAATTTTATATTCAATTTTGATTCAACGTTATACGAATTGGAAACAGTTTCTAACTTTGTTGATATAACAACATTTTATTATTAAGTTATGGAGTTTAGATTAAGTTTTAAAAAAATTTAAATTTTTTATATCTTTAAAAGTTTGGTTACATTAGAGTTTTCAAATATTTATAACTCTTTCTAACAAAAACTCAATTTTGACATCTTATGTTGAAACTTTTATATAGAACTCTAAACTCCAAGTTTGATGTTAATTTTGTAAAAATGTTTTAGCATGAAAAACATATTTTCAACATTTTATAACAACAAAAATAAGAATCACAAGCATGCATTTTAATACCTATTTATGCTCCATCTTGTTACGTTTTATAAAATTAAAATACAACTAGTCTAAAACTAATTTATTACATATAAAATGAACAAATGAAATAATACCTATCTATCTATTACATCATCATATGAATAAATAAATACCAACCACAAATGTCATAATGGCTTGTTTATACATAAAAAAAACTTTTTTTTTTCAAGACAACATTTATATAACCAAAATGCATGAAAAATGGTTGTATAAAAAATAACCACTTTTAACAACAAGCTGCCAAAGAAAACAAATATGGACATTTCTTTAGACAAAAAGAAATCCATGCTTGTTTTTCAAAAACCAAAGATTATCATAACATGAAAATCATTATAACATTTAAAAGATGATTCTTATACCACTGAAGCTTTTTGTTCCATTAAATTAATAGTTTTTTTACAAAAACCGACAACGGAAGCTTTAAACATTTCTTATAAATTTTGAGTGTGACAAAAAAACAAACCATCATTGCTCCTTTTAAAAAGGTTAGAATGATATTATAATAACCATGGGGTGTTTAGAAAATACAACCATTTGCAGCCTTTGGACCCTCTTGTATTTTGGTGTTTACGTAGATGGCAAGAACAAGGAGCTTGATCTTCTCTACAAGTAATCCACCAACAAGAATAAGGTACCAAAATTGATAGATTTCTTATTGTATAATCTTTTGTCTTTAAGCCTTAAGCACTTAACTAATAAGTGTAAAAGGAAAACACAAAAGATGAACTCTAAAAACCCAAGAACTAGCTTCAAGTGAGAGAGAGGGAGAAGGCAAGAGAACCAACATGGGACATAATCCAAGCATGGGGGACAAGAATGTTGGAGGTTGAATTTTAACCTCCTATCCTTGATAACCCAAAGTTTTAAGGACTAAAATGGTCTATTGGATTTTCTAGTTTGTTGTTTAGTCACTTAATTAGCTAGCTAGTTTGTCAATCTTTGGTGAAAGTGTCCAAAACTTTGTACATGACTTATATATCATACCATATGATATATATATATATATATATATATATATATATATATATATATATATATATATATATATATAAGCTAGTTAGTCTTTCATTTATTATTATTTTCATAAAACAATAATTTTTTCTAATTAAATACAAGAGTTGAACTTTTTTTTTATTAATTATCAAATACTTAATAAATATTCAATAAGTACCAACTTGATTAAGGTGAGACCCTATAGGATCATATGTTATTAGAAATGTCACTCAATAATGATTCTTGGGCATATATATCCAATGGGATAAGGGTAATGTGACTTTGGACAATGTGTCGATTGTGCAGGAGTACCCGGATATGTTTCCAGAGGGTTTGTCTGGGGTGCCTCCGGAGAGGCAGGTGGAGTTTAGGATTGATCTGGTTCCTAGTGCGGCTCCGATAGCCAAAGAACTATATCAGTTAGCTCCTCCAGAGATGTAGGAGTTGTCTATACAACTGTAGGAGTTGTTAGACAAGGAATGCATTTGACCGAGCAGTTCGCTAATGGGAGCATCAATCCTGTTCATGAAAAAGAAGGATGTGTCCCATAGGATGTGTATTGATTATTAGGAGCGGAATAAGCTTAAGCTGAAGAATTGTTATCTACTCCAGAGGATTGATGATTTGTTTGACCAACTTCAGGGTGCATCTTGGTTTTCCAAGATTGATCTGCATTCGGGTTACCATTAGATGAGGACCAGAGAGGGAAATTTGTAGACGACGGCTTTCCGGACTCGGTATGGTCATTACGAGTTCGTGGTGATTCCCTTCGGGCTCACTAATGCTCCAACTGTGTTCGTGGACCTCATGAACCACGTATACAAGTCGTTCCTAGATCAGTTTATGATTGTATTCATTGATGATATTCGGGTCTATTCCAAGACCAAGGAGCTACATGAGGATAACTTGAGAGAGGTTTTGGAGACTTTAAGGAGGGAGATACTTTTCACAAAGTTCTCCAAGTGTGAGTTCCAGTTGTGTGAGGTGCAATTTTTGGGTCACCTTGTCAACCAGGATGGTATTTTGGTCGATCTGACCATGGTAGAGGCCGTCATGAGTGGGAGGTTCCGAGGTCTCCATTTGAAATTTGGAGTTTCCTTGGTTTAGTAGGTTACTATCGTAGGTTTATTCATGAGGAGAATTATCCGACGCATGATTTGGAGCTGGGGGCTATGGTTTTCTCCCTCAAGATTTGGCAACATTACCTCTATGGGGTCCGCTCTACTATTTACACGGATCATAAGAGCCTGAGGTATCTTATGGATCAGCCAAATTTGAATATGAGGCAGTGGTGGTGGTTGGATGTGTTAAAGGATTATGATTGTGAGATCATTTACCATCCGGGCAAGGCCAATGTGGTGGCTGATACTCTCAGCCACAAGGCGGTCGTGGCTCCGATCAGGGATATTTGTTTGAGGATGACTGTGATTAATCCACTTTTGGAGCGGATTCGTGAGGCTCAGATCGAGAATATAAAGGAAGTATACCGGAAGAGTGATCGCATAGTGGATAAGCTGGCTTCCTTTGATTATGATAGTTTTGGGTTGTTGACTCTTCATCGAAGGGTATGGGTTCCGTATTGGGGCGGTGTGCGTCAAGTTCTAATGGATGAAGCGCACAAGTCGAGGTTCTCCATTCATCGCTAGATGATGAAGATGTACAGAGATCTCCATCCTGATTATTGGTGGCCCTGCATGAAGCGGGATATGGCTTAGTATGTGGAGTGATGATTGACTTGCAGGAAAGTCAAGACGAGCATCAGCGACCTCACGGAAAGATGCAGCCATTGGATATTCCCGTTTGGAAATAGGAGGAGATTACCATGGATTTCATTACAAAGTTGTCTCGGACTACGTGCAGAGTGGATTCGATTTGAGTCATCGTGGATCGATTTAACAAGAGCGCGTATTTTATCTCAATTCAGGAGAGTATCTCTGCGAAGAAGTTAGTTGAGGTATACATTAGGGAGGTTGTAGTGTGGCATGGGGTGACGTTTGTGGTCGTTTCAGATAGAGATGTTCGATTTACTTCTAGAATTGGGAAGAGGTTCCACGACGAGTTGGGTACTCATCTCCATTTTAGCACGACATTCCATACTTAGATTGACAGTCATAGCTAGAGGAATTTTTGTATAACAACAAATATCACACCAACATTGATCGACCTCCTTTTAAGATGCTTTATGGGAGGAAATGCAGGTCCCTGATTTTTTGGGGTGAGGTCGGTCAATGATCCATAAGGAGTACTGAGGTGGCACTCAAGACCACTAAGTTGATACAACAGGTTCGGAGTAGACTCCAGACAACTCAGAGTCGGCAGAAGAGTTATATCGACAGACGTGAATCAGATCTAGAGTTTCACGTTGGGGATATGGTTCTCCTAAAGGTGTCACCTTGGAAAGGTGTCATCCGATTCAGGAAGATGGGAAAATTGGGCCCCAGATATATCAGTCCTTTTAGGGTTTTGGCTCGGGTGGGCTGGGTTGCATATCGGTTGGATATTCCCAAGGAGCTCAGCCAAATCCATAGCACGTTCAACTTCTCTCAGTTCCGGAAGTGTTTACTGGATGATTCTGTAGTGATTCTAATGGAGGATATTCAGGTGGATGACAGCCTGAATTATATTGAGAGACCGGTGGCGATTCTTGACCGAAAGACGAAAACCTTGAGGAAGAAGGTTGTTGAGTTATTGAATGTCTAGTGGCAGCATCACAAGGGTTCAAAATAGACGTGTGAGCCAGATGAGGAGATGAGGGTGCATTACTCGGAGTTATTTGGAGTAGTAGACTTCTAGGATGAAGTTTGATTCAAGTGGGGGAGAATTGTAACATCTGGAACCCTAAGGTACTGAATTTATTCAGTTATTACATTTTGAGGGTCCTTTCGATGTAAGATCTTAGGGGCCACATTATGAGTGGCCGTTGACCCGTGTTTTGGAATCTCACGATGTGAGACACAAGGTCTCATGACATGAGTGTGGCACAATGACCACAAACCTAATTTTCGGGTAATTAAGGGAATGAGAGGCTAGGGTTTCCCCATCATCAGTCTCTCTCACCCTCTAAGCCTCTTGAACCCTAGTTTTCATATTACCTTGAGTTGTTGAGCATTGTGCTTCTAGAAAGGAAGAAGAAGAAGTATCTTGGGAAGGAAGTTGCTTGGGATCATCATCATCAGTAGCAGCAACAACAACAACTTTCATCTTGCTTGGACTATTGTTAGTATCAAGACTCAAGCTTTATTGCATTTCATGGCTAGATCTAGGCTTTTTTGGTCTGTTTTCTTATGATTTGGCTTGGTTAGAGTGGAGTAAATCAATAAAGTTAGCAACTTTATGGATTTAAATGGCCTTTTGAGTCTTATATCCTTCATATTTAGGTTTTGGTGGAGTAATAGAGTTTTCATGAGATCTTGAGGCCATATTTTCACTTTTTGACCCTAAATGGTGAAGGGACATTCATGGTGCATGCATGTCCATAAAGCAAGCTTTTTTTATGGACCATTAGGGTCCCCTTTAGCATCTGAAGGGGTGAGGATAAGGGTTGAATGCATTAAGACCGTTGAAATAGTGGTTTTGGCTTCAGACCATGCTCACGATGTGAGACATAAGGTATCATGATGTGAGGATGGTCACCGTCCCCGTTGAGTCGTATGAGTTAAAAGTGAGGCACAGATTTGGATTGGACACAACTCACGACCTGACGAAGGATTGGTTACGATGTGAGGCACTGTTTTGAGCTTTTGGGCCTTATTGAGCCACTAGTTTCTAACTTTGGGCCTTATCATGTTTGGGCCCATTTGGAGCCTTGTGTGTCATTCAGGAACTTGGGCCTTGTTGGGATAAGGCCCATGATAGGTTTCAGGCCCATTTAGGAAGATGGGTCGCTAGTGGGCTTTTTATGTTAATGGATTGGGCCTTATATTTAAACCAAGTGAGGAGGAGTGTAAAAGGGTCTTTTACCCTAAGCATTGGGCCAGTAACTTAGATTCTTGATTATAGGTTGAGTTCCAATTATTAATTGGATATTTATTTGATAATGTCAGCACGGGGATTTTCTAGACCAGCATTCTAAGATTTTTTTTGTGGGATTCTACAAATTAGGTGAGTTTCCTCACTATGTTTAGTGGGTTAAAGGCACCAATGTCGGCCCATGATTTTCTATGTTTAGGATGCTAGAAGTTTACAAGAATCTCACATGTGATATATGTTTATATGTATACCAGGAGGGGCCCGATGATCACCATGTATGCTATGTATCTTTGTGATTATTACATGTGTTATGTGTGTATATGCTTTTGTGTATACCGGGCAGGGCCTGGTGATTGACAGATCTGTATACCGATCGGGCTGGATGCCAGGCAGGGCCTGATGAAGGATGGGGCCCATTATTTGATTATTATGTATGGTATGTGGTATTTTGGGAAACTCGCTAAGGTTTGTGCTTACGGTGTTTAGTTTATGTTTCAGCTACTTATGGTTCAAAAGGGAAGAGCCTGGGATGATTAAAGTGCACACACCACCTTGTTCCACATTTTATGATTACTCTGATGTTTCATGATCTATTTGACATACTTTGTTCTATCTTGGATTTATGATAATGTTTGGATTATAGTTTTATTAATTTAAAAATGAAAATTCTTGGTCTTAATTTTTGGGGCGTTACAATACTACCTTCGACACCCACTCGTATTTCTCTCAAAGGATCTTTACAAACTACATGAAAACAAACCCATAACTAGGATACACATGTATCCTATAATCACTCTCTCAAGTTGTAACATCCCACCAATACAACCCAAAAATTTCTGTTTTAACATTACCAAAAACCACAACATCAAATGTTATATAATAAAACCATATATCGTATGTCTCAAAATGACATGGTAAATGTATCAAATCAAAACTGAAGTCAATATCATATCAAAGTATCTGAACAAAACTCCAAGACAAAACTGTGACTGTGGTGTGTGTCATGCCATCATCCCGAGCTCTTCCCCTTGCTAGCGGAAGTACCTGAAACCAAAACTGAAACTGTAAGCACGAAGCTTAGTGAGCTCCCCCAAACTACCACATACCGTACAATAACATATAAAGTAACTACTAGGCCTTGCCCACTACATCAGACCGAAGTTCGGAAACTGCATCGGACCGAAGTCCAGAACTAACCAAGGCCTTTCCCTCTACATCAGTCCGAAGTTTGGAAACTGCATCATACCAAAGTCAAGAAACTAACTGAACATAGCATAGCATAATCATAACTACTAGCATAAACACATATACTACATACTGCATCGGACCGAAGTCTGGTGCACATGACACAAAGACTTGCTTAAATCACAAAGACATCAAGCACACTGAACTACTGCATCGGACCAAAGTCCGAAACTAATGCTAACTAAACGGGACGGCATTTTGGCCGTAGACCCATTCCTACTAGAAGAAAGACTCACCTCGTAACGCTGGCTGCTGAGATGCTAAGTCTGAAACTGGCTGACTGCTGCTCTGGAACTCCCTAAATACAAATCCCATAAACACTAAATCAGATAATGATAACTATTCTTAGGGTAAAATGACTAATCTACCCCTGGTCAAGACAACCTCCTGGTCAAGGTCAACTTCCAGTTGACTGGACTCGCCGAGTTGGGCCGCCAACTCGTCGAGTCCCTAACACCTTTTCTAATCCTCTACTCGCTTCAACTCGTCGAGTTTGGCAACAACTCGACGAGTTCTCCTTCCGTACTAACGTCGAATCCAACTTCATCCGACTCGCCGAGTTCTCCTTCATTATATGAACACGTCCAGATTGTGACTCGCCGAGTTGTATGAACAACTCGTCGAGTTTGTTCGTGAGGCAAGAAGATTGCCTTGGACTCGCCGAGTCTCCTGCATGCCATTACTATACAATTAATTCTAGTTGATTTCAGTGCATCCAATTCATAGATCTAGGCTTCTAGGGTTGGTTTTGCACGTAAAGTTTCCAACTTTACGTGCATGCACACGGGAATGGGGCTAAAATACCAAAATCATCCAACACTAAGCACTTAGGGGTTGGAACAAGGCTATATCTGCATAAAGGTAGCTACATAGAGTTCCTAGAGCTCAATAACATTCAGATATATGGTCTCCATCCTAATGAGAGCTCAAATCTCAAGTTTGAATCATATAAAGCTCCAAAAGACACATAAACAAGCATAAAAGAGGGTTTAATGGAAGAATAAGCAAGGTAATAACTTTATTACCAGAATATGAAGCAGATGGAGGCTAGATTCTGGATCTTCTTTCTCTTCTATTGATCTTCTTTTCCTTCCTTCTCTTCTACAACTCCCAAGCTATCACAAAACACTCAAGCTCAACAATGGGGACTAGGGTTTTATAGAGAAATGCTCTAAAGGTGCTGGAGGCTGGGGTGGGAGCCATAATGATGTTTAAATAGGGTACAAACCCTAGGATTTAGGGTTTCATCCAGACCAGCGGATTCGCCGAGTCCGGAATATGGACTTGTCGAGTTGCCAACTAAAAACGCTTGCAATTCCCGTCTCTACTCGACGAGTTGGGCTACCGACTCGTCGAGTACCTCTTAAGAAAGGAAAAATACTTTATTTAAATTACTTACCAGAAATGGGGCGTTAAAATTCTACCCCACTAATCTTAGACTTCGTCCTCGAAGTATGTTCCTACCGGTCCTGAAAATAACTCTAGATAGTTCTCCCTCATTTCCTCCTCAGTCTCCCACGTCCACTCTGAACCCTTCCGGTGCTGCTACTGCACCTTCACTAACTGGACCACCTTGTTCCTCCAGGTCTTTGTCGTCCGATCCAAGACTGCCACGGGTCTCTCAATATAATTCAAGTTGCTATCAACCTGAATATCCTCCAATGGTACTACTACTGACTCATCCACTAAACACTTCCGCAACTGAGAAACATGGAAGGTGTTGTAGATCTGGCTAAGCTCTGCTGGAAGATCCAAACGGTAAGCAACCCGACCCACCCGGGCCAGAACCCTAAAGGGGCCAATGAACCTAGGGCACAGCTTGCCCCTCTTCCGGAACCTGATGACACCCTTCCAAGGTCACACATTCAGGAGGACCATATCACCCACCTAAAACTCCAAATCCGAACTCCTCCTGTCGGCGTAACTCTTCTGCCGAATCTACGCAGTCTGTAGTCTGCTACGAACCTGCTGGATCAACTCTGTGGTCTTGAGCACCACCTCAGTGCTCCCGATGACCCTCTCACCGACCTCGCCCCAACAAATCGGGGTCCTACACTTCCTCCCGTAAAACATCTCGAAAGGATGCTAGTCAATACTAGCATGGTAACTGTTGTTATACGAAAATTCCGCTAATGGAAGATACGTATCCCAACTGCCACCAAAATCAAGAACACATGCCCAAAGCATGTCCTCGAGAGTCTGAATCATTCTCTCGCTCTGCCCGTCCGTCTGAGGGTGGAAAGTGGTGCTGAAATGAAGACGACTCCCCATCTCGTCATGAAACTGCTTCCAAAACCTGGAAGTGAACCGAACATCTCGATCTGATACTACTGATACAGGCACTCCATGTCGTGCCACTACCTCGCGGACATAAATATCGGCTAGCTTCTCGGCCGACATGCTCTCCTGAATCGGTAAGAAATGCGCATTTTTGGTCAGTCGATACTCTATAACCCAAATCGAATCAACTCCGCGTGCGGTCCTGGGAAGCTTAGTTGTAACGACCCAAAAATCACGACTAAAAAATTCTTTTAAAACATTACTAAAACCATATTTATAAAAATCGTATCATAAGTCATAACATAATTTTCGAGTCTTAATTCAAAACATAATCTCATCATCAGAGTAAAACACTCCCAGGCTAACTGACTATGGTGTGTGCACTGCAACCTCTCCGAGCTCCTCTTTTGAAAACTGAGTACCTGAAACCAAAAACTGAAACCGTAAGCACGAAGCTTAGTGAGCTCCCCCAATCTACCACATACCATAAAATAACATATAAAGCACATACTGGGCCTTGCCCACTGCATCGGACCGAGGTCCGGACTAACTGGGGCCTTGCCCCCTACATCGGACCGAAGTCCGGAAACTGACTAGGACCTTGTCCCCTGCATCGGACCGAAGTCCTGACTAACTGGAGCCTTGCCCCCTGCACCAGACCGAAGTCCGGAAATTGACTAGGACCTTTTCCCCTGCATCGGACCGAAGTCCGGACTAACTGGGGCCTTGCCCCCTGCATCGGACCGAAGTCCAGAAACTGACTAGGACCTTGTCCCCTGCATCGGACCGAAGTCCTGACTAACTGGAGCCTTGCCCCCTGCACCAGACCGAAGTCCGGAAATTGACTAGGACCTTGTCCCCTGCATCGGACCGAAGTCCGGACTAACTGCATCGGACCGAAGTCCGGAACTAACTGAACAAAGCATAACATAAACATATCAACTAGCATGAACACACATATACTGCATACTGCATCGGACCGAAGTATGGACTAACTACATCGGACCGAAGTCCGGAACTAACTGAACAAGGCATAACATAAACATATTAACTAACATGAACACACATATACTGCATACTGCATCGGGCCGTGGCCCGGAACACATAACACATAAATCCTGTCTGAGCCACGAAGGCATCAAACATACTAACTATTGCATTGGACCGAATTCCAGAAACTACTGCTAGCTAAACAGGCCAACATTGTTGCCTTAGACCCGTTCCTACTGGAAGGAAACTCACCTCGTGATGCTGACTGGTTAACTCCTGAATGAGAAATCCCCGACTGCTGCTCCGGCTACTTCCCAACTATCATGGGAAATAAAATACTAAATCAGAATAGGGATTCTCCTATGGGTAGAATGACCATTTTACCCCTGTTATGGCATGGGTCACAACATGGCCCAAAAATCCTCAATTCCTTCTAAGCCCATCCATGGACCCACTAAAGGCCCACTAATGGCCCAATTTGCTCCATTGGGCCCAAAGCCCTTTATTGGACCTTACTCAAGCCCAATGCTAAATCCTTGGTCCTTAGCAACTGAATTTTGATGGCCCAATAAGGCCCAAGGACCCTAAGTCTCCACTCAGCCCACACCGAGGCCCAAAATGCAATAAGCCCAACTGACTGCGTTACGCGGGGCGTACTCTAATGTACGCTTAGCGTATTGGCCTGCTAGAGAGTACACGGGGCGTACCTTCAATTACGCTCGGCGTACTCATTCTGTTAAGACACTTTCCATTAAGCGCTTAATACTCCGACTCAAGAGCCATAAACTTAGATCTAGGTCTTATTCCATGCCCTAATCCATAAAGTTGCTTACTCTATGGCTTCCATGACTTACATAAGTCCCAACTCCAAAACCCATGTTCTAATTCCATGAAAGAAGGTCTTAACTCATGCATGAACTCATTAGGGCTTTCAAGATATCAACTTTCTGTTCTAGGGAGTCATTTAGCACCAAGGGTGGCAACCCTTGACCTACAAATCAGATTCAAGCTATAAAGCTTTCACCTTTGGGCCAAAAACTACCATAACTACCCATACTAGATCTAAGCATCCATAGAAAAAGTTACGAGCTTTTTACCTTCCAGGTGTTCCAGAGGATGGTGTTGTCTCAGATCTATAAGCCCTGGCCTCCAAGGTTCTTCCTTGCTAATCTTCCTCTACTCTTTTCCAAGCTAAAACCACCAAGATAAGCCTTCCAAGATCAAGATCTCACAATATGAAGGTAGGGTCATTTTAGGGTTCCTTCTGAGGTTGGGGAGGCTGATATGGGGGCTAGGATTGGAGCTATAATGTCCTTTTATATAGTGCTTGTCCAAGAATTAGGGTTTTTAAGCTGTTAGCGTACACTGGGCGTAACTCCCGTACGTCGGGCGTACGCCTATAGGACCCGCGATCTTTTGCCCCTTTACGATGGGCATACACCAGCCTTACGCTGGGCGTACTCAGCTAAACACGCGCACCCCAACATGCATGTATGGTCTTCTATGCAAACTTTCTCTATAAGGGCCATTCTTGCCAAATTTTCAAAGTGTCATAACTCCTTCATTCTAGATCCGATTCTGATGAACTTAATATCCACAGAAAGGTGACTAGAAACCCTACGTTTCTAACAACACAACCCGGCCCGAAAACTTCTCAAATAATAACTCCAAATTTGATAAAGGACTAAAACGCCCCTGGCCTTGGCCTCTGAAATTCCATAAACGAATATTTTAAAACAGGGCGTTACATTAGTGATGAAATCCATAGTGATATCCTCCCATTTCCACACAGGAATGTCTAACAGCTGCATCTTGTCGTGGGGTCTCTGGTTTTCTGCCTTGACCTTCCTGCATGTCAGGCATCTCTCCACATACCAGGCTACGTCCCACTTCATTCAGGGCCACCAATAATCAGGTCGAAGATCTCTATACATCTTCGTCTCCCCTGGGTGGATGGAGAACCGAGACTTATGGGCCTCATCCATCAACAACTGTCGTACTCCTCCCCAGTACGGTACCCAAACTCTCCCATGAAGGGTCAACAATCCTCGACTGTCATGGTCAAAGGAGGCTACTCGGCCCACAATCCTCTCATACTTCTACCTCTCCTCCTTCATGGCCTCAACATGTGCCTCTCTAATCTGCTCCAACAAGGGAGTAATCACTGTCATCCTCAGACAAATATCCCTGATTGAGGCCGCTACCGCCTTGCGGCTTAGGGCATCGGCCACTACGTTGGCCTTACCCGAATGATAAAGGATCTCACAATCATAATCCTTTACCACATCTAACCATCGACTTTGCCTCATGTTCAAATTCGGCTGATCCATGAGGTACCTCAAACTCTTGTGATCCGTTTAAATGATACAGCGGACCCCATAGAGGTAATGTCTCCAAATATTGAGGGCGAACACCACTACCCCTAGCTTTAAATTGTGTGTAGGACAGTTAGCCTCGTGAGGCTTCAACTGTCTAGAGGCATAAGGTATCACATGCCCTCACTGCATCAACATTACTCTCATACCTGTGATCAAACCATCACAATAAACTACAAAATCCTCTACTCCCTCTGGCAGGGTAAGAATCGGCGCCTCGCACAATCTCTGTTTGAGGGTGTCAAATGTCGCCTGTTGCTCAGGCCCCCAACAAAACACCACCGACTTCTTGGTCAATCGGGTAAGCGGAACTGCTATCTTGGAGAAATCCTGAATGAATCTCCTATAGTACCCTACCAGTCCTCGGAAGCTCTGAATCTCAGATGGAGATCTCGGGACCTCCCACTGCATCACGGCCTCTATCTTGGCCGGATCCACTAGTATCCCCTTCTGGTTGACGAGATGTCTAAGGAACTGCACGTCGTGCAACAAGAACTCACACTTGGAGAACTTCGCGAATAGTCTCTCCCTCCTCAGCATCTCTAGCACCTCTCTCAGATATTCCTCATGCTTCTCCTGAGTCTTGGAATAAACCAAGATGTCATCAATGAAAAATATCACTGATGGATCTAGCATCGGTCTGCATACGCAGTTCATGAGATCCATGAACGCGGCTGGAACATTGGTGAGCCTGAACGGCATCACCATAAACTCATAATGACCATAGCGGGTCCTAAAAGCGGTCTTCTGCACATCCTCATCCCTGAACCGCATCTGGTGATATCCTGACCGTGGATCAATCTTGGAGAACCAAGATGCTCCCTGAAGCTGGTCAAATAAACCGTCTATCCTCGGGAGTGGGTAACGGTTCTTCACTGTTACCTTGTTCAGCTCCCGGTAATCTATGCACATACGGTGCGACCCATTCTTCTTCCTCACGAACAGGATCGGGGCTCCCCATGGTGAAATACTCGGCCTAATGAAACTCTTGTCTAGCAGCTCCTGCAGCTGCGTAGACAACTCCTACATCTCTAGAGGAGCCAGCCGATATGGTGCCTTGCCTATCGGAGCCGCACCCGGAACCAGGTCAATCCGAAACTCGACCTGTCTTTCTGGAGGTATCCCAGGCAAGTCCTTCGGGAATACGTCCGGATACTCTTACACAACTGGTACATCATCAACTGTCGCCTTACCCTTCTCCCGGGCATCTATAACATAGGCGATGTACCCTGTGCAACCCTGCTGAACGTAGCACCTCGCTCTCACTGCTGAACAAAGAACTGGTCCGCGCTATGGCCTCTCCCCCTGAATCACTAACTCTCCCCCACTGGGAGTGCGAACCCTTACTAACTGCAACTCACAATCAATCACTGCCCCATTGGGGCTCAGCCAATCCATACCCACTATTACCTTATTCTCTCTCAGGGGAATAAGAACCAAGTCCACTAAAAACTGCTCATCAAATAACTGCAGCGAACACCCCTATGCACTCTCACGACCCTGACGGTCCTGTCATCAGCTATCTCAACCTCGAGTGGACAATCCAGCTCCCCCGGAGCTCTGCTAAACCTCTTGCTAAGTGCAAGTGAAACAAATGATCGGGTGGCCCCCGAATCAAACAATATTGTAGTTGAAATGTCGTTCACTAAGAACGACCCTATACGAAAGCATATAACTATGAGAAACAATCAAAATCAAATAAAAGACAAGAGGAGGAATACATACCCGTCACTACATCAGGAGTCGCTCGCGCCTCCTCTGCTGTCATCTGGAAAGTTATACTCTTCGCCACTGGCGCCTCACCCCGACCCTGACGCCCATCTGTAATCCTCAATGTAGCAGGGGCAGGTGCTGCTACCTTCCCTGCTGCTGCCAAACTCGGACACTTGGACTTCTTATGTCCCCTCTGATTGCAATGGAAGAAAATCAGATCAGATGATGCGGTAACGGTGGGAGTAGTTATACAATCTTTGCTCATATGCCTGGTCCGGCCGCACTTGTAGCAACCGGGACTCCCTGCCATGCATGCCCCATCGTGGAATCTCCCACACTTGCCACACCGACTGTGGCTCTTCTATCCTCTAGATCTGTGATCCGATACCTTGGGCTTTTTGCCCGAACTGCCTGTGCCAGATGCCGCCTTTGGCTTCCTCTTCTTCTCCATCTCCAAATCTAACTCTCTCTCACGAGCCCTCGCAATCATATCATCCAGCATTTTACAGCTGGACCGGCTCACAAACTGGCGGATATCACTCCGCAACATCTCATGATAACGGGCCTTCTTCATTTCCTCATCAGTTGCATACTGAGGAACAAGAAGATCCCTTTCCCTGAACTCCGCGGTAATCTCTGCCACTGTCTCTATAGTCTAGGTGAGATCCTGAAACTCCTTAGCTAACTGTTGCACCTTAATAACCGGTGCAAACTCGGCTCTGAAACTGGTAGTAAAATCAGCCCAAGTCATCGCATCAAGTGCTACGTCATCCCCGATGGCATGCCCGATTTCCTCCCACCAATCTCGTGCCCTGTCCTTCAGAAGACATGATGCTAGTCTGACCTTGTCCCCCTCAGGACATCTGCTGGTGCAGAATGCGTTGGCGACATCTGCCAACCACCTAGTACTAGCTATGGGGTCCCGCGCCCCATGATAGTCTAGAGCTCTACAAGCCCGGAACTCCCTGAAGGTAAGTGTGCGCGGCCCTATCATGGATCCACCTCAGCACGGAATGTGCTCAACCTCTCGTACATCAGCTCTAGAATACCCTCCTTGATCGAACTGAAGATCACAGGAGTCTGCTCAAGCATAGTGCGAGTAACCTCTGAGGTGAGGAACTCTCTGGTCTGCTCATCTAGATGCTCGGCCCCCGAGCTTGATCATGATCCCTCGTTGGCTCCTGAACTGCCGGCTACTGGCCTAGGGCGTAAAACCACCATTCTGAAAACACATCATAATAAACGTCAGGAACACTAATATATCTCGAGGGATCACTACTACTACAAGTTTCCTGGTCTCATCTCAGCCTTCCTTGATTCAAGTATGGATCTTTTGCTTTCAGTAGTACGGGCCCATACTACCTTCCACATCTATCCGTACTTTCCTCAAGAACTGCCTCGACTCCACCTAGTCACTACTATTGTTACTGATCTCTGCCACTATCATCCTAGGCTTGCCCTAGGGAAATATCTGACTCCACCCAAACCAGTCCTCAGCTGTTGAAGGCCTCTTTATAATGCCAATTACGATCACCTGAATACCATCACATGTGACGAGGCTTAGATAATCCTTCGAGTAAAAGACTCTTCCCTATCACGGTTAGACTCAGACAAGAGCTGCGTAATAGGGCCAAATCCAGCACTCTAAGATTATTCAACCCTGATCACATGTGACGTGACGTATTCACCTAATAGCTAACTCCCATCACTCAGAGTCCCACAAAGCACAAAGCAAACAACATCCAGACACAGGAAACTGCTCAAGCATATCTATCCTCATAACAAGAAACTGTACTAGCATACAATGCTAAGCTTATACTATCAGGCATAACCTTAACGGGCTATCCTACTACTGTCTACTAGCATGCAATTCTCATGAAGCTGAAGCACATAAAGCAGTCACATAAGGCATCCTCCTAGATCCTTAGTCCTATTCTAGCATGTTGTTCTACTGAAATTGAAACATATAATCATAATATAAACTTGTATGGGTAATTTGGGAGTACTTACTTGACCTCGGCCGATTGCATGCACCACACCCTTTTCTCTTTCTCAAAAACTATTTTCTTTTAAGTTTCTTTTGAAAAAATTCTTTTGAAAAAAAAATTCTTTTTGAAAACCTTTTACCATTTCCTTAGTTTGAGTCCATTCATACCCGAAAGTGTGCCTGAATCCCTCAAACCAAGGCTCTGATACCAACTTGTAACATCCCACCAATATAACCCAAAATTTTTTGTTTTAACATTACCAAAAACCACAACATCAAATGTTATATAATAAAACCATATATCGTATGTCTCAAAATGCCATGGTAAATGTATCAAATCAAAACTGAAGTCAATATCATATCAAAGTATCTGAACAAAACTCACAGGACAAAAACTATAACTATGGTGTGTGCCATGCCATCATCCCAAGCTCTTCCCCTTGCTAGCAGAAGTACCTGAAACCAAAACTGAAACTATAAGCACGAAGCTTAGTGAGCTCCCCTGAACTACCACATACCATACAATAACATATAAAGCAATTATTGGGCCTTACCCACTGCATCATACCTAAGTCCGGAAACTACATCGAACCGATGTCCAGAACTAACCAGGGCCTTGCCCTCTACATCGAACTGAAGTCCGGAAACTGCATCGCACCAAAGTCCGAAACTAGCCCGGGCCTTGCCCTCTGCATCGGACCGATGTCTGGAAACTGCATCGGACCGAAGTCCGGAAACTAACTGAACATAGCATAGCATAATCATAACTACTAGCATAAACACATATACATACTGCATCGTACCGAAGTCCAGAACACATAACACAAAGACTTGCTTTAATCACAAAGACATCAAGCACACTGAACTACTGCAACGGACCGAAGTCTGGAACTACTGCTAACTAAACAGGCTGGCATTGTGGCCGTAGACCCGTTCCTACTGGAAGGAAGACTCACCTCGTAACACTGGCTACTGAGATGCTAAGTCTAAAACTGGTTGACTGCTGCTCCGGAACTCCCCGGCTACAAATCCCATAAACACTAAATCAGATACTGATAAATGTTCTTACAGTAAAATGACTAATTTACCCCTGGTCAAGACAACCTCCTAGTCAAGGTCAACTTTCAGTTGACCAGACTCGCCGAGTTGAGCCGCCAACTCGCCGAGTCCCTAACACCTTTTCTAATCCTCTACTCGCTTCAACTTGTCGAGTTTGGCAACAACTCGATGAGTTCTTTTTCTATACTAACGTCGAATCTAACTTCATCCGACTCGCCGAGTTGTATGAACAACTCGCCGAGTTCTCCTTCTTCATATGAACACGTCCAGATTGTGACTCACCGAGTTGTATGAACAACTCGTCGAGTCTGTTCTTGAGGCAAGAAGATTGCCTTGGACTCGCCGAGTCACGGCGTGGACTCGCCGAGTCTCCTGCATGCCATTACTATATAGTCGATTCTAGTTGATTTCAGTGCATCCAATTCATAGATCTGGGCTTCTAGGGCTGGTTTTGCACGTAAAGTTTCCAACTTTACGTGCATGCACACTGGAATGGGGCTAAAATACCAAAATCATCCAACACTAAGCACTTAGGGGTTGGAACAAGGCTATATCTGCAAAAAGGTAGCTACATAGAGTTCCTAGAGCTCAATAACATTCAGATATATGGTCTCCATCCTAAGGAGAGCTCAAATCTCAAGTTTGAATCATATAAAGCTACAAAAGAGTCATAAACAAGCATAAAAGAGGATTTAATGGAAGAATAAGCAAGGTAATAACTTTATTACCAGAATATGAAGTAGATGGAGGCTAGATTCTGAATCTCCTTTCTCTTCTATTGATCTTCTTTTCCTTCCTTCTCTTCTACAACTCCCAAGCTATCACAAAACACTCAATCTCAACAATGGGGACTAGGGTTTTACAGAGAAATGCTCTAAAGGTGTTGGAGGCTGGGGTGGGAGGCCATAATGACGTTTAAATAGGGTACAAACCCTGGGATTTAGGGTTTCATCCAGACCAGCAGACTCGCCGAGTCCGGAATATGGACTCGTCGAGTTGCCAACTAAAAGCGCGTGCAATTCTCGTCTCTACTCGACGAGTTAGGCTACCGACTCATCGATTACCTCTTAAGAAAGGAAAAATACTTTATTTAAATTACTTACCTGAAATGGGGCGTTACACAAGAGTGGCTAATCATTCCTCAAATGGCCTGCTATACCCATACTCACTCAACAAACTTCCACCAACCCTGCAACCGCTCGTGCATGCTAATCATACATAATGTTGGATTCTATAGACAGTTGAATACTTGATTCTACCTATTCCCACAACCAAACAGGGAACAAGAAATAAGGCTAAACCAAACATTCTCAGGCTATAGAATCTTAGTTATGTATGACTATGGTGCACACACTAAGCAACTACAGTAATGATGTCAATTTCATCTAACATACGAGAAATTCTCCTAGGAAATCAGGCATCATGCATCAAGAAATTCTAGCATCCAATTCCTAAAGATCCCCAACCTACCACTAGCATGCGGTTCTATCATAAATATCATAATAATAACAGTGTGGGTATCTTAGGGTATACTTTCTTGCTTCGAATGATTGTACAATCTCATCCTTCTCTGGTTAACTTTGAAAACAAATTTATGAAAATAATTTGGAAATTAATTTTGAAAACCTTACAGATCCTTAGTTTGAGTCTGGATTCACACGATTGCTTATCTAATTCGCTCAAACCAGGGCTCTGATACCAACTTGAAACATCCCAAAAATCAAGGTAAAATTTTCATTTTTCAAAACTAACCCACAAACCATAAATGTTTACAAAACTAAGTTTCTAAAAGTCCAAATCACAAATCAGAGTATCCTAAAATCCAATCTCATAAAAACTGAAGGATGTGCACGATCATGCCTTTCCTTTGCCCAGATCATCAAAAGTACCTGAAACATAACACATAAATTGTAAGCCAAAGCTTAGTGAGTCTCCCAAAAATACCCCACTTAACAGATCATGTACAAACATGCACGCTGGGTCCACAATCATCAGGCTGGATCACCCTCGGGTCCATTGCCATCAGGCTGGATTACCCCCGGCCCACAGTCATCGGATTGGATTGCCTCCGCTCATTCAGTTATCAAACCAGAATGCCTCGATCTATTGGCTTATGTACATAGTAGTGAAGCCTCAACCCAAACCGTAACGACATATGCAACAGATAAAACATATAACAATAAACTAAATAATCAAGCTTATCTTAATAGATTACTACAACATAACAACATCCTAAACCAGAATAACGATCTAATGAGCTGGCATTGGTGCCTTTGACCTATAAGTATAGTGAGGAACTCGCCTCACAGTCTGAAAAGATAGCAGAAAAGAACGTTGTTCCAAATTCCAAATCTACATGTCACTTATACAACACAAAATGACCTAAACTCAAAATACCCAAACTGTTCCTAAGTCAAACTTGGTCAAACCCGTTGTCAAGCTGACTGACTACGCCCCACGTACTCACTGACTACGATGGTCGTAGTCTCAACTCAACCAAGTCACGAGACTCTAACCCAGTACACCCAACGTACGCCGTCTGAATCCAATCCTTCTCATTAATTGATTATTCCTTGAGGATTTTTCATCCAAACTCAGATCTAGACCCAAAATATCAATCTAATTCATAAAGTTTCCACCTTTATGACTTTCCATGGCTAGAAAATGTCCAAAAGCTAAAACCCTAACTTATTAATCCATTAATACATCATAACTCTTGCATGGAAGGAATAAAAGGACCAAGATCACATTTTTATGTTTCATAACACCTAAAAATGTCTAAAAGGACAACTTTTCTGGTTAGAGTAATCTATACTCATGAACACCAAGCTAAAGGGACCAAAAATGAATACAAACTCAAGGTTAAAAAGATCTAAGCAAATAACTCATCAAGTTTCAAACTTTATACCTCCAATTCCAAAGGATGCTTGAGGGTGAAACGGTTCTGGATCCAAGATGCTTTGAGCTTCCAAGATGATTTCCCTTCCTTCTTCTTCCTTCAAGAACACCAAAATTCACTCTCAAGCACAAAAAGGCTCACACAAAGGATTAGGGTTTGCTATGGACGAATTGGGAGGTGGAGGGTGATGAGAAAATAGATCTTGAGAAGTTAATGATGCTTAAATAGTTCTTAACCCTAAAAATTAGGGTTTTAACTTTTTTCGCGTACGCCCAGCGTACTCACATGAAGGAGCGTTTTCACTTAAGGAGCCATGGGAACAATTTTGCATATAAATTTCATACCAAGGGTATAAATGGAAAAATACATGGATCAAAGTGTTACATGAAATATAAACTTCCTAACATCCATGGAAGCTATGTCCATTGGCATGATGATCATACTAATGGTTTTCTTAGAGTACAATAAAAATGTTAAAGCTAAAAAACACTTAACAATTAAGATTGGGCACATGCAACCTAATTAGGATCTACGTTTTAACATTAAGGCAAAATACTTTGAATTAACAAAAACTAGTATAAACCTTACTAATCTCAATAAAAGAAACTAGGGTTACATATCTTTAACTTGTTATTGCAAACAAGTTCGCTTGATTCCTTCCTTTGTTGAATTGAGAAGCTAGCACCACAGATTTAGTGCCTTTAATGGTTTGTACTCAAACCCTAGCAACAAGAACACAAGAGGAGAGTAGGATCAGATTTTCAGCTATCATTTTGGTATATGGCATGGACAAAATAGGGCACCCAAGGGGGTCCTATTTATACCTGATAGGATAACCCTGGAAACCTAATCATGAATAAAACAATTCTATTTTAATTCCGGATGGTTATCTAGTTTCCTTATCTTTAAAACAAATATTCCATATGCCTTTTGGCATCTCCTAAAATCATCCACCCTATATGGAAGATTCTAGCATTCCTTCTTGTTCAACTATTGAACAATTATAGTCTAGTCTTTACACTTTTAATTAATATAATTAATCCCAAAATTAATTCCAATTAATTTTTGATTAATTATTAGGTAAACAATAATATTTATTAATCATATAGTATATTAACAAATCATTTATTGCTATTTTTTAATTATATAATAAATCAATAAATCAACATCTCTATCAAAATGTTATTTTTTTTAGTTACTAGATCTGAGGGCAACCCAAAACGGATTTTGCTTCTAATTACAAGTCATACCAATTTAGTTATGTTCTTAAACACCTTAATCTAACACATACCACTTTTGTATGTCAGAGGAAGTAAGATGACAAAGATAGCATGGACCATTCATAAATATGACAAATCTGCAAAATTCGTGAAGATTTTCTCATACGGTATATGTAGACATCTTTAAACTCTCATCTAGTGCATGGTGGTGCGGCAATATGCTAACATGTTAAATACAATTGTACATTTGTGAATTGAATCAAAGCCTAACATACCTCTTCTGTCCGGGCATTGTCGAATGTAGTCAGACCCTTCACTCATGCCTTCAACAATATGCACAAACAAATCTTTATGCATTCGGAACCGTCGATGAAAATAATATCCTTGAAACAGAGCATGCTCGTCAAAATAATCATGCATGAGATGTTGGTGGGCTGCTTCACGTTCGGTTTGGATATATCTTCTTTGTTTACATTGCACAATGCTCGCTTCATGGTTGTTAATTGCTTGTTCTAGCATATTACACACACCTATGATTGATTGTATTATGCTCTGGAGAGCATCATCTGAGAAAGATGATGATGATAACGACATTTTTTTTATAAAATAATAGAGGTTTAGAAAGATGTATTAATATTTATGTGTGTTGAAATGTGAATGTTTATATGTTTATCTATAGTGGTTGATAAAAAGTAAAAAAAATAATTTTTTGTTTTTCAAAAAACAGCTCTATTTTTATATAAAAAAAATATACATTTTTAAAAAGAGTTGGTAAAAACATTAAAAAGTCAAACCTAACTCTTTGACCCCACTTTCTCTCTCTTCTCTTCTTTCGATACAACCATGGTGAGGCTCCGATGGCGAGCCCTTTGGCACAAGCCAGAGGAGGTGCTTGGCGCTTGCTAATGAGGTCGATGACCTCCTTGGTGTCCCCAATTCTCTCCAAACTAATAGTTAACAAACTATGTTCTAAAGAAAATTTGTGCTTTAAAAAAAAATTAATACGAAAGTTTTGTTAAAAAAATAATAAATTTTCAAATAATTAGAATTTAGTGGTTATTCTAACATTTTGCTTATAAAAATATAAGAAAACAAACAAAACCCCATGAGCAGCATATTTCGCCAAGGCGCCATCTGTAACATTATTTCGTTTCAAAACAATAACATTATTTATTTTTAAAACAATAACAACCTGTCAAATGTCAATATCATTCTATTATATAGTATTTAAAACGTGAAAATAATAAAAATATTAAGAGATAACACAAAATCCACGAGCATTGATTCTATTGGTGAGAAAATTCAAAACCACTCCTAAGTCCCACCTATCCATAATTCCATATATTATACACAACCCACGACTTTATGCGTAACCCCATTACTCATGAATCACGATAGATGAATAATTCGATCTTATTATTTCATTTCTTATAGGAAGCATACCTTATTATTATTCTTATCCTTTTAAAAAGTTTAAAAGAAGATGAAGCACAAAGTCTAACAAAACAAATGTAAAATAAACTTATTATTTAAAAGAATAATACAAATAAAAGATGACATTGAACAATTATATAAATATTATATTAGAATTTAGCCGAGAAAAATAGATGCATGAGGTGTGTTGTTGGTAAGTTAAAATCGTTAGCATATCTCATTAGTGGCGGACGCCGGAATTTACGCAGTAGTGACACAAAACCATAAACAATCGGCTTAATTTTTCGGTTTTTCGTGTTGGATTGACACATTAGACAGGTTGAATGTGACTGGCCTGGACACGACATGTTTAATAAACATGTTAGAACACATGACACATACAAGAAATAAATAAATGTTAATATCTATTAAATATAAATAATGTTTTCAATATATTAATATGTTTTTAAATGTATAAATACACTTTTTAGAAATACACAAATGTTTTGAAGTATATAAATACATAATTAAATATATTAATAAGTTTTTAAACATATAAATTCCTTTAAAAACATATAACTTTAGCTTTAGAAATAATTTATATATTTAAAAACATATTTAAAATAAATGTATACATTCATAAAAACATATTATAATAATAATAATAATAATAATAATAATAATAATAATAATAATAATAATAAAGTAATAATATTAGAAATAAACAGACTAGTACATTAAATTAAAAAGCTCAAAGTTTTATACCAAAACAGAGTGACAACCTAGTGACAATGTTTAAGGATAAGATGTCGGACGTTGCTGGTTCAAATTGTCCCGATTACAATTTGAATTATGTGGTCATCTTTAAGCAAAGGGGTACTTAATGCATGAAAAAAATGCAAAGGTCAAGAATCAAACATGAGACCTCAAACCCTAAGGGCAAGACACTTAACCATGTGAGCTGAGAATATATTTGTGATGTCCACCAGATGTCAAAAAGAGGAAAGAGGAAGACAGAAGAAAGAGTCCCCCATGGGCGAAATGTGAGTTCATCGCTAGATTCGGAGCAGATCAAATCAAAGAGGTCCAGATATGCGGATTAAGCGAGAGCGAGTTTGTTTGAGTGTGTATTGGTTCTTGAAGCACGAAATGCGTGTGTGAGCATTGTTTTGCCGTCTTTCTCTTATAACGTTCTTAGAGGATACGGCGAAACCACTTTGTGTTTAGTGGTTTTCAGGGAAGGATCATGTCTTTTCGAGAGCTTCTTGACTCGAAAAAATAAGTTTTGTGACCGATTTCTTTGAGTCAACTTCTTTTCCGTGTGTGATAGAGTGTGTGGTTCGAGAGCGTATTGTACGAATAAATGCTTCATTCGATCACTTTTCTCTAGTGTTAGTGAGTGATGAGATAGCATATGATCCGTGCGCTAAGCGAGTAGCAAGCATTTTCTACTTCAATAACTTCTACTTATAGTTGTTTTGTGTTTCAAAATGACTTTAGTTTTCTCTTTACTTTTTCTTTTAGATGATGACAAACGAAATGAAAACTACGAATGCTTCTAATTATATATATATATATATATATATATATATATATATATATATATATATATATATATATATATGAAATTCTTGAAGTTATTATTATCATTATTACTTTTATTATTATTATTATTATTATTATTATTATTATTATTATTATTATTATTTAATGCTAAAAAATACGTTTTAAGCTCTTTAATATATTTTAAAGGTATTTATACCTTTAAACATATTTGTATATCACTAACACTTATGTCACTTATGCCACTTATGTCAAATACACTAACACTTCCAAATGACACTTATGTTAGATACACTAACACTTCCCTTTAGAGATGGATATCCTTGTTTGACCTCATCGAGCATCCGTCTCTGAAGGAAAGTGTTAGTGTATCTGACATAAGTGTGATACAGTCCCTTATGTCTCTATATATGTCGGAGCCTTAGAGTTTCTAGGTTGTTAGGGTGAACATCTTACTTTGAATTTTCGCACAACAACAATTATCATTATACCATTAGAGGTCTTGTATGGAAGGAAATGTTGATCATCATCTCGTTGGTTACGAGTGGGGGAAATAAGTTTTCTTGGGAGCAGCTTTGATCCATGAAAAGGATGAGAAAGTAGATCTTATTCGAGATGGACTATTGGCGATCTAAAATCGTCAAATGAGTTATGAAAATTTAAAAAACCGTCCAGTGTTATTTAAGGTTGGTGATCAAGTGTTGCTTAGGGTATCAATATGGATAGGATTGATTCATTTTAGGGAAAAAAAAGTTAAATCAAGGTACATAGAGTAGTTAAGTGATTTGGAGAAGATTAGAGCTGCCACCGAAGCTTAATGGAATTCATAATATGTTCCATATATGTTATTTAAGGAAATGGCTTGGTGATAACGTTGATCATGTTCTATTCTATGAGCTTTGGATAGATGATAACAAATGTCTAATTGTAGAAACAACAAAATTCATTAATCGGAAGACCAAGAAGTTGTCAATTAATTTAATGAGTTATACTTATATTTTAAGTCGGATGTTATCAAAACTAGAGCTAACTTGGCAATTTACAAAAAGATTCCATATTTAACCATGACTTGATCTACTTTATGGACTATTTTTGTTATATTTTTTTTGTTTAGGGTAAAGTTTATAGATTAGAAGATTGACTAGTTATTAGACTTAATTAGTTGTCAACTTAGAAGAATAAGAAGTTGATGTGTTACTAGGGTTAAGTGATCAAAGTTTAGCCTTATTCGCTCTCCCATCCCCTCATTTGAAAACATTGACATAGAGAGATCTTAGGAAAAAGAGAATGATGATTTCATGCTAAAAGGAGGATTATAAGAGAGTTTGATATGGATTTGAATAAGTCAGGCTTGAATCAAAACTTTGGAGCCATATAAGGTATATTCCTAGTTCTGCTTCTATAATTCGACTCGGGGTTTTGGGATTTAAGCAAATTTGAAATCCTAGATGATTATAAGTTTTAAATGGGCTTCTATATTGGTTTCAATCATTAGTTCATCATGATTTTACTTTTGTATTGTGTAACATCTATATTCCTGGTACATAATTTATTTTAGCCTTAATCTGTTTAATTCACTAAAATCTGAAAAACTGAGAATCTAGATTTAACCGTAAAAGACGTGGGGCGCCTTTATGGGGCACAACGCGCCCTAGCCTATAAGTTAAACATCTTTGTAGGGTTTTGGGGGATATTTAGGAATCATTAACCCCTAGCGTTAGGTCATTCTCAGCCTCTATCATCCCTATAAAGCATTTTAAGAAGCCTAGCCCATCTCCTCTCAATTGGATCCTTGTTTCACCCTTGAGAGCTTATCTTCCTTTGATTTGTGCTTAAAGCATTAAGATTGTAGAGACCCATTTTTATACGAATGGTGGATGAGAAAGAAAGTATCTCAAGATTTATCGTGTATCAAAATATAAATATATGAAGAACATGATGAGAATTCTTAAAAAGATAAGAAGGAAAGAGAGATAAAATATTATTCATGAAGAACATTGGTGGGAGAGAGAAACTCTCCCTAGGTGGAGAGAACCCACCAATTCTCTCTCTTTAAAATTACATTGTGAGTAAGGTGCATACTAAGAAATGACCACATCTCCCTTTATATATGAGGGAAAGAAACTACATCTAAAATACAGTAAAGGGAAAAATACAACCTAACTATCACTCATTATTTATAGAGAATTTCCATGCTCCAACAAAGATCAAGATTTCCATTTGTGCTTTGAAGTGAAGAGAAAGTGTAGATCCAACAACTTTGCGCCTTTCTTGAACCTTTGTGAGTATAAAGCTTCTAACTTTACTTTTAGTTTGCTAGATCTTGCTTATTATCCTTTTTATGCATTAGTTTGTCCCTTTTGTTGGTGATCTTGGATTTGAGTCAGCTTCAACACCTTCTAACCACTTCTTGTTGAATTTAGGACCTTACAGACTGAGAAAGTTGGTATGAATAGCCCTTCCTTCAAGCCATGCAAGCTATGTAGATTATTTAGGTCATTTTGAGTACAAAATTCTAGATCTTGTTGGTTTTGGGATGAATTAATGGATAAAGTTGGAAACTTTATCCATTTGAACAATGTTAGAGTCCATATCTAAAAGATGGGGTTATGACTTAATAGACTATCTCGAAAAGCCTTAAGAAAAACGACTCAGACACAACACTTCTTTCTCACGTGAGGTGCGTCTTTATGAAATTGTTTGAATCGTTCCTATTTAAGTTGAAAAAACACGAATGTTGTGTCATCTCAATGGGCATGAGGCGTGATATTGGCATATTTATACATATTTCTAGGCATTATTTTAATAAATTTATGCTACATTTTAGTTAATAATGAAGATATTTGGTACTTTTAGTGTTTAAATTCTATTTTGTAGATTAATTGGACATTCTCGAGGAAAAGGAGATGAAATGGACAAAAGTTGGATACATGGAGGAACGGAGCTCAAAAAGACACAAAAAAAGGATGTTATTGGACATCTTGACCCCTCATCAGTATTTTGCCCATATATCAAGAGTCGTAACTCCGATTGACAAGAATCAAAGTGTTCTAGAATCTAGACAGAATTTTGGATGGATTTTGTGTTCATGCCAAAATGTGAATTCCAGTTCCCACGTCATGGCAAATGAATTAACACGACATGGCGGGTCAAAAATCCCTGTGTTGATCTACAAGTTCGTGTGCGACAAGAAATTTCATCATCACGATGTGGCAATCTAAAGGCCATGACGTGACCACCTTCCTTGATACAGAATCCTCCGAGACTTAGGTCATACGTGTTTTAAGTGATTACCATGGGTCAGCCTAACTCCTACGCCTAGCAATAAGAATTTGGAAAGTATATATAATTCTGATCATTAGGTCATTTTCAGAGGGTGGAGGCATGGAGGCTACAATAATTGACGAAGAAAAACCCTTCCAAGAACCCTTGGAAGGTGGAATTCGATTAGAGAACAAGGGATAAAGAGATTGGAGCAAGGATTCACACATATTTGCTTGATTACTAAACTTGACCATACAATAGTAGTTTATAGATTCTATCATTCAAAGTCCAAATTATCTTTAAAATCAATTTAGCGTCCTTAACTTGCATGATCATTGGGGTTAAAATTATTGAATTGACTTATGCTAGTTAGTCTTATCATGACCACCAGTAACTTTTATTTGGTAAGGAATGGAATTAAATCATTTTTTTGAAATAAACCATAAAAACAGGAGGGTTTCGAAACTAAACAAAAGTATCTATAATTATTGGGTTTAAATCATCTTTCTAATCATTAATTAGGTATTTACATTTAAGTTTTTTTGAACTTCTAAAATTAGATAAAACACCCTATTTAGTTGTTTTTCTTAGTTTAACTTTTAGTAATTATTTTATTAATATAATATTGTTCCCTGTGATCAACACCCGTGTTACTTTACTATTCTATAATTCGACTAGGTACACTGCCTATAAGTGCATAGTTAGTTAAGTTTAGTTAGGTTATAAATTTAAGACTGATAGGTATATCTATACATATCAAATTTTGGCACCGTTGCCGGGGAGCGATTTATTTTAGTTGAAAATAATTTCTTCTAGGTAATTGATCCTTTTTATGGGGTAAAAGTTTCAAAAATTATTTTTCTGAATTTTGTTTATTTTTTGTCCAAGCATCCCCCACGACGTGGCAATATCTTACCACAACGTGGACACTAGTAGTTTTGTTTTTATTTTTAGTTTTTTTAGTTTATTTGATTTTTTTTGTTCGTTTTACACATATTTTCTTGTTTTGTTTTAGCAAAAAAAATGGGGGACATTACGACGATGACAATGGAGGAATACAATCGACGTATGAGGAACGACAACAGATGGGGTCTTGATCCACCAAAAATCCCAACCATGATAAAGTTTGAACTTCCGGGGCACATTCTTGGCATGCTAAAGGAACTACCTTTTTTTGGGAAGGAGCACGAGGACGCTTGTAAGCATATAGAAGAGGTGGTGGAGATTTCAAATTATTTTAATGCTACAAACGTGAGTAAAGATGTGGTGATGCTATGAATTTTACCTGTCACATTGAAGGGTGAAGCTAAAGAATGGTTAAAATCACTTCCCTTTGGAGCAATCACAACATGGGCAGATTTTAGGACTGAATTCATTCCATAGTTCACCTCTCCTTCAAAAGTACAAAACTTAAGAGGAATATACAAAATTTCCAACAATTGGAGGGGGAGTCCCAATATGAAGCTTGGGAGCGCTAGAAGAAATTATTACAAAGTTGTCCTCAACATGACTTCAATGTGCAACAAGAGATCTCAATATTTTATGATGGAGTCAATGTATGCCCATAACAAAGAAGGATCCAACCACTAACAAAGATTTAATTGAAGAATTCTCCAAGCTTTCAAGGGAGTATCACAACCTAAGGGAGGATATCACGAGAAGAAGAGCGAATGGAGATGGAGCTTCTGAAGTCTTAACAGTGGCAATGGAGAAACTCGACGCCATGGAAAATAGGATCATAAAGACGGGATAATCAGTTAATGTGATACAAGATAGATGTGAAGCTTGTGGGGGACCCCATTATACAAGGGATTTTGAATATCAGAAAGCTCAAGTAGGTTATCAAGGTAGAGATACGAAAGAATATCAACAACTAAAGCATGATCTCTACCAAATAGAACAAGTCCAATATGAGCAAATAACTTATATTGATTCAATGCTATTTAGATTCATGAAAGCTAGGGAAAAAAGACATGATGCCACCGATGTAGCACTTAGGGATCAACAAGCATCTAGTTTGAGAATTCACACACAAGTCGGGAAATTAACGAAGCTTTTGCAAGGAAAGCTATTGGATACATCTTCAAGATAAGTCAGACGAATCCCAATCTCTCAAGTCATAACTATTTATACAAAAAAAGAGGAGGAATCAGAGCATATAGGGTTCTTTGACTCAATAGAGAAGTAGTCCAATAAATCACCCAAAGGAAAAGAGAAGAAGGAAAAACATTATGAAGCTTTCTAGGCTCCAGGACATGGAGACAAAAGTGCCACGTCATGGGAACTGAAGGAAGATTATGATTTCTCATATGTTACGCCATATTGACAACCTTTCCCTTACCCATCTCGTACCAATGCAAATCGGGTGAATCAAGAAAACACAAAGTTCCTTAAGCATTATGAACTTGAGAATGTTAAGGAATAAGAATGGGAAGAATTGGAGGAACATTTAGAAGAAGAACAATCAGAAAAAGAAGTGAATCGTTCGAAACCTTAAATGTCAACGCCAATGATTTTCGAGGTGTTTGCTTTTACAAGACCTCTAGATCAAACCTCGGATCCAATTGAAGCAAAAGAAGAAGAGAGTGATGAGTCTCATATTGACAAGAAAAACCCAGAGAGAGACAAGGAAAAAGCTAAAGACACGGGAATGAAAAAAGAACCAAAGTGGAAGCATAATGAATATTTCAACCCGAAAATGCAAGAAAGCTCAAAAAAAAGAATTCAACAGAAGGATGCCTACAAACAAGTAAGGTTAAAGATGATGGAAAATGGGGAGGTTACACTTCCACATGACGCAATGTAGGAGGGAAGGATTCTGACTCAAGACTCCACAAAAAGAAGCGCCTATCCGGAGGAAACTCGAATTTGAGTTTGCATTTTCTTTTTATCTTTGATTTTTAGGTTTTCGTTTTAAAATATTGTTTTTGTTTCACCAAATGATGATGTGTTTTTCTAGTTCTAGATCTCAGTTTTCGGTATTCAAATGAGTAAAAGGAACAAAGAAGCTTAACTGGAAAATTTCGTGAGAAGTCTTAAAGAAAATTGAATATCACAATTTTGAATAACTGTGGGGTGTGTTTCTCTTTTTGAAGATTTTAGTGGAGACTTCGGGGGATAAAAAGAAGATTAAAAACTATCTAGTTATGAATTGAAAATTTTATAAATAAATGTGGCAAAATTGTTTTCGAAGACACCAAGTATCCACGACCTGGCCATTCCTATGCCACGTCGTGGTGCAATGTATTTTCGCAAAACACATTTTCAAGACCGATAGCCACTACATGGCCATCCTAAAGCCACATTGTGGCAGTTTATGTATTCGCGATTAGAATCCTTCATACTCGCCTACACGACGTGTCGTATTCTTTCCCACGTTGTGGCCCAATTCAACACACTTTTTGAAGTTGGTTCTTCTGATTATATTTATCTGACACATTCACAATCACAAGCACCAAGAGTCAAGTTTCCAGTTTCCAACAATTTATTTGAGATGTTCAAGATTTCCCACCACAATCAGATTCAATCTCGCCACTACTACCTCGTGGGAGTCTATTCCTTTCTTCCTTTTTTTTGCTTTTCATGTTATTTAATTGTTTTATGCATATAATGAGGGCATTGTATGAAATAAGTGTGGTGTATGGGGTCAAAAAAGGAGTTTCAAGCATAAAAGTAAAAAAAATGCTAGAAATTAAAAATTACTAGGCTTGCAAAACTAATCTAAAAATCTTAACCTTTTAAAAATTTGATATTATTGCATTTGGGCTACTTTGCTAGTGTTATGTGGGATGATTTGACGCTAACTCTAAGATTTAGTTGAGCCAATATGTTATAGTGTATTTGTGGCTTCCCAGTCTTAGTGAAATCATAGGACAAAAATGCAATGCTATTTAGTTTGAGGGGCATAATATGTTTAGCATCGTGTACCAGAATTGCATCTAGGAAAACTTATGTAGTAATGCATTTAACCAATAAGGTTTGAAGTAAGTTCCCTTGCTTATGCATATGTTTTTCTTTTTAGGATTTTTAGTTTTGAGTGAAAAAAAGTGAGAAAAGAAAAAGAAAAAAAATGAGAAATTAAAAGTTGCAAAAATTTAAACAAATAAGAGTCTACAAAGCTATAAAGATCAATAAATATCATGAATAAAAGTTCAAAAAGTTACAAATCATTGAAGACTCAAAGATGGAGAAACTCAAGTTGAAGAATAAGTCAAAATTGCCAAGTTATTGTTTTTGTAATTTTTCTTTCTAGGTTATTTTTCCATATGTATGCTTGGGAGCTTAACCAGAAATACCTTGAGGTTAAGAAAGATTTCTAGGGATAGATTCAGAGGGATGCATAAATGAAATGTTGTTCAAAATAATTGGGAAGAGTTTATGAGGATCAAAAGTATTTAGGGATGGGAGGTAATTAGGATTTAGACACAAATACATGCATTGAGGTAAGCTGTAACTACTGAGGTCAATTTGGATTGTATTGTGTGATATTGGTGGGGAGGGTTATATTTGATGTATTAAATATAAAGTTTTACTTGAGGGAAAACAAACGACAAGTGTAGGGTATTTTGATATTTCCATATTTATACATATTTCTAAGCATTATTTTAATACATTTATGCTACATTTCAGTTAATAATGAAGATATTTGGTACTTATAATGTTTAAATTCTATTTTGTATCTATATTGGACATTCTCGAGGAAAAGGAGCTAAAATGGACAAAAGTTGGTTACTTGGAGGAACGGAGCTGAAAAAGACACAAAAAAAAGGATGTTGTTGGATAGCTTGACCCCTCGTCAGTAATTTGGCCATATCTCATGACCCGTAACTCTGATTGACGAGAATCAAATTGTTCCGGAAGCTTTACAGAATTTTAGAAGAATTTCGTGTTCGTGCCAAAATTTGAATACTAGTTTCCACGTCGTATCAAAGGAATTACCAAGATGTGGCGGGTCAAAAATCCTTGTGTCGGTCTACAAGTTCGTATGCGACAAGAAATTCCATCACCACGATGTAGCAATCTAAAGGCCATGATGTGGCCACCTTTCCTGACACAAAATCTTCCCAGACTTAGGGCGTACACGTTTTAAGTGATTACCATAGGTGGAGCCTAAATCCTACGTCGTGGCAACCCTAATTTTTTGTGTTTGAGCTCTATTTATGCATCATTAACTCCCCAAGACTCCTTCCCTCATCAGCCTCCAGCCCCATTTGGTACCTTGCAAACCCTAATCCATATTTGTGAGCATTTTGAGCCTTAGAGTGTGTTGTTGGTGTTCTTGAAGGAGGAAGAAAGAAGTGTATTCACCTTGGAAGATCAAGACCAACTAGATCCAGAAGTATCTTGCCTACAAACAGTCTTTGGAGGTATAAAGTTCAGCCTTTGATGTTTATTTTCTTTGAATCCTGTTAGATCTTAAGTTTTGTGCTTTAAGTCCCATATTCTTGGTCTAAGTGAGTATGGACTACTCTGGACCAAAGGAGTTGTCCATTTGGACGTTTTAGAGTGTTTAGAGCTATAAAAATGGAATCTTGATTGTTCATATACATGCATGCATTCTCTTTAGTGGTTTAGAACCTTGTGTTAAGTCAGGGTTTTGGTGTTGAGTACTTAATAGCCATGCAAGATCATAAAGTTGGAAAATTTATGATTTAGAATGTTATTTGGGGTCTTGATTTGGGCTTTAAACGAAAGGAATTAAGTGAATAAGCACTTAATGAGAAATTTGTCATTTGTCGAGTACGCTGGGCGTACTTCTGACTATGTTGCGTATACTCCCATGGAGGCCCGTTTTGGATTAGTGAGTACGTCGGGCGTACTCAGCCTGAGTAAACTCGGTTGACTTTTTGACATTGACTAGGATTTTGACCAAGTTTGACCTAGGGGTATTTTTGGTATTTT
Organism: Lactuca sativa; assembly: GCF_002870075.4. Classification (NCBI taxonomy): domain Eukaryota; kingdom Viridiplantae; phylum Streptophyta; class Magnoliopsida; order Asterales; family Asteraceae; genus Lactuca; species Lactuca sativa. The sequence continues at coordinate 299,262,729 of NC_056627.2, read as the reverse complement.
GAGTTGTAGACTGAGATTTGGACACGGTTTGCTATAAAGGTGATTGGTAGAGTTCGTATTCAAATCAGCGTGTTGTTTAACTATTTTATCAGACTGTGAGGTGAGTTTTCCTCAGTACACTCTTGGGGCGAATGCACCAATGTCGGCCCACTAAATTATGTATCCTGGTATATTGGATTGATGTTATGCTGAGTATTTATTAGATCGGTAAATCTATATGATTACTTGTGTTCACTAAGTACGTGTTAGATTGGTAGATTTGTATGAATACTTGTGTTGTTGGTTATTGACTGTTATTTATCTATGTCGACATGTTATGGTTTGGTGGGTTCAGGCGGTCCTGCTTTGTGCTAAAGGCCAAGATACTCGGGGCGCTCTGGATAAAATGAAGGCCTACGAGGTGGTACAGTCAGGCTGAAGGCTCGGAGAGCGATCCAGATAGATTGCAGGCCCTGTGAGGCGATCCATTCAGGCTGAAGGATCATATATGCATGCTGTTATTGTATTGGTTGTGTGTGGTACTTTGGGGTAACTCACTAAGCGTTGGCTTATGGTTTAAGTTTCATGTTTCAGTTACTTCATATGATTGTGGGAAAGAAAAGGCGTGATCGTGCACATCCTTCAAGTTTTATGTTATTCGATTCTGGAGATACTCTGATTTGTGATTATTGCTTTTCAGAACAATGTTTTGTAAAAAATTATGTTTTTTGGGTGGGTTTTAAAAATGGAATTTTTACCTTGATTTTTCGGATGTTAGAAGTTGCTATCAGAGCTCTAGTTTGAGAGAATTAGATGGGTATTTATGTGAATACAGACTCAAAATAAGGATCTATAAAAGTTATCAAAATGATTTTCAATTTTTTTTTCAAAAGTAACCAAGGAAGGATGAGATGTGTATGATCATCCGGAGCAATAAAAGTATACAACAAGATGCCCACACTGTTATATGTTATGATGTTCATGATAGAACTGCTTGCTAGTGATAGGCTAGGGATCTTGATGAGTTGCATGATAGAATTGTCTGATTTAGGATGCCTGATAGCCTAAGAGGACTACATATATGTTGGATGAAATTGACATCATTATTATAGTTTCTTAGTGTATGCATCATAGTTGTACATAACTAAGATTTTATAGCCTAAGAATGTTTGCTTTAGACTTATTTCATGTTCCTTGTTTGGTTGTGGGCTTAGGGTAAAATCAAGAATTTGACTGTCTATGGGATCTAGTGTTATGTATGATTAGCAGGCACGAGTGGTTATAGGGTAGGTGGAAGTTTCATGAGTAAGTATGTGAGTAGCTTGTTAGATGGGGAATTCTTAGCCACTCTTGAGAGAGTGATTATAGGATGTATGTGTATCCTAGATGTAGGTTTGTTTTTCGGGCAGTTTGTGATGATCCATTAAGACAAATACTGGTAGGTGTGGAAGGTAGTATGGGCCCATATTACTCGAACCACAGGACCCGTACACGTAGCAAGGAAGTCGCAAACCTTTAGGGTTTAGTCTATCTATGATGGTTTTGATGGTATGAATTGTGGTATTTATGATATATATTTTAGTTCATTTTCAGTATGATGATAACGAGAGGATCTGGTTCTAGAGCTGGTGACCAGGATTAGTCGTGATTGATAGATGATGACATCCATAAGTTGATCACTACTGAGGTAGTTGTTGCTGTTCAGGGTTCCATTCTAGAGGTTTTTGGGTCTATAAAGACCGCTATGATCGAGTTGTTTGATGAGCGGTACGCCGTTGTGACTAAGGCTACTTATGCTGCAGCTACCGAGGCTATTCCTACTGCAGGGATTCAAGGTGGGAGATTATTCCAGTATCAGGATTTTAGCAAGAAAAAGTCCCTAAAGTTTGACGGAGTCAAGGACCTGATTGTAGCGATGAGGTGCTTGTCTGATGTAGAGGGTTGTTTATTCACATGTTCGTGTCCGGATGACTAAACGCCCTGAACCTCCTTCGATTAGGAATGAAGGATTGGTGGAATCTAGTGATTGGTTCCCATACTCCTGAGAAGAGAACTATTGTGATCTGGGAGTAATTCTAAGAGATGTTTCACACAAGGTATGTTCCCTTGGTGGAGAATGAGAGGTTGGCTTAATAGTAATTGGACTTGAGTCAGATGACTGAGACGGTGACAAAGATCACCAAGATGTTCATAGATATGGTTCTTTGCTGCCCTGAGTTTGCTCCTACAGAGTAGGCCCAGATGATTCAGTACTTGAGCATACTCAAGACGGATATCTGGAAGTTTGTGTCTACACAGTGACACAGTACCCTCACTAAGCTTCAGGATGTCGCGAGGACGCGAGAGATTGAGATAGAGACCCAGACGAGGGAGCAACGTTAGGCTCCGGTTCAGTCCTAGCCTGCAACAAAGAGATTCAAGTCCACTAATTCACGATAAGGAGGCTAGAAGGGTCTCACTTGTGGCAAGTGTGGCAAGGTTCATCAAGGTGATTGTCAAGCTTCTTGTTCTGGATGCCAAAATTATGGAAAGGAGGGCAACCATGTGAGGGATTGTCGCCAGCAGGCCCCCACTATCGAGTACCAGGATTTGTTAACATTGTGATCAAGTGGGCCATATGATGGTCTAGTGTCCATTGCTTGCTGTCAGACCAGTGCAGGCTCCAGCACCGACTGCTTTGAGGATCACAGATAGACGTTAGGGAAGGGCGGAGCCCCCGAGGGCTCAAGGATGTGCTTTCAAACTCACAGCGGAGGAAGCTAGGGCGGCACATGACGTCGTTATCAGTATGTTTTCATTTATTACTCTGTCAATTATTTTTATGGTATGCTTATGTTTATGATTCTGCTAGGTATCATCTTAGTGAACTCTCTGCCTGCTCTTTTGCTTTTTTACTTAGGGTCGAGTCGGTCTTTTGTGTCTCAGCCTTTCAGTAGAAGCTTTGGTATGACTCTTGCAGATTTGGAGTGTCCGTTGCAAGTTTCTACCACCAAAAAACACGAGATTTCAGCACCAAGCGTTTATTGGGATTGTGTTTTGATTATTTTCGAGGTGTCTTACTCGATTGGCTTGATCCCTATCCCCATGGGAGAAGTGTATGCGATTGTAGGGATGGACTGGTTGAGCAAGTTTGGTGCGATAATTGATTGTGAGGGTCAGTGGGTGGTATTTCGAATACTAAGTAGGGGAGAAATAATTATCTATGGAGAGGGAACCAGAGTGGGATCAGTCCTTTATTCTGCTTCCAGGGCTCGATAGTATTTATAGCATGGGTGCATGGGTTACCTTGCATATGTGTTTGACACTAGGGTAGGGAAGGAGGTTTCACTTTCAGATGTATCGGTAGTCAGGGAGTTCTTATATGTGTTTCCGAAAGGAATTGCCTTGTGTGCCACCTGAGAGGCAGGTTGAGTTCAGGATCGATTTAGTCCACGATGCGGCCCCAATTGCTAATGAGCCATATCGATTGGCACCACCATAGATGCATGAGTTGTCCTCTCAGCTTCAAGAGTTGTTGGGCAAGTAGTTTATCATATTGAGCAGTTCTCCATGGGGAGCACCTATCTTGTTTGTGAAGAAGAAGGATGGATCTCATCTCATGTTTATTGACTATCAAGAGTTGGAAAAGTTGACGGTGAATAACCGTTACCCACTTGCATAGATTGATGACCTCTTCGATCAGCTGCAGGGTGCATCTTGGTTCACCAAGATTGATTTGAGGTTAGGATATCATCAGATGAGGGTTAGAGAGAAGGACGTGGAGAAGACAACATTTCAGACTCATTATGGTCATTACAAGTTCGTAGTGATGTCGTTTGGGATCACCAATGCGCCTGAGGCATTTATGGATTTGATGAATTAGGTATGCAGTTCGATGCTCGATCGTTCAATCATTATTTTTATTGATGACATCCTGGTCTATTCCAAGACCAGGGAGCATCATGAGGAGCGCCTTTGAGAGCTTCTAGGAGTTTTAAGGGGAGAATGACTCTAGGCCAAGTTCTCAAAGTGTGAGTTTTGGTTACGGGAGGTTCATTTCTTAGGGAACCTTATTAACCAAAACGTGATTCTAGTCAACCCGGCCAAGATTGAGGTTGTTATGCAATGGGAGGTTACGAAGTCTTCATCAGAGATCAAGAATTTTCTCGGTTTAGACGAGTATTATGGGAGATTAATTCAGGATTTCTCCAAGGTTGTTGTACCCCTCACTCGTCTGACGATGAAGGGCGTGGATTTTCGTTGGGGGCATGAACAGCAGGCTGCATTCGAGCCTCTAAGCTAGAAGTTATGTGAGGAGCTAGTGTTAACCCTTCCTGAGGCTGTCGAGGATTGTAATGTATATTTTGATGCATCCATCACTGGTATGGGGTAAACTCTTATGCAGCGAGGGATGGTTATTGCTTATGCTTCTCGACAGTTGAAGTCGCACGAGGTCTGATATCCTACGCATGATCTGGATTTGGGGCAGTGGTTTTTTCCCTTAAGGTTTGGCGACATTATCTGTATGGGGTCTGGTGCACCATTTACATGGATCACAAGAGTTTAAGGTATCTCATGGATCAGTTAAATCAGAATATGAGACAACATAGATGGATTGACGTGGTTATGGATTATGACTGCTAGATTCTTTATCACCTGGGAAAAGCGAATGTGGGCGCTGATGCTTTGAGCCGCAAGTCAGCTAGTTCTTCGGTTGGGTGCTTATGTATGAGGATTTTGATCGATTCTCTACTTCTGGATTTGATTAAGGAGGTTCAAGCCGAGGGAGTCAAGAAGGAGAATTGGAAGCAGAAGAGAATTAGGGGTGAGATCAATAGGTTTACTACAAAAAGTCATGGATTGTTGACTCGGTGTGGTCGGGTTAGGTACCAAATTTTGGTGGGTTCAGACAGACTGTGTTGGAGGAGGCACACAAGTCCAGATTTTCGATACACCTTGGAGCCACCAATAAGTATCGAGTTTGTGACATAGTTATTGGTGGCCGCATAAAAAGAGGGAGGTAACCTAGTATGTTGAGAGGTGCTTGACCTGTCGGATGGCCAAGGCCTAGCACAAGAGGCCGCATGGCGAGCTTCAGCCTTTGGAGGTTCCCATGTGGAAATGGGAACAAATCACCAAGGATTTCATCACCAAGTTACCTCGGATGGCGAAGGGGTTTGATGCGATTTGGCTCATAATGGATCGTCTGACCATGAGTGCCCACTTTCAAGCTATTCGGGAGAGCTCCTCCGCCGAAAATTGGTCGATGTTTATGTGCACAAGATCATCGCCCTACATGGTGTCCCGGTTTCTATTGTATCAGATTTGAATGTTTGGTTCACTTCTCGATTTTGGAAGAGCTTCCATGAGGAACTGGGTATGAGGCTACATTTTAGCATTGCTTATCATCCACATAACGATGACCAGAGTGATTAGACCATTTAAACACTTGAGGATTTGTGTCATAGATTTATGTGAGAGTTAGGACTCCTACTTTCCCTTAGCTAAGTTTTATTAGAACAACAGCTATCACAATAGTATCGGGGGGCCGCTGTTTGAGATTCTCTATGGAAGGAAGTGTCGTACCCAGTCTGTTGGGGAGAGGTCGGTCACATGGCCATGGGGAAGACTGAGGTAGTTCTTCAGACGACCGAGCTTATTCAATAGATTAAGCATAGGTTCCAAACAACACAGAGTCAACAGAAGCGTTATGCTGACAGACATCGATCGGAGTTGGAGTTCCAGGTCAACGACATGGTTATACCGATGAAATTTTGGATTTTAATCGAAGAAAGGAAACCAAGTTTAACCGAGTATAGTCATCAATAGTCAACATGATATACTTTTTGTAGTGAAAACTCTCAATAGCCGAGGGATCACAAAGTTCAATATAAAGAAGCTCTAGAGCTTCAGAAATACAATTTTCAATTAGCACATGATGACCTTTCTTTTGTTTCTTGCCATACTCACAAGCAGCACACGGATGCTCGTTTTCAAATTTAAGGAGAAGTATACCTCTGAAGATTTCATGAGCTACAAGATCTTCATATATCGGAAGTTTAGATGAGCAAGTCTCCAAGGCCATAGCCAGCCAATATTAGGAACTGCTTTAGCAAGAAAGCGTATTTTAGGTTTTCCAACAATGAGATTGATATCCAGATGATACATATTCTTGTTCTAATCAGAATAAATAAGACACTTTGACCTATCTATAGTCATGATGTAGCTATGTTTTTGCAAAATTCAACTCTATGATGTGCATCAGTGTTTTGGGCCACACTGATAAGACTGTGTTTTAGGCCAGCAACATAAGCCACATTTGAATGGTGAAATTTCTATTGCTTAGGATAACAAAACCTCAGATGATATAGTTTGAGTTATTTCCGAAATTAATATAACCACCTTTTGGAGAAATCTTATATTTGTGCAAAAAATCAGTCTTGCTAGTAATGTGCATGGAAAAAATGTTATCAATATACCATCTTGATTCTTGTTCATCTACACATAGAGGTTGCAAAAAATCAAAGAGATTTGGATTTCTTAAGTTCCTTGTTAGTAATAGGGATCTTAAGTTTGGCTTTAGACTTAGTCAAGGACTTTGAAATAATGTGACTTTCAGATGGCTTTTTACAATGTTCTTTTGGAAAGAAGCAAAAGGTAAAAGTCTTTTCATTTATCCAAAAATCATATTCAATCTTGGGTGGACAAATTTTTTCTTTGACTATCCATTCATAAATCGGAGTGGATTTCATCGAAATCCCTTTATCCGATGATATGATACTTTTCGTTTTACTCAGATGGCTAGCAGAAACTTTGGATTTATATGAGGGTCTATTCTTGTAAAATTTTCATTCAAATGTGGCAGTGAATTTTGGAGATGGAAATTGCACAGAAGGAAACTTCGGAGATGATGATTTCTAAGAAGATTTAATAGATGACGATCTCGAAATGATGATTCCCAAGACAAGCAAATAACAATCGGATATCTCAGAACTGATGAGTTCTAAGGATAGTGATCTTAATCGAAATTAGGGCTGATAGAAGCAACCTTAAGCTTTTGAGGTTTTTCCGAGCTATGACTGGATATAACATAGGTGTTAACAGCAGAAGGTCTTTTCAAGATCTTGGTAGGAACAAATGTTTTGTGATTCCTAATGGTTGATCTAACTATTGTTGGTTACACACTCTTTTCACCATTCTTTTTTTTTCAAGGAATCTAGAGTCATTTTTGGATCTAATTTCAGACTCTAAGGCTTTTCTTGCTTCAACTTTCGAATGAAAAATATGTTTCTTGTTCAACCATGGTTTCTTCTTTTTCATGAAAGTAGAGGGTTTGGATATTTGTCCTACATAGGGTTTATTAAAGCAAGGTTTAATCGGAACTAAGGTAGATTTTGAGACAGCTTTTGACTTCGGAATAGATGAAACCGAGCAGAATCTTTCTTCATACACACTGATTACTTCTTCATCGGAATCACTCTTGATGGTTGCCTAGATGGGAACCACTGGTTTCGATGGTCTTATCAGAGTCATGTCCAGGGATCTAAAGGATGGTTTCCTCAATGATACAGTTGTTGAGAGGAAGACAATTCAAAAAGTAAACTATTATAGCTCATGTACTCTTAGGAATTTCTTAAGATTGATTCAGGTCCAAGGATATCTAAGGTGAAAGAACTGTGGAATTAGGACATGATATTGTGATATGTGTGAAATTAGGGACCAAAGATCACAAGTTTTTATATGGTTCTTACACAGAGGATAGTGGAGAGACACGGGTGTCCAAATAAGTGTGGTTCAGAATGTCAGCCATATGTGTCAATTTTGAAGCTCCTTTATAGGAGTGGCTATTGGTTTCGGAAACTTGAATCCGATACTAGGTACTTTGGACCAAGGACGACGGAAATTATGACTCATATGTTCATGAGACTCGATCATATTAATAGAATTATGCAATTTGTTAATCACAACATTTAGATGCATATTATCAACTAAAACATTTCTTTCACTAATAGCAAGTGAACATTTTTCACTTAAGATAATACATTTGTCCTTAGCTATTACATGTTATTTTCTTATGAATCTATCTTAAGGTTATGGTCTTCAAATCGTAATCCAAGTCTGATTAATTCATTGATCATCTTCACTCTCATATATAACACTCTCATACGCTTTTAGGACAATTGTCATATCTAATTGAATTTTAGTAAAATAAGGTTCATAGACACTAATATCAAATTTATTTTTAGGAATCATATCTCATAACTGTTGGATGATGTTTCAGACAAGAGGATCATTTATGGCCACGTAGAATTAGTTCGGTTTAGCAACATCTTCGTCGTCGTTCGAGCCAGAAGACAGTTACCCTTCATCACATTCCACATCATGTTGAGCCATGAGACACAGATTCCTTTCATTAACATATTCATTTTCGTCACCAAATGACCAGTACCCATTAACATTGTGTGGGACAGTGGTAACGAATGCCTTCTTGCTTTTAGCTAGCTCTTGAGCCCTTCTAGCATAGTAAGAGGAATCATTGACCTTAGATTTTACTAGAGGATCGTCTTTAAAATTCCTTGCATGGTGATTTCCAAGCCCATATTTGTGATACATAATCTTGGTTTTCAGTGGAAGGGTTTGGATAGGAAACTTGAGGTGGATTATTCAGATAGGTTGGTTAATATGATGAGGATTTTTCAGGTGGTTTTGGGAAAGGTTGGTTGTTTGTTTGATTAGGAGTAGATAGGAAGTTTGAGGTCTTCTCGCAAAGGTTTTTTGATTGTTTTCCCATTGACGCAAGTTGTACTTCATGGATAGCAAAGCAAACACTTATTGAAACCGAAGATCATACTCTACAACTTCAAGATCATGGTTCTCTTCGGAAAAAGGAACCGAAAGAGATGGATCTGAAGTATCATAGTTTTGAGGTGGTGTGCTAACAGTTCTCACAAGATTCAGTGGTCCTCTAGACAACTCACGAAGAGTTTGAGCAATGTTTGATTCATTCCTCGAAGCTCGTCAAAAAGGTGGAATAGGGTTAACTTATTTAACGAATAATTTCTTTGAAGACATGAAATAACATTACCCCATCCTTTTCTAAGTATGTTGATGATCTTCAAATTATGCTCAAGTGGAGTTCCAATTATGTCATGGGTTGTCATTGTTCACCCGAATCTGGGAGCGATTTGGTATAAAAGTTAGTGATTTACAAGGAGAGGTTATGAACATTGTAACATCCTCAAATTTAAGACTAGGTTCTTAAATTAACCAAGTAAATAAATAAAGCATTAATTATTTAAATTAATCATTATTGAATAATTATCACATAATTTGATATGAAGGTTAGAAAGTTAAAAGTGGAACTGACAAAAATTCAAAGTCCAAGGGCCAAAAGTGTCAAATTGGAAAAGTGAGTTGACAAAAGGGTTGAATCAATTAATGGAAGGGACTAAAAAGTTATATAATGTATGGGGGAGGACTTATTATGTCCAAACCTAAGTTAAAATCTCAAATATTGATGTTTGGTGAGTTTTGGCCAAAATCGGCAAACTTGAGGGACTAAATAAGAAAAAGTGTGAAATAATATGCACACACACTTCCCTTATGGAGGAAGAACGAATTTGAGATCCATAAACCCTATCCAACAACATTTTTTATATTTCTTTGCTCCTAGGACTCGATCTCAAGTTTTCTTGGTTTAATTGATGCAAGTTGTGAAGAAATCAAGTGTTGCAAGGTATGATTTTTCTCTCTTTCAACCTAGAAATCAAGTTTGTGAAATTGGTAAAACTCTAATGTCGAAATTGATGAGATACAATGATTAGGTTTTGGTTTTCTAACCACCTGTGAGTAGTTCCCATGGTTCTAATCTCAATCCAATCATCCCATTGATGGATTTGATGATTTGGGTAAAAAAGCTCCATGAACCCAAGAAACCCCGAATTAGGGATATTTTAATTGATGATGTAATGTATTTCAATTATGTGACCTAGATGATATTTTATAGCAAAAAATCCAATTGGAATGCTTAAATCATTTGTGATGGTAGAATCATGTTTAAGCTTGAATGGAAATGGATTTAGGGATAAAATGATGAAAACGATGAAATACTTTGTAGTTGAATAATGGATGAGTAAAGGAAGTTCATAATCATGAATTGATATACTTGGGATGATTTGATTTCATAACTTAATATGTTGTTATTCCTAGATTGAAATATAGAGTTATTGGCCATAATGGAAAAATAGGAAAGTTGGAATGGAATTGGACATTCCATAACTCCGTTATGGAATTAACATGATATTTGTGTAATGTTAAGAACCTAACAACACCCAATGATAAATTAGATGATCAAGGAATAAGTCATATAGGTTAAAGAGTGTTCTTGATCAACTTGAGCTCTTAACCCTTTCATTTGAGTATTTGTTAGCATTAAAACTTAGCACTTTGATAAAGGTCTTAATAATTAAATCATTGTGAGGACAGGGGTTCATTGAGTATTTGAGAAGTTAATAAACTTTATTTAGTCCTAAAGAACTACTTGGTAAAGTTTGGTGGACATTGGAGGTCTATGGAAAAACTAACAAAGCTTTTAGCAAAATTCTGCACAAAATGGTGACGTGCACTTTTAACACGAGGCTGTGAGAACAAGGATCCGCATGGAAAATGATTGAAAACTCAAACCTTGAGTTAATGATTAAGGTTAATGTGTGCTACTAACTTAATGGTTCCAGTCGAGTCAGGCAAGACCAGTCAATATTGAATATGAAAATCAACAATGTACTTCAAGTATTAAATATAAGACAATGAATATAATCAAGTAAACACAATAAATGAACACAAGGAATGTTTGAAAGATAGATTATATAGAAAGGTGCAAGTGAAGTAAATGTAAAAATATCTATCTTTGGTGATGCAATCTGTCGTTTGATATTGTCATTGAATGCTCCTTAAATAGGAGAATGTGTTACATCGTACTAACCCAAAAACATACATAGGACCGGATAATAGAGTTACTCCTCACACTCTGATTATCTAAGAAAACAAAAGAGAAGAAGTCCTATGACATGTTACATAGCTAAATGACAAAATAAATTAATATAGACGGATAGACACAAACTTCATTCCGATGCAAACTCCATTCAGGAATGTCTTCACTTCTTTCGGAACCTCTTCACTGATCTTCTACTCTGACCTAAGTCTTCACATCGAACCACATACTAACTCCGGAAAAATTACACTTCGAAACTGAAAGTGACTTCGGAACTTATTGGATGATTGCTAGAGGTTCACTTTCAGGTTCCAACAATCTCCCCCTAAGTGAAATTAGCAATCAAGTCATCTCAGTTTGCTTCTTTCTTGATAAAAACATAAGCTCTGTATAACCAATCTCTAACTTCAATATACCATTGCAACTGACTAACAAACTTTGCCTTAACATTTTCTAGAGCTTCTGACTTGGATGCATGAGTGATTAATTTCTGAAGAGCTTTATTTGGAACTAAGTGTTTGTCAAGGACTCAGAAGAAGTCCTTCTTGTTTGTCTTTCTTTGCTTGTAGACAAACCCCAACACCGGCTCATCAATGGGCCCTTCAGCTAGTAGATCAACTTCCGGTAGAACATAAGCAATCTTGGCAAGGAATTTTTTAGTTCCAAATAGATGTGCCAATTCATAGTCGCATCGGCAGAATTTAGCTACATAATCTTTGAGGAAGCTTAAGGCAGTATGGTAAGCTCCCATGTTGATACTGTCATTTTGATGACTCCAAAAATGTGTTGCGATAGTCAAGATGTCGTTCGGATTGATCGCAGGGAAGTCAACATCAGTGATGGTGTATAAAGTTGGTTTATCCCGGAAGATGTAGTATCGAAACAGCACACGGTTGAGTTCAAACTTGGTTAGAATCTTCCTTCCACACCCTGAGATTTTTGTAATCCTCTTCTTAGACCACACTTCTTTTGTGGAAGTGCATTTTTGGAATAGAAGGTCTTCAGTCTTTCACACTCAATTCGGATGATCAATTGTGAATCATCTTCAAGATGTAGAGGAGCAAACTTGGTGTAATACTTGTTCTACGGAGAGAGAGAGAGAGAGAGAGAGAGAGAGAGGGGAGATCAAGTTGTTCCGAATCATTACTGGGAATGTCATAGTACATAAATGGTACTATATCCAGATCATGGATAATCTATTCTCGGAATAGAGGAGAGAGCCCCAACATCGTATTAGGATTGTCTTTAAGCGCTTGAATTCGGATGTTTTCCTCTAAAGCTTGATTAATTTCTTCTTGGGACCAACCTGATTTTGACTTTGGTGGTGGTTCGGAGTAATGAGCTTGATAGCTTTCTGAGATGGGTTTCTTGCCCTTGTCTTTGAGCACTGAGATGATGTGTTGTATGTTTTCATCGATGGTCAACTTTGGAGGAGAGGACTGAAGAGGTTCTTTCGGAATATCGTCAGGAATCCAGAGAGGAGAGCCTTCATCAATTAGAGCAATTCGTAGAGCAGGAATTGGTGGCAGCATGGATAAGGTGGCTCAGAAGGCGTCAACCGTCAGTTTAGTTTTCACTCGCCATTTCGATACTTCTTCGGAGTACATCAGGCAGTGTAGATGGCCATGAGACTTTCGACCAAATCATTTGTTATTCCTATGTCAGTACTTTAGTAAGGAGCTTCTTTGGAGCCTGAAGTCCTACTACTGCATTTGTAACATACTTCACTTCTTCGTCACTTTCATCATCATCATCTGCATACGGAGAGCCAGTGGGAACCTGCACATCTTCTGAACTTTCATCTCGGAGTGAAAACTTCGAGGTAGGTTTCTAAATTTGGGCTTGGGCTTTGGATTTGGGTCCTTCTCCCCATCTTGCAACGGAAGTCCCGGCAACCAGTGCAAGCAACGAAGAATCCTTGAGAACGGAAAATTTTTCAAACACCTCTTGGAAAATGGTGTTGAGTTGGAGTGTCAGGGCATCATAAGCTTTAGCAGTGGGAGCTTGAGCTTTGAGGTGATTGCACAATTGGGAGAGAATGGAGAGCATTTCATTGAAATTGTTTTTTTGGAACATCCACAATGTTCCAACATGGTCTTAGAAACGTGATTAGGACCTGTTGCATGATGAGATTCATCTCATCCTTCTTCCATACCTCATTCTCTAATCGCTAGATCTACATCTCATGACGAATATGAGTTTGCTTAATGAGTTCATTAGAAGCATTGAGCATATCGTCATGGACCTTTAACATATTGGTGATGGTGTTAAGGTAGTGATCAACACTTTCATTGTATTTATTCTCAACTTCCTCGATGGTGTGCTTGAGCCTTAAGGAAATGAGTTGATCTAGTTGAGCTTCTCGTTCTGCAGTGGTGGGTCTGGATGTGTTGGTTGCGGACAAGGAGTTTAGTATTGCATCCAGTTTGGAATCCACGTACATCTAATCCTTGCTCAGTCAGTTGGTACCACTATTTTTGCCCGATAAACCTCTAACAATGAAGTGCAACAAAATTGTCCATAACCCTGATACTGCCGTTTTCTTGAAGTTCTTGGCTTTGTACTCTTCAGTATACCCAATGTGATTCAGAAACGACGGAAAATCTTTAGTCTTGGGTTCTTGAACTGTGAAGTATGTTGGGATTTATGCAACCCCAATAGCCTTCAAGAATGTTTATTAAGGAATGGGTACAATTCGATCTTCAGTAATGCATGTTTCAAGTATTCCATCTTTAATCTTGATGCGATCGAAGGCTATGTGCAGTAGAGAGAGAGGAATGGGAGGTCTAGAACCTTCGTGCGGGGCACAGAGACTGGATGATGAGCGATGGTGTGTGGTTGCTTGACAAGGAATCAAAAGAGAACCTACCACCGCCACCATGAGGTGGTGGCTGTCATCTCCAACCACCGCCTGCCAGCATGTACATGCTTGTGTGTGTTATATGGTGTGTGTTTGTGTGTGTTTTTCCTTTAAGATGATATGTTGTATGGGTGTTCTTGGCTGGAGAAAAACCAAGGAAAATCCCCACCACCACCGTGAAGTGGTGGCTGCCGCTGTTCTGCCGCAACTAGCCACCATCTTTGGTGGCTGTGTACATATGTGTGTGATTGGACTGATGTTTGGAATGATTTGATATTGTTTTGGTCTAAAATCATAACCCCTACCACCACCATGAGGTCGTGGATGCGGCCGTGAACCGTCGTTGACCAGCACCGCCTGAGGTGGTAGTGGGTGGTGCCCGACATATTAAACGTTTATTAACCTAAAAGCCTAACCTGGAAGCTATTTAGCACATATTTGTGTTGGAAGCCCTAATTAGGGTTTAGAAAACCCTAATGACAAGAAACCCTAGTTTCGGAGTTCGTCGGGACCCGCGTTAAAGCTATTAATTAAACTTCGAAAAAATAATGAACAATTCTCTACAATTAACTTAATGCAATATTGGAATTAATGGATTAGGCCCTTAAGGGGTTAAGTGTGGAACACTAACCCTAGTTATCATTTTATGTTAAAAACCCTATAATCGAGGAGCTCTATTGGTACAATGATCAGGCGTGTATTTGGGATGTTGATAGGATTATTATTTCACCCAAGAATGACTACGTCAAACCTTAATCATTCCTACCCATATGTGATTAAGTCCTTAACAGGTTAAGTGGTATTACTTAACCCTAATCGTCATTTTATATGAAACCCTAATCGTCATTTCATGTTAGGTGGTCACTGTTGCAAGTGACTATAACCTGTGATCAGGTATTGACTCAAGTGTCTTCCTGTAGGTGATTGGAAGTGAGTTGAAGCTGGTAGAGTTCTTCATTGCTATAGTGGTTATCTACACACATATTATGGTCAGTTTCGCCTCACTGTACCCGCGGGTCGAAGGCACTAATGTCATCCTACTGGTTTTGGTTATCTGCTGGTAGAGGGATGCCCTAGGGACTGTATATAGTTATGCAGGATAGACTGAGGACTCTTGATCTAGGCTTTCTTACCTGTTCCTTGTTTGGTTGTGGTTTTATAGTAGGATCACTTGTCCGGGTGACTATCTCACCTCTGAGTATATACGGTCATGCATTCCTTAGATTGTTGATATTAAGTATGTTGCTATGTTGTAGTGATCTGTTAGACCTATGTTATGGTATTGAGTATGCTGCTATGCTATAATGATCAGTTAGATTTGGCTCCTGGTATTGTGGAACTATATGTTATATGTGCTTGCTAGTTATCATCTATGGAGTGCCCTTAGGGACTGTCGATGTCCATTTAGGATAGCCTGAGCACTCTTGGTCTAGGCTCTCTTTCATGTTCCTTGTTTGGTCGAGGCTCTAGAGTAGGACCATCTGTTCGGTTGGCTTTCTCACCTCTGTTTACTTATGGTTACGCATTCTATGGGGGTTAGCTGGTAGTGGGACAATATGTTGTGAGAGGATTAGTAGGCAGTAGTAAGTTGTATGATTGCTATTTTCCTATATTATGTTCCTACTTGATCCTGATTATTTATATTTCGACATATTGTGTTTGTTTTGGGTTGAGGCAGTCCTGCTTTATGCAGTAGGGCAAGATACCCGGTGCGGGCCGGCTGTAAGTCGTAGACACAGAGGCTCGAGAAGAGCGGTAGGGTTGAGGCGGTAGGCCAAAAAACCATGGGTATTCCAGCCCGATGGCGGATTGGACTTGTTATGTTTTGGCATTCCAACCTGGGGTATTCCATCCCGAGGATGACTGGACCCGTAGGTTGACTGGGCCAGGGTATTCCAACCTGATGGTTGACTGGACCCGACATGTTTGATTGTATATGTGATATGTTTATACGGTGGTATTTTAGGGGAAACGCACTAAGATTTATGCTTACCCAATTGTTTATTGTTTCAGGTATCATTAGTGATTGTGGGAAGGAAAAGGTGTGATTGTACACACTCATCAGAAACATTGAAGATCTCGTGTTTCTACAATACTCTGATTTTTAAAAAATGTAATTCGAAATAAATAGTTTTCTTAATTAATGAATTAATAAACTAGGAAGCTTTACCTCATTAAAAATGAAAATATTTGGTTGTGAAAATGGGATGTTACAAGTTGGTATCAAAGCCCTGGTTTGAGTGAATTGGAGGAACACTTGTATGAATCCAGTCTCAAACTAGGATTTGATGGTTTTTGCAAAATGTTTTTGAAAAAGAAATTATAATAAAAAGAGTTAGATTAAGGACATGGGCTCGGTCTCTTATAATGTTCTTGTTTGATTGTTGTCTTGGGATCAGGAATGTGGACCTTGACTTAACTTTGACTTTTAAGGAATATGTGGTACGTACAGTCAGCCAGCTCCCGAATAGGAGAGTGGTTCCCAAAATACCCATACTTGTTATGTTTGTTGAGTTTTGATCTTGTTAATACATGATTGTTAGAAAAGCATGCTAGTGATAGGCTACGGATCTTCATGAATTGCATGATAGAATTGTCTGATTATATGATGCCTGATAGCCTAGGGTTCTTCTTGTATGAAATTGACATCATTACTATAGTTTCCTAGTGTATGCAACATATTTATACATAACTAAGATTCTATAGCATGAGAATGTTTGGTTTAGCCTTATTTCATGTTCTTGTTTGATGAGGAGCTTAGGGTGGAATCAGGTATTCAACTGTCTATAGGGTCCAATGTTATGTATGATGAGCATAAACGAGTGTTGCATGGTTGGTGGAAGTTTCATGGACAAATTGTGTGGGGTCTGCTGACCACTTGTGTAATGTCTACCCTTATTCTAGAATGAGAGGATATAGTGTATGTGTATTCTTGTGGGTATTGTAAGGGTTTTTGTGATGACCTTCTGAGACAAATACAGGTAGGTGTGGAAGGTAGTATGGGCCCATACTACTGGAAGCACAGGACCCGTATGCGTCGTAGGAAAGTCACAACCCCTAGGTTTTTGTTGGGAATTGGTCCCCTGGTGTTATATGTGTTTCGTTTAATATCTCCCTGGTTTTTTTCAGTATGGTGATTACGAGACGATTTGAGGCTGGATCCGGATCAGGATCAGGAGCAGATGGCCAGGATGGGCCAACATTGATTGAGGACCATGTCAGGGAGATAATTCATGAGGAAGTTTTTTCTTTTGTTCGGGGACAGATATCGGAGCTAGTTAAATCTATCAAGGCCTCTATGATGGAGTACTCTGATGACCGATATGATACACTTTCTGAGGTTGTTGTTACAGCCACCATGGTTGTTTTTGCCATTGGGGCTTAGGGAGAGATAGATAGAGAGAGAGAGAGAGAGAGATTTCCAGTATCAGGACATTAATCGTACGAAGCCCCCGGAGTTTGATGGGGTCTCGGACCCGATCATGGCGATGAGATGGTTGTCTGACATAGAGGGTTGTTTCTTCACGTATTCTTGTCCGAATGACTAGAAGGTCAAGTGCGCCCTGAACCTTCTCAGGTTGGGGGAAAGCGAATGGTGGAGACTAGTGACTAGTTCTTATACTCCTAAGCAGAGGGTCGTGATGACTTGGGAACAATTCTCAGAGATGTTTCGTGCAAGGTATGTTCCCCTGGTAGAGAGGGAGAGACTGGCCTAAGAATACCTGGATCTGAGACAGAGGACCGAAACGGTGACGGAGATCACCAAGATGTTCACTGAGAAGGCTTTATTCATTCCTAGGTTCGGTGGTTTAGAGTAGGCTTAGATGACTCGGTATTTGAGCATGCTCAAGACAGATATTCAACACTTTGTATCCATCAAGTGTTGTGGTTATCTTGCTGAGCTTCAGGATGTCACAAGGAGGCGAGAGATTGAGATAGAGATCTAGTTCAGGGAGCAGTGTTAGGCTCCGGATCAGTCCCAGCCTGCAGTAAAGTGGTTCAAGTTCGCCGGCCAGAGTTCAGGATCAGTTGGAGGGAGGCGCAGATTTGTTGCATGTCGCCGGTGTGGCGAGGAGGGTCATTTTGGAAGAGACTGCAGGCGGAGTGTACAATTTTGTTTTCATTGTGGTCAGCATGGCCACATTAGAGCTCATTTTCCCCTTCTCAGTGAGGTATTGGATCCTTCGCCCTTAGCATGGCATTTACCCGATGGTCTTCAAGGGAACATCGGGGGTCCGGAGGACCGAGATTTGAGTTGGCAGTTCTTCTAGTTAGCTGTTGCGGTAGTATTGGTATTTATCTATAATTATGTTTATGTTACAAGGTTCAGTTGTAATTTTGGATGATCAGTTAAGTGGAATTATCTTATTAGCTCTATTTTTAATGAATTCTTATTATGAATGGATTAATTATCTTTGTACTTGATTGTATATAAGATGGAGTGTATGAATGTTGTGTGGGTTCATATTCTCATGTGTATGTGGATACTGGTAGTTGGGATCAAGTGATGGAGCTCAAGTTAGTCTTGATATCTAAGGGCTATGAAGTTCTCAGTTTCTAGCATATTTCAAATGGGGCAGAGAATAACCTCGCAGTAAGAAGACTCTTAGCCAAGATTCGGTTCTCTTTCAGATTTCTCTAAGTTCCAATTTCGGCGCAACTGCTAAGTCTTTGGGTTTCGCATCAAATCATCGTCAGCTATTGGATTTCCCTTTCGATTAGAAATTGTCTTAACTGTGATAGAATCTACAGGACGGGCTTGTGCTTAGGCCCTAAGGTGTTAGGAGCTCAGGTTGAAGGTTTGCTTGTCTGTTATCTTCTGATCGGGAGTGAACCCCAGTGTTGATAGTGGATAGATCTGTTGGGCTGTCGGAGCAGATTAAGAGTGTGGTTTAGTTCAATAGGAGATCAGTTAGTTTTCATTGCAGTGATGCCTTTTGGTGCGAAATTAGGGTGTTGGCATTTGGCCGAGAAGCTCGGAGACCGATTGATTCTGTGGATTTTCTTTCACCTTGGTTGTTGTGGAGAAGTGCATCTTGGAGTAGAAGCGAGAGCTGATTTCAAGGACGAAATCTAATTTAAATAGGGGAGAATTGTAACATTCCATTTAAAATAAAATAAAATAAGTAAATAAATAAATAAATAAGCCCTAAAGCCTCGAGGTGTATTTTATATTTTTTTTTATTTTAGCCCTAAACCCGTAATAATTTATCGGTGTTAGCGTCAAGGAGTTAAATGATATAATTTCAAGAATTTTGGGTCTATATTGTAACATTAGAACTTGAATTGTAAAAAATTCGTGTAGCAAGGGTTGTTCGGTAATTATTGGATTTAAATTGAAAAGGATTTGTGGAGTCAGGGGCTTATCTTGTACAAATGGAATGAATTTTAAAATGGGGACGTGGATTAAACTCGTCACTACCCATCCCTTTCCCCTCATCACATACACTAAAACCCTAACCCTAAATAATTTCAGCCACCACCTTTATTACCCTTGTCTCTCTAGTCGCCATTGTAAACCACCATAGTTTCCACGGCCGACGAAGACAATATCGTGCTGACGTCACGTCTGTTGGGGAGGTCGAAAGACGAAGAACGAAGCTGTTGCCGCCACTGCACCACTTCCGTTGATGACGAATCCATGGCCGGACGTCGCGACTGTTATTTTTTTTGTTCCGGTTCAGTTCTTCTTCTCTATTTCTCTTCCATTGTTGCGTCGCCGCTGCCGCTTCGGTGGTTGTTCCATTGTAGCTATCTCGTTTGACTGCCATATGCCACCGCGAGGGTGGATGAGATTGGGTGCGCATTTCGGTGTTGAACTCGTGTTTTAAGTGTGTGTGTGTGTGTGAGAGAGAGAGAGAGAGAGAGAGAGAGAGTTGGCATGTGTTTGTTTGACAGGGAATCAAAAAAGAACCCACCACCACCACCACTGTGAGGTGGTGGTTGTCATCTCCAATCACCGTCCACCACCATGTGGGTGGTTGTGTATGTTATATGGTGTGTTTTTGTGTGTGTGTGTGTGCGTTTCCTTTAAGATCAGATGTTGTATGGGTGTTCTTGGCCGGAGAAAAATCAAGGAAAACCCCCACCACCACCATGAGATGGTGGTTGTTGCCGTTCTGCCACCACTAGCCGCCATCTCCGATGGATGTGTGTATATGTGTGTGATTTGACTAATGTTTAGAATGCTTTAATATTGTTTTAGCCTAAAATCATAACCCCCACCACCACCATGAGGTGGTGGCTGCCGCTGTGAACCACTGTTGACCACCACCGCCCGATGTGGTAGTAGGTGGTGCCGAGCTTATTAAACGCTAATTAACCTAAAAGCCTAACATGGAACCTAGTTGGCACGTATTTGGGTTGGAAACCCTAATTAGGGTTTAGAAAACCCTAATGACAAGAAACCCTAGTTTTGGAGTTGGTCGGGACCCACGTTAAAGCTATTAATTAAACTTAATAATTCTCTACAATTAACTTAATGCAATATTGGAATTAATGGATTAAGTCCTTAAGGGTTAAGTGTGGAACACTAACCCTTGTTATCATTTTGTGTGAAAAACCCTAGAATCGAGGAGCTCTATTTGGACAATGATCGGGCGTGTATTTGGGTTGTTGATTGGATTATTATTTCACCTGAGAATGACTAAGTCAAACTTTAATCAATCCTACCCTTACGTGATTAAGTCCTTAACAGATTAAGTGATATTACTTAACCCTAATCGTCATTTTATGTGAAACCCTAATCGACATTTCATGTGAAACCCTAATCGACATTTCATGTGAGGTAGTCATTGTTGCAAGTGACTATAACTTGTGATCAGGTATTGACTCAAGCACTTCATGTAGGTGATTGGAAGTGAGTTGAAGCTAATAGAGTTCTTTGTTTCTATAGCGGTTATCTACACGCATATCTAGGTGAGTGTCGCCTCACCGTACCCGTAGGTCAAAGACACCAATGCCAACCCACTAGTTTTGGTTATCTGCTAGTAGAGGGATGCCCTAGGGACTATATATAGTCATGTATGATAGACTGAGGACTCTTGATCAAGGTTTTCTTACCTATTCCTTGTTTTGGTTGTGATTCTATAGTAGGATCACCTGTATAGGTGACTATCTCACCTCTGAGTATATACGGCCATGCATTCCTTGGATTGTTAATATTGAGTATGTTGTTATGTTGTAGCAATCTGTTAAACCTGTGTTCTAGTATTGAGTATGTTGTTATGCTATAGTGATCAGTTAGATCTGTCTCTTGGTATTGAGTATGTTGCTTTGTGGTACTAACCTAGAGAACTGTATGTTATCGTTCTTGCTAGTTATCATTTATGGAGTACCCTTAGGGACTGTCGGTGGTCATGTAGGATAGCCTGAACACTCTTGGTCTAGGCTCTCTTTCCTGTTCCTTTTTTGGTTGTGGCTCTAGAGTAGGACCATCTGTTCGGGTGGCTATCTCACCTCTAGTTACTTATGGTTATGCACTCTATGGGGTTTAGCTTGTAGCAGGATTGTATGTTGTGAGAGGATTAGTAGGCAGTAGTGAGTTGTATGATTGTTGTTTTCCTGTATTATGTGCCTACTTGATCATGATTGTTTATATGTCGACATATTGTGTTTGTTTTGGGTTGAGGCAGTCCTGCTTTGTGCGGTAGGCCAAGATACTCGGTGCGGGTCGGCTGTAAGCCATAGGCATGGAGCATCGAGAAGAGTGGTAGGGTTGAGGCGGTAGGCCAACAACCCTTGGGTATTCTAGCCTGATGGCTGATTGGACCTGTTGTATATTGACATTCCAACCTGGGGTATTCCATCCTGAGGATGACTGGACGGGAGGTTGATTGGGTCTCGGGTATTCCAACCCGATGGTTGGTTAGACTCGACATGTTTTATTGCATATGTGATCTATTTATATGGTGGTATTTTTGGGGAAACTCACTAAGCTTTATACATACCCAATTGTTTATTGTTTCAGGTATCATCAGTGATTGTGGGAAGGAAAAGGCGGGATTGTACACACTCATCAGCAACATTGAAGATTCTGTATTTCTACAATACTCTGATTTTTAATAAATGTAAATCGGAATAAATGGTTTTCTTAATTAATGAATTAATAAATTGGGAAGCTTTACCTTAATAAAAATGACAATTTTTTGTTGTGAAAATGGGATGTTACAACTATTTGTCCATTTGTTTCCCTAAATATACTTTCAAGGAAAAAGAGTTCCACAACACAACCATGACTTTTGTGACAAATTTACAAATATAGATTTAATTATGGTAATGATCGTTGAAGTTGTTTATATGAGTATGAAAATAATCATAATACCGTCTTATATGTTTTGTGCCAAATTTTGTAAAAAAGAAGTATTTAATGCATCATCATCCATTTCTTGGAAAAATATTTATGGTAAGTTTTCAACTAAATTAAATGAATAAAAGTAAAATGAAAATTTTGAAAGTTTTTATTTTAAAATCAAATTTCATTTCCATCCATTTTATGTATTAAATTCTTTAATCCTTAATTACAATCTTTAGATATAACTTTGCGACCAAAGGTTGTAGGATTTTATCAAATATATTTGTTAATTTGTACTATTTTATTTTCATATTTTTTTATAAAACAATACATAAAAGTTTATCTAGATTTATTACTATTTATTATAAAGTATTGAAAAAGTATTTTAAGTTTAAAAAATCAGTTTATTTTAATAGCATACAGATGTTAAAAAAAAACAATATTCTTCTTTTACACTGTCGACGTTTGGTTTATCTTTTATACTGCAGATATGATGGAATGATTAGATTCAAGATTCAAACTATTAAGAGATTCACAAGGACGCACAAGGTAATTAAGATTTCACTTTCATTAATGAGTCAGCAGAACAATTTGATACAAGAAAGAACTATTTTATCCAAAACCCTGACCCATTCCACTAACGTTCCTTTTTATATGCTTCACAGGAACATCAGAAAGGAAAAAATAATGTGCGAATTCGAAACTAAATCAATTCACACTAAGAAAAGACATAGGCAATACAAAACGTGCGAACAAAGCATGTTACAAACTGACACAACTAAAATATTCTGAACCCTAACAATATCCCCCTTTGTGCCACAAATCATTAGTTGTGTCTTCTTCATTGTTGATAAGAGACTCCTTTTCATTTTGAACAAGACTTTGAGTGTGCTCACTTGATTCTTCTTCAATAAAAACTTTCGTTTCTTACGACTTTTAGATTTATTTGACACATCTGAAACTGATTGTTCCTTTCACTTGGAACTCTTTCATTTCTTCTTTGGAACATCTTCTTGTAACCATTCAGAACCATCGCCCTTAGTAGTAATAGCAATTTTCTTATATTCAACAATAATTGGGTTATAATTAGGAACCCTAGATAACATTGTTTCATAAATAGATCCCACAATCACGAAATTCTTTGGATTAGAAGTAACAAGAGTTGTAGTTTGCATCTTGGGGATATCAAAAATTACAACATCTTTCATCTCCAGAATATGATAATGATAAATAGCATTTCAAAATATAATGGACCAAAAATGAGCACATGAAATTTATGTATCTTTTGTCTTCGAAACAGGACTTTAAACAAATTGTTCCCATAGAACTATTCCAAAATCAACATTTTCCACCAAAATAAAGTCCATACAATATAATGTGGAAAATCCGACTTGCACTATCAGAACCAGTTTCCATCTCATTAAAACATTTGAACATGATTGTGAATAGAGCATTCCAAATAGGAGGAAGAGCAGACTTCTTAAATTAGGATAGATTAGACAAATCAAAGTTGTACCTCATTTGCTAATAGACTTGAATGATTTTCATTATGGGAATTGCATCAAGAGAAATATAATCCTCAACAATCGGAAGCCCTAGCAACTTGAAACATTTTGATTTTGAAATTGAAGTCTTGTGCCCTTGAATTTCAAAATTCATGATATCTAATTTCTTGTTGTAAATGTCAGTGGAGTATGTTGTTGATAATTGAGAAACGGGAACATGCTCAAACATATTCAAAGCTTTCTTCAACACAGAATGATCCAGACAAACGATCAATGGTTAAACCAAATGAGAGTACTTCAAGGGATCTAGAACATCAACCATATTATGATTAAGCTTGATGTTCAACAATGAAGAAGATGAAGATTTTTCCGTGAAAGAAACATGATCAGAAGAAGCCATTTGATGAGAGTAGAGAATCAGTGATCGATATTTTCTTTAAAGAGTTTGTGAGTGTAAAGAGTAAAAATAATAACTCTTAGAGTTTATGTATGGAGAGAGAATTTGAATTTGAATTTGAACCGGTTAATGGAGGGGAAAGAGAAAAATCGTCACCACTCATTAAATGCTTTGCAACTCATACTTCAGGAAATGGAATCGCGCCCATAATTCCAAATATAATGCTCCAATAATATGTTGCCAGCACATCATTTTCTTGTAACAAGATCAAACACCGTTTATCGATCATCCTGATGTCAACCCATTAGAATGCGTGCCTTGAATCTTAAAAATCAAATGAAACATGTTATTTTAGGTTGCATAAATTTTGCAATCACTGATCTACCCTCCAATTTTCGCAAATTGAAATAGTATCCATTGGAATTACGACCAGTATGGACTTTCGAAAGCGCATTGAAATTTTGTAACCAATCAAAACCTAGAGTTTGTGAAATCAGTGATTTTAGTGCAAAAGTCTGTCAAATGAAAAGATAGAAGTAAATTAAAGTAAAATATGGATAAGTAGTGATATCAAATAATCTTTGATATAAAAGTAGTTAGATCCCGAACATAGATTTTCTTCCTTTAAAGTCAAGAGAGACTAAGAAGTGCTTGTGTATTTTCACGTTGAGTTACGATCGTCAACTTGTTAAGAAGTTACGAAAGGCATCTTTTCATAGGTTTCACGGGAAGGCTCGTTTCTGATTTAACATAACTGTAGAGATACGAAAGAAAATCCTTGATTGACTAGTGTAGTCAAATTCATGTTAGCAAAAATGCTATAGTGATTTGTAAGTATCATCAAGACAAAAAAAAAATGTTCATACAGAAATATCATAATTTGAAAATTAAAATTGGACCTAGTTAAAAAGAAATTAATCTAGAATCAATCAATTTCATTAAGGCCTTGCAAACGAAAATTATGAGATTTTAAACATTAAAGGATAAGGCATTGCGAAATATAAGAATTTCAACCATTAATTCGTTTGTTTCATGCTAGAACATAAATGTTCACCGTCAATTCATTTTTGGAAATGGTTGTTGGGTTTCATAAAGATCATGGTAACTATAACCAAGAGATCATAAACACAGAGTTTTTTCAAACCTACATCCTAGTTGTTTTTAACTAGAGATGTCTCGGGATATATGTCATTATGTATGCATAGTGTAAGAAATATAAGATTGTAATAGAAAATGAGTTTTTCACACTCTCATTGTGATAATGAGAATGATCATAAAAACAATTATTGAGAAACCATAGCTCCGGGTTGCTACAAACTCAAGAGATTAAGGGTTAATCAAAAATTATTTTTAAGATACCGTCAATTCCTTAAGGCTTAGAAAAAGGAACCATATGTTTGGATTTGTATATACCCAAGACATCATTGGTTTCCACTACTGGTTAAAAGAAATATAATACCCCTGTTGCAAAAAATTGACCAAGCAGAAATCTCTATACTCTGAAATGAGTAGAGATAGGTAGCTCTATGATTTTTGTTATTACAACTTATTAGGAAGAAATTCTTAGAACAAAAAATTCCATTAAGGCTTTTCGCAAAAAAGAATCTTTAAGACTTCGGACAACATGTTGCAGCATGCTTCTAGGGACACCTAACTAGTATAATTTGGAAAAGAAGAATACCTAATCCGCAAGAAAGTAGACAATGCGAATGCAACAATTGTAAAAAAATGAACTACGATGCATTACGATCGTTCGCAACGCTTCGCAACTCATCGCAACAAAATAATCTTTCATTCTTATCCATATTTGCACCGTAACGATTTCATTCCTATAAGATCCATTATCTCAATGAACTCTAACCCGTTACGACTCACTGCGATTGATCGCAACGGATCATAAGATAAAAAATAACCTTATTCCATTTGCGACTCATTGCGATGGATCGTAACCTGTCGCAAGTAAACAATAACTTTTCACATCATGATTTATAAACTTCAAAACACAAACATTAACCAATTGCAACTAACTTCGATGGATCGCAATTGAACAATAACTTTTCGCAACATAAAATTCAAACCCAATATTTTTGGGTTTTTGAATTTTTTTTAAAAGAAAAGACAAAAATAAAGAAAATCTTCTTGGATTGTTGAAAATTTTGAAATATAAAGACAAAAATAAAGAAATCTTTTTGGATTTTGGAAATTTTGGAAATTTAAAGACAAAATAAATAATTTTTTTTTTAAATTTTGAAATATAAACAAAGAAATAAAAAAAGAAAGGAAATGAACAAATACCTAGAGCACCAGTCTGTGAAAAATCACACATTCTCACAAATAAGTATGTTGTTTTCAAGAGAAATATGAATGGCTACGAAGCTTGCATCACATCGGAGGTAAACAATAACCATTTCTTTCTTTTAAGTACTTGACTTCTGAACTGTTTTTGCTTCAATAATCCCAAGCCCTTGTAAAATTATGTTAAATGAAATTTCTGGTAATGCTTTCGTGAGTATGTCAGTCAATTGATCCGTTGATCGAACAAAATGCACTTCAACATTCCCGATTTGAACATGGTCCTTGATAAAATGATATCTTAAAACAATCGGGATTGTCTTTGAATGTTGAACAGGATTATGACAAATATGTATGGCAATTTCTGAATCACAATACTGATGAATCTTTTTTCATACTAATGCCATAGTCTCGTAGCTGACTTTGAATCTAAATAATTTGTGAAGTACACAAAACCACATCAATGTATTCAGCTTAAGCAATTGATAACGAAATGCAAGTTTGTTCCTTTAATTTCCAGCTAACAAGTTTTCCATCTAAAAATTGACATCCACCTGATGTACTTTTGCAATCAATACCACAACCTCCAAGATCAGCATCAGAATATGCATGTACACAGAACCTAAGTTAGACAGATACCACAATAGCAAACTGCAAACATAATATCTAGAAGACTAGATGTTAGATACAATAAAGAGCCAATCATCTGCACGTATAATGTAATATTTACCACGGGTTTATCAAGAGAATGGGTGAGCTTTTCCCACATATCATCAGAACTTTAACCTTCGAATCACCATTCATGCCAAACTTAGCAAGTAAAGTCTTTGTACATGCTTCTTGATTGATGAACATGCCCTCCGAACTCTGTCTAATATTTAGTCTGAGGAAAAAGTTAATTGGAACCATAGATCATAATCTAGGTTTAACTCAGCATTCATGCCAAACTTAGCAAGTATCTCTAATAATCGAGTCCGTGGATGATCTCTTGTCCATTTCGTTAAAGATGGATAGTTTAGATCCTAATCTAGGTTTAACTCAGCATTGATTTCTTCAACTTCGGATTGAGAATCAGCTTCATTTTTAGAAGTTTCTTCACCTTGATAATTTGCAATTGAACTCTACCCGTAGAAATTTGGATTTGAACTCTCCCCCTAGAAATTTTGATTTAAACTCTCCCCGTGCACCAAATCATTAATATTTCTTTCATTTGATGTGCAATATTTTCAATTATTGGAGATGAAGAAGAAGTAGAAGGAAAATCAAAATTTTCTGAACTCTCCCCCTCGACAAAGTTAGTTGTAGAAAAAACATTTTCTTTAGAAGTTTCAACATTTTGTAACACTTCATCAACCAATTTTAACAATTCATTACCATGATTATCAGTTGCTTTGGTTTTAGAAGATATTGCTTTTTCAAGTTCATCAAACAAATCTAAAAATTCTTCATAAAGATTCATGAGAGGAGTTGTTTGCTTGCATGATTTTGGAAAAATTTCTCTAATTGAGACAACTTATTTCTGAATTGTTTTCACATATTTTTCATTAAAGGTAACATAGTAGGTTTCTTCTATTTTATTTGACTTCTTGTTCAACACACGATATGCTTTTGAGTTAAGAGCGTATCCCAAAAATATTGCTTCATCATCTTTCATGTCAAAATTGTTATGATGTTCTTTGGAGTTAAAGATAAAACACCTGGAACCAAAAACATGAAAAAATTTCACATTAGGTCTGTGATTGTTTAAATTCTCATAAGGTGTAATCAAAAATTGTTTATTGGTATAAGAACAATTATGTGTAAAATAAGCGGTTGCGATCGCGTCAGCCCAAAAGTATAATGGAAATTTTGTGAAGGACAATATGGTTCTCACAGTTTCACATAAAGAACGATTTCGTCTTTCAATAACACCATTCTACTGTGGAGTATGTGGATTTTTCAATATTTTCAATTATTGGAGATGAAGAAGTAGAAGGAAAATTAAAATTTTCTGCACTCTCCCCCTCGACAGAATTAGTTGTAGAAACAACATTTTCTTCAGAAGTTTCAACATTTTGTAACACTTCATCAACCAATTTTAACAATTCATTACCATGATTATCAGTTTCTTTGATTTCAAAAGATATTGCTTTTTCAAGTTCATCAAAAAAATGTAAAAATTCCTCATAAAGATTCGTTAGAGGAGTTGTTTGCTTAGACGATTTTGGAAAAAATTCTCCAATTGAGATAACTTCTTTCTGAATTGTTTTCACATATTTTTTATCAAAGGTAACATAGTAGGTTTCTTTTATTTTCTTTGACTTCTTGTTCAACACACGATAGGATTTTGAGTTAAAAGAGTATCTTAAAAATATTGCTTCATCAGCTTTTGTGTCAAACTTGTTACGATGTTCTTTGGAGATAAAGATGAAACACCTGGAACCAAAAACATGAAAGAATTTCATGTCAGGTTTGTGATTATTTAAAATAGCATAATGTGTAATCAAAAAACGTTTATTGATATAAGAACTATTTTGTGTAAAACAATCGGTTGTAATTGCATCAGCCCAAAAGTATAATGGCAAGTTTGCGAAGGACAATATGGTTCTCGCATCTTCAAAAAAGGAACGGTTTCGTCTTTTAGCAACACCATTCTGCTGTGGAGTATGTGGAGATGCAAACTTATGACTAACTCATTTGTTTGTTAAGAACTTATCAAAAGCATGATTCTTAAACTCCGTTCCATTATCACTTCGAATCTTCCGAACAGGTTTTTCGTAATTGAAGCTCAATTTTCTTGATAAAATCAATCATCCTCTGAGTTGTTTTGGATTTATGTTTAAGAAATAATACCTAAGTGAAATAAGAAAAATCATCAACAATAACTAAAATATATTTGTTACCGCCAACGCTTTCAG
The DNA here is from genome assembly GCF_002870075.4 of Lactuca sativa. Lineage (NCBI taxonomy): Eukaryota > Viridiplantae > Streptophyta > Magnoliopsida > Asterales > Asteraceae > Lactuca > Lactuca sativa. Next base: position 299,233,537 of record NC_056627.2, on the reverse strand, counting down.
TTGATGATGGACCATATATATATATATATATATATATATATATATATATATATATATATATATATATATATATATATATATATATATATATATATATATTAATTCTAGTGGTTCAATTATCTTGGTATTCATGACCAAAGAATGACTTTTCTTGTTTTTCTTTCCCAGTTCGCAATCAGCACTCAAATGTTCTTTATCATATTGAGAAGTGGAAAACCTCTAACCAGATCTATGAGAACAACTTTGTTAATGTCTTTGAAGTTGAGATGCGAAAGTCTCCTATGACACAACCAACTATCATCTGATGATGCTTTCGCAAGAAGACACACAAAAGGTTTTCCATCAATAGGATTCAAGTTGAGAGGATACATTTTGCATTTTCTTTTTGACCTCAAATTGGTATTCTGTGATTCTTTGTGTATAAGTTTTTAACCTTCTTTGTCAAAAGAAACTTTACGACCAATACCGACAACAAGTTGAGAAACACTAATTAGATCATGTTGTAAGTCTTCTACATAAGCTACCTTGCGAATTGAGAATTTTCCATTTGCTATCATTACATATCCTTTTATTTCTCCAGTTGCATTATTTCCATATTTCACTCTTCCACCATCTTTTAAAGTCTGAAATTCTCTCAGTTGTGATTTCCTTCCAGTCATATGACGAGAATAGCCACTATCAATGTACCATTCCGAATCGTATTGATCGTCACGTATCACCTACGAATTTAAGCAGATTTAGGAACCCAAACCATCTTGGGCCCTTATGAGAACTTTGATTCAGAAGATGAAACAGGAAAAATCTTTGTTTTATCAATCCAAAATGATTTTATGATCAAAGTATTATTCACCCTTTTTCGATTTTGAAAACTTGAGTTTTTGCATCACAAAGATTTATTTCAACAAAAGAAGTTTTTCAATTAGAATTTTCTTTTCTTTGTTGTGCCATCTTTTCCAAAAAAAATCTTCTTCCTCTTTTATTTTTGCTTTATATGCTACGATATTAGCATCACGTTCTTTCATATCTTTCTTTATGTAGGGTTTCAAAGTACTCCATGGATTATGGAATTGGGGCCCCTTGATGAAGTGTAGGTTAAAAGGCCAAGACTTGTCTTTTCCCTAAAAATAATCATGTATTATTCATAATTAGGGTTAAGAGTGAAGCAAAATGTAGCCGCCAAACATTGTGAGGTTTCTTATGTAGAGTTAGATTCTTTAGTCTATTCTGAAAGTGTAATTTAGTCCTCATGTTTTGAATAAATCGAGTGATCATTCGACATATCTTCTTTATTGTGTGTGTTCTTATTTTCTGCATCTTGTTCATCAAATCACAATTAGGGTTTTAATCCCAACACTTTGGAATATACTTTGTTTTTGCTGATGACTTGGATTTACTTTTTGAAAGAATGGGTGAATTAGTATTTTGATTAGAAGCTCTTTTCACACCAACAAACTTATGATTTTTATTCTTAAAATAAGAAACATTATTATTAATTTCTCTTTTCTTCCACATCTGTTTTCTTTTAATCAAATTCTTTTTATATCTAGCATTCATTGTTCTTCTCTTTGCTTTTATTTCTTCAACAGATTTTTGATATGTCACATTTTTTTTCTTTTTGGAGTGCTTTTCACCACATTTTCCATTTGAATGTCAATTGGAACATCTTTTCTTCCACTTGGTCAGCTTCATTTTGTGAAAAATTCACATTATTCAGTGGTTTCGAAACATAATTCCCTTTGGTTTTCCATGAAATCAATTCGGATAAACCTTTCGTTTCATCATCATTGTCAACTGGTGCTGACCAAAAGAATTATTCAAAACCTTTCGCATTATCAAGATTGACCAATGACGTTAATTTCGAAGTTCAATTTTTGTCAAGTCCCTTTTTCACAGAAAAATTGATTTGGAGTTTTCTGAAATTTTGGAAAAACTGTTGCTTGAACATTTAAATGTTTCATTCCATCATTTTGAACAAACTGTTCAAACTCCATTGAATCTTCAAAAATCAATTTTCTTTTTGGTTGTTCAATATTTATCACAAAAGAAGAACAATCAACTTCATCTTCAACTGATATTTCACTCATTTCGCTTTCATCAAATTCAGACATATTCTCATAATTGAGATTTTCTTCTGAACTTAATTTCTTGCATAACAAATTATATTTCTCAATTGAAATGATTTTGCTTTGTTTTCTATCCTTTTTTGTTAAAATATCATTTATCATCTTTTTGTTATCTTTAGACTTAATTTATTCTTCAATTTTCTCAATTCCAACTTTGTAAGAATCACAAACTGGTTCATTAGATGATACCATAGATTTGCATCTATAACATTCAACATCAATTTCATCAATTTCAATTATAAGAAAGAAAAAATCATTTTATGCAAGCCTTTTCCTATCTCATAATCAAGATGAAATTGTGTAATGTTAGTATAAAGATGTTTCTCAATAAGACAAAAGATGTTTTTTTTGTTTCAAAACAACCCTATTGTCTTTCTTAAGCTTTATTACATAATCTTTATACCTAACTAGATCTAATTCTAATGCCTCTATTTGTATATGTCTTTCTTCATTCTTTGAAATGATCCTGCTAATTGTATCATCAAGATTATAATTTCTTATGGAAGTTCTGCTTAAACTATCACTCAAATCAGAAACAACATCACGCAAGTCGATTAATTCAAAATTATAACGAGAAACAGGAATATTAAGAGATTTAAGAATAGAATGTACCATGTCAATTACCTTTTCGCACTCAGAGACATGCTCTTTGATCGTCTTCGCTGAAAACGAGCATTAGAAACTGTTCCTTCATTTATAAAATAACCTTGACTTTCAGAACCGACGCTATTCACCATCAAACACCTACCTCCGATATTCTTCTTCTCGGTCTTCACCATCAAACATTTAATGTGAGTTGGTCTTCAAACTGCGTCATCTTTTGAGTCAATTGACCATACTTCCACATTTTCATCACCACTATTGTATTTAATCACCACAAGAGTTGGTTTGCTAGAATTCTTGCGAAGTTCCTCAATTTTCTTCACATAAAAGGCTTCATCTTTTTCCTTTTCTTTCTTCTCATTCTGTTTTTGCCACAAGCATTCTTTTGCAAAATGATTCTTTCCATGACAATAATTACAGTCAAAGCCTGAATCACCTAGTAACTTATTCTCCTTCTTTTCGTCACCCCTTTGAAAATTCTTAAAACTTTTACTTCTTGATTTTTTAGAGTTTGAACTTCCTTGCTTATTATTATTTCCAGCTAATTCGTTTTTTTTTTTTGTTATTTTTGAAAAGTGAGAAGTTATTTTTGAAGAATTTCTTTTGATTAGTTACCATCAGAACTTTATCTTCTTTTATAAGCTCCTCATCTAAGATATCAGATTCAAAATCTTTAACCATAATCTTTGTCTTCTTTTTCTTTGAGCTTTCACTTTTCCTAACCAATGCTAATGAACCAACACTCGTCACGAACTCTGCTTCCTTCATCACTTCATTTCATGAGACTTTAGTATACCAACCATTTGTGTAAGAGAGTAATTCTTGAATTGTTTGTGAGCTTTAACAGTAGACACAATTGACTTCCATTCTGATCTCAAACTATTTGTGAACCTGACTTTTTGTTCATTGACTTCTCTTTTCAAATTGTGTTATAGCATACGACTTAAAAGATGATTAAATCAATTGACTGTTTGTTTAATGGTTTCATCAGACTTTTGCTCAAAAGATCCAAATTCAGACAAAAGTGATGTTTGTAGAGAATGAGTGAGATCAACATCTCTAGAATATAACTCTTTCAATTTATCACATGTCTCTTTTGCAGTCTGATAAGAACTGACCAAACGAAAAGCGTCAGGAGGAAGAGCAAAACTTATGATTCTTAATGCTTTCAGGTTACACATCAATTTGTCTTTCTCAACAGAATCAATTTCAATGTCATCAGCAACAATGGTGTCATAATCATCTTGAGTTCTGACTTCAACCTTCTTCTTGTAATACTTGAATGATTCTTTTGTGATTGTGTGCCAAATGCTATATCCATGAGTTTCAATAACTAGAACATAATTCTCAAAGTGAAGAACCCAGACTTCATAGTATTTAGAGAATAGAATAGGAATTCTCGATGTAGAACCAATATTACTTAGTAGATTGAACATAATTGAGTGTGAATCCTCTTTTGACATTTTGAATGAAATGAAACAAGAATCAGATCAATGAACTTGAAATAGAGTTTTAGAAACATATCAAAAGATTCAAACAAGGAATTAAAGATCAAATTGCAAAGAGATTTGCAAAATACGGAATAGATCTAGAATTCGATGAACAAATCTGGAAAAACACGATGAACAACGACAAAATCGAGATTTGAAAAGGTTCAGATGATCTCCCGCTCTGATACCAATTGATGGAACGATTGGATTCGTGATTCAAATGATTAAGAGATTCACAAGGATGCACAAGGTAAATAAGATTTCACTTTCATTAATGAGTCAGTAGAACAATTCGATACAAGAAAGAACTATTTTATCAAAAATTCTGACCCATTCCACTAACTAACGTTCCTTTATATAGGCTTCACGAGAACATTAGAAAGGAATACATAATGTGTGAATTTGGAACTAAATCAATTCACAGTAAGAAAAGACATAAATAATACAAAACATGCGAACAAAGCGCGTTACAAATTGACACAACTAATATATTCCAAACTCTAACAAGAGGTTTGTCGATTTGGTTCGCAGACTGCAGATCTTTTTCTTTATAAAAGACAAACAACACCTAAAACTTATAAGGTTGATTGCAAGGTAGATAGTTGCTTTATTCTAATCAAGGTCGGCCTTTTGTCCGACAAAAAGAGAACTAAGAATCGAACATATATAACATGTGTAAGGTTGATAATGTAGCTCTCAAACTATGAAAGTATATATTCTTTGATTAATTCACAATGTATAAGAACCCTCTATATATTTGAACAAGACAAGGGTAAGAGTTGTTTGATACATCTAAATGAACACCGAACAAATCAAAATTGTTGGAATTGTCTTTGAAAGGTTAGGCAATCTTACATTCTCTTAACCATTAATAGGTTGAAACCATTCAATTTAGAATTCAACGCAATACTAAACAGCTACTAAGTATATAAAGCTAATCACAATCCTATAACGATATTGCAAGGTTTTGAAATCACGATATGAGATTTGAAGGGATCGGCTATTAGAGGGAACACTTCATTAAAATATGGCATTTTCAGGGAAAGAGAACTTTGTCGAGAAAAACATGATCGAATGTTATATAAAGAGCTTGCCCCGTTTTTTTCTTTGCTAGTTTGCGAATAAGAAGTTCGTGAAGCGGTATCGTTAAAGCTTTTGATGATTTAACTTAAAGTATTCATGAATCATATGTGAAATCATTTTGTGTCATGAAAATTTAATTAACTTGCCAATTCGTGAAGCTTTTTTCGTTAGTTTAATAAATATTTTAGGAAAATATCAGATAAACTTTCAATATTTTGGATCAGTTTACGGTTTAATCCTAACGTTTATTTTTTGAACAAAAAAGTCTCAATTATTTTATATTTTGCTCAGATTAACGAAACAATTGTTATTTTTTCAATAGGAAATGATGGATTATCATATAAAATTAGATAATCGAGACTTTTCTGTTCAAAAAACAAATGTTTAGATTAAACTACAAACTGACACAAAATATTAGGACTTTATGGAGATTTCCCGATATTTTATGATAAGGTTGTAAAACATTGCTATCTTCCATGTTTGATTATTTTAGGCTGATGGGTGTGAGAAGAAGAATGGTTTGGCAAGAGTGAGGTGGAGGGTGACCTGGAGCTCGGCAACTCGAGGAACACCATTCCTCACCTCGACATGCCGAGGTTTTCTGTGGAACTCGGTGACTCTTCACCGAGTCTCTCTCTTTGGCAACCGAAGAAGATGGCATGGAAGGGGGTGGTGGTCTCGGCAGTCTCGGGACATGGAAGGGGGTGGTGGTCTCGACAGTCTCGGCACCACTCCGAGAAGAGTTAGTGATTAACTCTAGATTTATTGCATAAAAGTTGATTACCAGAATGCTTAATTTGACTTGATTAATAGATCTTTAAGTTAGTTTCGAATTTAATGCAAATGAAGACACCTACTTATCACAATTATAATATACCCCATGACTTGACATGTCTTCATTTATGGAGGTGTCATTTGCTTTCATACCTCGCTCGTCTTCTACCGGCTTCCGCCATTATTAAATTCAGTTTTCACTCTGTTTCATTTTCATCACATTTTAAAAATCCCTGATCCATTACTGTTCTCACTGCTTGACGTTTAATGCACCTCTGTTTCGGCCATTATTTGTTGAATTACAACTTCTATTGCATCGTAATTCCTCAGAGATTTGGTTCCCGATTTCCAACAATCCGGTGACCAGAAGAGTTAAGAGTCATGTCGGAGAACGGAGACGGGCTGGATTACCTCCGAATTCCGTTCGAGAAGATCAAGTTTGGTAAGAAGCTCGAGGGTCACGGCTATGGAAGTGTGTTCGAAGGAGAATTTGGAGATCGACGAGTAGCGTTGAAGCAGTTGAACATCACGAACCTCGGTAACATTAAACCCAAGCTATTAGGTGAGATTTTAACGATTTCTCAATTCCGGCAACATCCAAATCTCGTTGCTCTTCTCGGTTTCTGTGACGAAAGGAGCAATGAGATCATTCTCGTTTACGAGTATGTCGCAAATGGAAATCTAGCTGACAAGATGAGAAAACGTCTGAATACGATCCAGCGCTTCGAGATCTGTCTCGGTGCTGCTCGTGGACTGGATTATTTGCATACCGGCGTAAACTCCACCACACCTGGAATCGTTCACGGTCATGTTAAGCTTTCGAAAATCCTGTTGAATTCTGATTCAAATTCATCAAAATTTGAAGCAAAGGTTTCGAGTTTTGGATTATCCAAAATCGTGCCTGGAAAAGCTCAGAAGGATCCGGAGGATGAAGTCAACGAGAAGCCGACGAAGGAATCTGACGTCTACTCTTTCGGTGTGCTGTTGCTTGAAGTGCTGTGTGGTGTATCGGAATTGGTGGATACCGATGATTATCAGGAACGCCATGTCTCCGAATTGGTCCCGAAGAGACTTGAACAAGATAAATTACGCAAAATCGTGCACTTCGATATCAGAAGAGAAATCAAAACGGAGGCGTTGGAAACTTACGCGAAAATCGCGTGCCAGTGTGTAATGGAAAACCCTGAAACACGTCCAACCATGACTCGGGTTGTTGAAGAACTCGAAAAAGCGTTGAGATTACAGGTAAATTCTGTACAATTGTCGACCCAATTTGAGTATTTGACTGTTTGTCGACGTATTATTTAGTATTTACTTTTGAGCTTTTGATGCAGGGAGGAGAGGTCACCTATGTTCAAATTCTTGTTAGCGAAAACATCAACGACGTAGCAGATGAAACAGTCGTAGATGATGGTCAGAAAGAGGATGGCGATGATGAGACGATGGATTCAAAAACACTTGACGAAGAACCCCAGGAGGCGGAGACTGTGGCGGTTGTAGAAGATGCTAAGGAGGTGATCTCCGATGTCGCCGGAGAAGATAAAGCGGATGAGATTAGCAAAGTTGACAATTCTTCAGAATCTACCAATGAGAAGAAATTAGACGACGATATTACTGTGGTGAGTTGTTTTTCTTTTAACCTTTTTTTTTTTTTTTTTTTTAATTCTAACATATAATAATGCTTATATAATACAGGTTAAAGCTACAATAATTATTGTAAAAATTATATTCAATAAATACCACGTTATATACATTATCACACATTAATTATTTACCATAATAAATACAAAGAGTTACATACATCATCACATATTAATTATTTACCATAATAAACATAACATTATGATTAAACGTTTCTAACTTTCTATAGATTAGTTTAACTTAAACAAAGACTTACATTTTACTCCTCTTCTAAAAAAGAACCTTTTAAAATGTAATCATTGTTTTGACTTACATTATCAAGATTTTTTTTTTTAATATATTGTTGATACATATGCACATGTGCTAATTTCTTTCACACATATATACTTTTTTTCTTTCACATATATATATTTTATATTTTTTTCTAGAAGTATTTTTCAGTATTTAAAATTTTTGCTTTTTGTACATAATAAACTAAAACCCATTTATATATTATGGGCCATACTGTTTCAAATCAAATATAACATTTCATTATATACCTAAACTGCAAGTCGTCCGAACAATCTTTTGGACCAGACATGACGAATTAATATTTTGTAATCAATATTAAAAGTTACCAAAACTTTGCCATTTAAAACAAATTATTATAATTATAATATGATACTTTAAAAATGGAAATCGTAGCATATAACCTTCTTGTGAAAGACTGGTCCATGTCACACAACATATTTTTACCTAAAAATAGTATGAAACGTGTTTTTTTAATTTTTTTATTTGATAATTTTTAAGTTCATTTATCTATTATTATTGTCTTTTTTTATTATTTATTTATCTAAAATTTTATTTTGGTATGGTTTTCTTTAGGATTGCAGTTTAAAAAATTACTATTATATTAGTAAAACACTTTTCCGTAATTTATAACAAAATTTATAGTTATTTATAAATCATTGGATACACAAGCACTATTCACATGGTTACACAAAACAACTACAAATAGAATTACCCTAAATTATTTTGATGTATAAATGGATAATAATCAAATCTATAAATTATTCGATTTTAATAGATTATTAAATTATTGACTGTTTAGAATGAAGTTTGTTATGATGTGTCAAAATTGTATTGGTGTTTTTTTTTTCTGAAACAATGGTTTGATGCAGCAAGAACGGAGCTTCGATGCTTCACTTCTAAATGGCGACAATGGTGAGAGTTTAGCCGACAATACTCATATCGAAGACGCTGAAAAGGAGAGTAGCAACACTGTAATTCAGAACACCAATGATCGAGAAACCACAGAAGAAATTACCGACGATTTAAGCTCCAAAGAGGAATCAAACATCACCGAAGACGATAACAAAAACTTAGTCCAAATTGGAGACGATCAAGAGGAGATTACCAACACTGCGATTGCGAGCATCAATGAGCCAGAAACCGCAGAAGAAATCACAGACGATTTAAACTCCAAAGAGATATCGAACGTCACCACAGAAATCGAAGATGATAACCAAAGCAAAACTCAAAGTGAAGATGCTCCAGAAACCACAGAAGAAATCACAAACGGATCCAAGTCTGAAGAGGAATCGAACTCTGGAAATCCGGAATCAGACAATAGGTCATGGAACGAGGTTGGAGACGGGCTGGATGACCTTCGAATTCCATTCCAGAAGATCAAATTTGGAAAGAGAATCGACATTGATGGTTACGGAAGCATGTTCGAAGGAGAATATGACAATCAACAAGTCGCATTAAAACAATTAAACATCACAAACCTCGGCAACATTAAACCCAAGCTTCTATCAGAAATTCTAAACGTAGCTCGTTTCCAAAACCACCCAAATCTCGTCGCGCTTATCGGCTTTTGCGACGAAAAAAACAACGAAATTACAATCGTGTACGAATACATCTCCGGTGGGAATCTAGCGGATAATTTAAGTAAACATCTCACTACGATCCAGCGACTCGAGATCTGCCTCGGTGCTGCTCGCGGAGTCGACTATTTGCACAGCGGTCTAAACCCTACGCCTGGTATAATCCACGGTGACATCAAACTTTCGAAAATTTTGTTGAAATTGGATTCAATTTCATCAAAATTCGTAGCTAAAGTTTCAAGTTTTGGGTTGTCGAAACTTCTGCCTGGAAAATCTCAGAGGATTCTGGATCCTGAAGGTAAGACGAAGGAATCTGACGTGTATTCATTCGGTGTTTTATTGCTTGAAGTTTTATGCGGGGTGCCGGAGCTAGTGGATACCGATGATTATCAAGAACGACATGTTACTGAATTGGTTCCCAAGAGGCTCGAACAAAATATGTTACGCAAGATTGTGCATTTTGATATTAGGGATGAAATAAAACCAGAGGCATTGGAAACTTATGCCAAAATTGCATGCCACTGCGTAGTAGAAAACCCTGAAGAACGACCAACCATGGCTCAAGTTGTTGAGGAACTTGAAAAAGCGTTAATATTACAGGTAAATTTCACGCTAAACAAAATATTAAACGATTTGTTTGATAATTTATGTGTATAGATGGTGTTCATGATTTGAGCTTTAAGCAGGGTGGGGGAATAACCGACATTGAAGTTCCTGGTAGCAGCAATGGCAATGGTCTACATGACGAAAATGTTGATGAAGATGACAATGGTGAGACGATGGACTTGAATACAGAGGTGGAAGAATCCAAGGTGATTGAAGAGAGTGTTGATGACGTCACTATGGTGAGTTCATCTTAAATTACAATATTTAATAATTTCAATATTTTTTTTTCCCATTCAAAAGTTCAATTAGATAATTAAGAACTATACATTGTATTGTAGATGCTCTACCTCTTACTCTAATACATGTCAAAACACAAATACTATACAACACTTTATGTTCAATAGATGATTTAGAAACATGGATTAATGCAGGAAGTGGAGAGTTTTCCTGTTGATGATGTACCCGACATAACCCATGTAGAAGAGGCTAAAAAGGAGAGTAATGAACTCTTGGTTGATCCTGAGAGCACAGAAGAAACCATAACTGATGTACAATCGAATGAGGAATCAAACATCATTTTGGAAAAAGAACTTGAAAATGAAAGCCAGATCCCGCTCATATCTTTAGAATCCAACAATGGTGACATCGAGAAAGCTGAACAAGAGAATGAAAACACACTTCCAACAAACACCCATGAACACGAAACCAAAGAAGAAGAAATCATAGATGATAAGATCACACCCATGGAGATTACTACGGTGAGTTCATCTTAGCATACCCTAATCATATAACAAAAACAAATTTATTTAAAAAACATTTTGGCAAACTTAACTGGACGCAGGAAGTACATAACTCCGTAGAAAATGGTAATAGCAAAATTAAGTTACATGGCACCAAGAAGGAACCCGAGCCAATCATCGCCACAAGAGAAATAAATTTCAATGATTTTGACACCACCAACTTAATACCCATCACAAAACCCCAAGAATCTGAAACCAAGAGAAGCAGTAGTAGTACTAGTACAAGCTCCGAGTCTAGCAATGGCGAAGGCACCGCTCCCTCAGATTCTTTACTGCAAAAAAATCCCCCCAACGGTAACACCACGGTAAGAAAATCTTCTAACCGCTCTTTCCAACTGTCTGTCTTTCCAAGACAGGACATACAAACAGTTTCTGTCTGTAGTTAAGCGTGCTTAGGCAAAAATGGTATCAGGTTGAATGACTCCTTACAAGTCCTCATGTGTTTGGTTTTTTCTTTTACTTCTAATACAGAAGAAAACATCATATGGCTCAAGAAACTGTTGTTCCTGCTCATGGTGGAACCTCATCTCCAACAGGTTCACTCTCGTCCTCGTTCTCGTTGTGTGCTTACTTATGACTCGAGCTGCTTCAGGATCGAGAATTGTGTGAACAAATTCTCGATTTCTGATTTCTACTTTATAGTCTTACTATGTTACAGAGTTGCTTCGTGCGGAGGTCAATTTTGGAATAAATCAAAATCATGTTGTGCGTGTATCGGAGGGCAATTTTCTAGCAAACATGACTAAGGTATATGGTTATCAGTTATCACATTTACATCTTCATCTTCGTATAAATTTTGTGTCATGCTGTTTAGCTAATACGTTATTTATTTTACAGAACCTTGTGCTCCCTGTATCTTCTGTACATGATGGATCATTGTTGTTTTTACTGTTTTCTTATATGTTTTGAAATTGAGAGAGAAATATAACCTATGATTGTTTTATCAGTTGTACACTATTGATTGTTGTGTGTACAGTTTAAGTTGTTCTGAACATGAGAGAGTAATATATCCACGGATCTTTTATTATTTGTACACAGCTTGTGGATTAACTTGACGAAAAGGGTATTATTGTCATTTACCAGATGTCAAAGTCTCACGGTCCACGGACAAAAGCCGTGACATAAGCTTGTTAGCAATGGACATTAAATTCATGTAAATTACCAGTTTGCCCATATCTCCTTCGTCACACTCTTCAATAAACCAAAAAAAAAAAAAGACATTCTACAAAATCAATATAACAAGCGTTTAATAGCAGAAATAAACACACTTTTTACTTTCAACCATGTTGTATAATCCACACTAAACTAACTAACAACCAACGATATAAAAAACAAACTAGAAAATAAATTTCATGACATACAAAACATAATCGAAACACACACAAACACACTATATACAACTACATTTCAGAAGCATTATTTACCTCAGTTGATTTTTCATGATCCAAGTCTTGCTGATGATTTTCTTCTACAGGCTGCACCACTTTTTGTTTCCTTTTCTCCTTGAGAACAACTTGTCTAGGCATAACTTCTAATAAAAACGAACCACCATTCCATACAGTCGCCGAAACTTTAAGCATTTGAAAAGCAAGATGCAATTCATATGACAAAAAGATAGGCACAGTAAGAGCCATCGTTGCCACCGTAAAAAGCGCTTGCAGTAAAATATACATAAACATACGGTTTTGGTCCCCAAGCAAACCACTTAACCTCCACCACAAGTTGTTCGCTTTCTGTGCCTTTTTCGAAAGCTCCCTATAATAATCATACCAGATACCAAATCAAAATCATGTATCTTAAATATAACAATATTGTAAGATATATGTGGAGTCCAAGATTGTCTCTCCAAAAGAGCCCTTATGGAGAAACTCCAACACACTTACACAACTGTGTTGCACTAATGTGGGATACACTAACAGTAATGACACTGACCTGTAAGAGGTCATGACTTCAGGGTCCCTTAACAACCTCTGACGACGAAGGACATTAACTATCAGAAAGTACAATGCCTGCCAGAGACTGTAGGCAATTAAGGGGACAGTAAACAGCCATGTCCACAGGAATGATTTGTTTCCGACATAAGGCCATGAAGCTCTCATTGCAGTTCCTTCAGGATGCATAGCTTCAAAAAAAGCCGGGTCCCACCATCGGATAGTAAAAAACACCACCCCTATAAAAAAAATAAAAAAAGGTAATAACTTAATGACTTTCATCATGGTTTTACGTTGACCCAGAATTTATTGGGACGGTATGTAATAAGTAACAACTCACCTGGTAAAAGATGTATAAGGACGCTTACGAGTTTGTCCACAGAACTAAACACTAAGCTACATCGCCATACGATCAATGCCCATGCTAGTGGGCCCTACAAAAATAGGGATTATTAAGATGATAATGATGAATGGGTTTATTATCGAAAGAAAATGAAAATAAAAGGAATATAATATAGTTACCTCCGCAAATGAGAAGCAAACCATGAAAAGTTTTTCATTTTTGGGATAAAATAAAAGCATGATCAAGAATATGGTGTTGGCATAATAGCAGAAATCCTGCATAACATATTAAGTACATTTAATTTTTGGTATATTATAAATAATGGGAAATTAAAGATTTAGTATGAATGTACTTTGGTTGTTGGAATTTACCAGAAGGTAATAATGCCATTTTTTATATCGATAGTAAATCCATCGAAGTGGAACAAAGGTGACATAGATCAAACAGTAGACGTATCGGATATCTTGTGGCCCTAAAACAAACAAAATATCAATGGATTTAACGACAAATCATCATCAATATTACATTTTAATTTCCAAAAACTAAATTGAAAGCACATCCATATTACATATTACTCACTTGCACCCAATATAAAGCAAAACCCCCCGAAGCCAAAGACACCCATAAAATGAGTAACCTACAATAAACACATCCAAGACTAATGTTAATAATCCCATGATAATATGAAAAAGTAAAAGACCTAACATTAGTCAAACTTTGAGTTCTGATAATAGCTATGAAGCTTCAAAATGCATATATTCGTATAAATTTTGTAACGAATTGAATAAAGTATGTTTCGTGTTTGTGCTACTTACAAGTTACAAGAGAGCTTATGTAGTTTATTACTCACAGTTTGATTAAAGTTTAATGATGTATATTAGTTTTGAACTTGATAATCAACCAATTTACATCATAAAGCAATTCTATCGACTAACTCTTTAATAGAATCAATGTATCTATCAATCCATACAACACAATATATATTTACCTTAGTGATAAAACTTTCATGTTCTTCAGCCTGTTGAGCGATCTTAACAGCTTGTTTTGACAAGATCTCCTTCGTTTTTTCTTTCGTTTGAGCAACTTTCTAAACAACCAAACAAATTCCCAATTCAAAACTTCGAAATACTGAGTAAACAATCAACAAAAAATAAACAAAATCGAACTCGAAATCATACCCTGGATCGATCTTTTAACCTCTGCTTCACTCCTTGAAACCGATGCCCATTCGATTGATAATCATCCGCCTCTTCAGTGCTCGACATGTTTTCTTTCGTTCTTTGTTTTGAAGTCTTATTATTATGATTGTACTCTTTTAAATCCTTTTCAGCTTTTGATTGAGAAGTGTCTGGAGAGATCGAATAATAATAGATAAAAGAAATGGGCGGTGGGGTTGGGATTTGAGAAGAACGAAGGCGGTGGTGACGCTTGCTTTGAATAAAAGGTATGCTTCTCACTAGGTTATTGATTACAATAAGACTTCAATTTTTCCGATTGTTTGCTAATCGATTGTGTGATTAAAAGGGGTTTGAGGATAATCAGAAATGGGTATCGTTTTGATTGAAGAGGTTTATGTCTTTTTGTAGTTTGCTTAATTTGAAACTGTGGACACGTAAAGACCTTGTCATCACAGAATTTTGCTTGCTCAACTTATCCTACCTTAATTTTTAATTTAAATAATGTAGACTTTTCTATTTACAGGATGTGTTTTTTTCATTTTGAGTACACATTTTATTATTTAAATACAAAAGTTAGAATATATTTGTTATCTTATGAGTTATGACAAAAAATTATTTGCCACAATTTATAAAGCTACTATTTTGTGTTCAAATATGTATATAAATTAGAAAAATGTCTTAGAGAACAAATTTTTTGTATGGTATAACACCATTCAATTTCTTTTCTTTTTATTATTTATTATAACATTTAACTTGTTAAAGTGATAAAAAACACAATATTGATATTGGGATTAATAGGTTATAGGTTGGTACTGATTTGATACTTTTTAATTTGTTTTTTCTTAATATGTGTTGATGTGGTAATTAGTTTACACATATCTTAAAATCTTCTTGTTATAATAAAACAGTAGTTCTTAGAGACACATGTCCAAAAAATAGTCATCTTCTAATTTCAATTCTCGTTCAACCTATCGTCTACGGCGTCTACCTCTATGTCTCCAAAATTATTTTCGTTTATTTTGATAGTGTGTTACTTAAAACCAACAATAATCTCTAATATATTATCAAAAATCACAATAAATCAATATACAAATCATATCCAAACTTGAATTTGGTTGACTAGGACTTCATCTACTTCATATATACCTTAAACGTAAAAAGCAATACAAATCATATCCAAACTTGAATTTGGTTTATTTTTATAGTGTTCCTTAAAACCAACAATTATCTCTGCACCCCATTTCTCTTGACTCTTCTCCACGATTCATAGTCGGTGACCATGCCATCATCGGTCAGCGGATTCGGACCTCCGAAACGTAGACCATATCAGGTTGTAGTTATAATTGTTGGATTAGTGTCTAAGGCTATAACTATATTTGGTAAATACTTGACTAGATTGTGCATGGTCCTTTTGGGTTGCCTTCACCATAGCAACTTGACAAGGTGATTTATATAGAGAGAAGAGATATTGTTATTAATGTATTATAAGAATAATATGTTAAAAGAATAATACTATTATTTAATTAATATAAATCATAAATTGATTAGGAATTAATTTGGTGACTTAAAGAGATTAATTGAATAAAGGGGCATAAACTGTCAAATGTGTGATAGTTGTATATTGGGCTAAGGATCTTTATGGATTAAGGGGTGGACGATTTTAGGGATATGGATCTCCTAGAAATCGTCCAAGGCTTATCTAGGATGATCTTTGGATTGCTTTGAGGCTAAGTTATCCAATTAGGGTTTAAGGTGAAACCCTAGGAGCTCACAGTATAAATAGACCCTTAGGGTTCAAGAAATCGGCCACTCCATGTTTGAGGAGACCCTAGAGCCGATTTCTCACCTCACTTCTTCTCTTAAATCATCTTCTTGCTAGTTGGTGTTTGTAAGCCATTAGAGGAGTGACATTTGTGACTCTAAGCTCCAAGAAGAAGAAGGTTTTCAAGCAAGTAACTCAAGGTATTATTCTAGATCTGTTTTCATATGTTTTGATTGTTAGTTTACATTAGATCTAGCCATGAAAGTCTTGGATATATTGCATGTTCAATTAGTGAAACCTAGATCCAAGCTATAGGGTTGTATGTGCATATAGGAAAGTTCTTATGTCTAAAACTCATCAATAATTTCAATCTTGATTCTATTTTTCTAACATAAAAATAAACGCATAATCTTATCTTGCTTCAAAGTTTGCATGTTTTATTATTGGAGAAATTTGAGCATCTTGGGTTCCTCATGTACTTTGGTGAAAAAGGATTTGAGAGACTTCCCTTGAACCAAAACGCACATTTTTTTTTGGCAAATTCATATCTCGATATCCCCAGCTACTCTTATTTCTGCATCTCAATTTCATGATTGGATTTTATGCCAGTATATATGGATGCTCTGATTAATATGTAAAACAAGCATCTAAATTCAATTTATGTATTCTCCAAATATATTTAACTTATGTCAGTCAAACAAAGTCAGGAAAGCATTAACGAGAGTAGTAATTATGATATAGGAGGACGATAGGTCAGGAGATCGGGAAAGAGTGATTATCCGACATCAATGAGGTGAGTCTTCTCACTATACGTTACCTAGAGTGATATTATGTTGACCAGAGGGTCTTATGTGCTAGTATGAGATTATGTGTTATGTGATATATGTATGTTGTATGATTTTATAGACCAGACCGGAGGGTCCAACAATACAGACCGGACCGGAGGGTCCAACGATACAGACCAGGCCAGAGGGCCCAACGAGCTATGACCGGACCAGAGGGTCCAACGAGCCACGGGACTGGAGGGTTCCGCTGAGACACAACAACCGGAGGGTCGTGCTATAGCCTCGAGTGGCGTATGTGTTGTATGCGGTATTTTGGGGAAGTCACTAAGCATTTATGCTTACAGTTGTTGTGTTATGTGTTTCAGGTACTAACGAGGACCGTGGGAAGGCGTCGGCGTGAACCGTACACACAGAGTGGATATTTGTTTATGATCTTGGGAATATGTTTGAGTAATAACAATGGTGAAATACTCTTTTGAGAATGTTTTTTTAAATGTAATTTGGTTGTTGAAAAATGAAAATTTTGTTTTGAAAACTACGTTGTTACAAGTTGGTATCAGAGCCTTGGTTTGAGGGACTCGGATGCACCTTCAGGCGTATCTGAACTCAAACTGAGGATTTGAGAAATTTTCAACAATAAAAAACTAAATTTTCTAAAAAGAGTGAGAGGTTTAGAGACAACCAGAGCAGAGCAGTGTGTACGGACAGCCAACGCCCGAACGATGGATCCCCAAAATACCCTTACATTATGTGCTATGAGATATGTTATTTTATATTATGCATGCAAGATTAGGCTAGGTATTCATATTAGGACTAGAGGGGTCTGATTCGTGATGCCTTAGCCTAGGAGATTACTGCTGCTATGAGCTGCCTTGAGAGTGAGTAGGTAGCAGTGAGGAGCCCATGAGAGGTCTACCAGAGGGTAGCCAATGCATGGCGAGAGTAGAGTACTTGCGATCCGGAATCCAAGGAGGAGGACTTGGGGTGAATGCTGATGCGGTGTGGTCGGTAGTATAGGGCCCGTACTACCGAAGACACCAGATCGGTGAGCAGTCCAAGTAAGAATCCTTAGGATGCTGGAGGACGAGTAGGGTTGCGTTATCGAGTGCGAGCATGCTCGATCGAGTCTCTGATGTTTTTATGTCGTATTTCAGACACATCATAATTGGGACACAACACACACCTGAGAGCAGCGGTGTCAGTGACGAGGAGATCCGTCGGTTGATTCATGAGGAGGTGGTTGCGGCCATTCGGGCGGAGATACCGGAGATGTTTGGGTCTATCAAGACCACGTTGATTGAGACTTTTGATGAGTGGTATGCTGCTCTTACCGATGCTGCTGTTGTTGCGGCCACCGCGGCTGTCGTGGCTGCCAGGCCGTAGGGGGGTGATTCGTTGCTGTATCGGGACTTCAGTAACACGAAGCCACCAGAGTTCGATGGGACACAGGATCCGATTGCTGCTATGAGATGGATTACAGATGTGGAGGGATGTTTCTATACTTGTTCATGTCCAGAGCATTTGAGAGTACGGTTCGCGCTGAACCAGCTTTGTATGGGGGCGAAGGACTGGTGGAAGTTTGTGTCAGCAGATTTCACCCCAGCTGAGCTTGATGCGGTGACCTAGGAGAGGTTCACCACCATGTTCCGTGATGAGTACGTTCCCCCTGTGGAAAGGGAACGACTAGCTCAGGAGTTTTTGACCCTCAAGAAGGGTACTGATTCAGTTACTGTGATCACACGGAAGTTCCATGAGAGGGCGATGTTTTTCCCTGAGCAGGTGTCTACGGAGCAGGCTCACATGAGTCGGTATCTGAGCGTTCTGAGGAGGGATATTCGGGAGTTCGTGACGAACTCGACGTATCGTACATTTGCCGAACTCCAGGCAAATGCCTGGAAGAGGGAGATAGAGCTAGAGACTCAGGACAGGAGGAGGTCGAGCCTCAGAGGACGGATCGACGGCCGACACAGTCTCAGCCGGCAGCCAAGCGGGCAAATCCCTCTGATTCGAGATCTGGGGGTCCGAAGGGCCGCACTTGTGGAAAGTGCGGCAAGAGCCACGAGGGAGCGTGCAGAGCTGGGGTGTGTTTCAAGTGTGGGAAGGAGGGGCATTACGCGAGGGACTATCCCAAGGGATTTTCGGTTTGCTTTCATTGCAACCAGACCGGCCATCGGAAGGCTGAGTGCCCACAGGTACTGCAGGGATCAGCGCAGGGGTCTGCACCTGCTGCTCAAGGTACTGAGACCTGGCCAGTGAAGGCCGAGGCACCGAGGGCTCGCGGGAGAGCATTCCAGTTGATAGCGTAGGAGGTCCGTGCAGCGCCCGATGTCGTGGCTGGTACGTATTCGTTCATTGTTTTTGCTGAGTATTAAGATATTGTGCTTATTTTATGTTATGCGTAGGTACTTTTCTTGTGAATTTTGTACCTACTTTGGTGTTGTTTAACTTGGGTGCGAGTCGGTCTTTTGTGTCATTAGCGTTTAGTCAACACATCAGTATCCAGCGAGAGGCGTTGAGTCGACCTCTACGGGTTTCCATAGCTGACGAGCGAGCGGTATATGCTACAGACGTGGTTCGAGGGTGTGTACTCGAGATCTTCGGTGTTGAGTTTCCAATTGATCTAGTCCCGATTGCGATGGGAGACGTTTGTGTTATAGTGGGGATGGATTGGTTGAGCCGATTTGGGGCAGTTATAGACAGTGAGCGTCAGTTGGTGACAATACGAGACCCCAGTGGGGGAGTGCTTACGGTGTACGGCGAGGATACCCGTTGTGGGTCAGCGTTCTGCTCGGCTGCCAGAGCAAGACAGAGTCTACAACAGGGCTGCAGTGGGTTTGTAGCTTATGTCATGGACACACGAGAGGCCGTTGGGAGGCCAAGTTCGGTGGATGACGTTCCAATAGTGCGTGAGTTCCCGGATGTTTTTCCCGAGGAGTTGCCGGGTTTGCCTCCTAAGAGGCAGGTAGAGTTTCGTATTGATTTGGTTCCGGGAGCGGCACCTATCGCCAAGGCGCCCTATCACCAAGGCGTCATAGATGTAGGAGTTATCCTCGCAGCTGCAGGAGCTGCTGGGGAAGGGATTTATTCGACCGAGTTGCTCGCCTTGGGGAGCGTCGATTCTTTTTGTCAAGAAAAAGGATGGTTCACACCGGATGTGTATTGATTACCGGGAGTTGAACAAGTTGACGGTCAAGAACCGTTACATGTTGCCAAGGATCGACGATTTGTTCGATCAGTTGCAGGGAGCATCTTGGTTCTCCAAAATTGACTTGAGATCTGGATATCATCAGATGAGGGTGCGAGATGAGGATATCCAGAAGACAGCATTCAAGACTCGTTACGGGCATTACGAGTTCGTGGTGATGCCTTTCGGGCTCACCAATGCACCGGCGGCGTTCATGGATCTTATGAACAGAGTGTGCAGGCCGATGTTGGACCGCTCGGTGATTGTGTTCATCGACGATATATTTGTGTATTTGAGAACCAGAGAGTAGCATGAGGAGCATTTGAGGGAGATCCTTGGAGTTTTGAGATCGGAGAGGCTTTACGCCAAATTCTCCAAGTGTGATTTCTGGTTACGAGAGGTGCCGAGATCCCCCACCGAGATCGGGAGTTTCTTAGGATTGGCAGGCTATTACCGGAGATTTATTCGGGATTTCTCCAAGATCGTCGTGCCACTCACCAAGTTGACCCGGAAGGGTGTTGCTTTTTCTTGGGGCCCAGAACAGCAGGCCTCCTTCGAGACACTTCGCCAGAGACTATACGAAGCCCCGGTGTTAGCCCTTCCGGAGGGAATGGAGGACTTCGTAGTATATTGCGACGCGTCGATATCGGGGTTGGGAGCGGTGCTTATGCAGAGATGGCATGTGATAGCATACGCATCGAGGCAGCTGAAGCCTCATGAGGTGAGGTATCCCACCCACGATCTGGAATTGGGGGCAGTGGTGTTCGCCATCAAGATCTAGCGTCACTATCTGTATGGGGTTCGGTGTACCATATACACGGACCACAAGAGCTTGAAGTACCTGATGGATCAGCCCAATCTAAATATGCACCAGAGGAGATGGTTGGATGTGGTAAAGGATTACGACTGCGAGATTCTGTACCACCCAAGCAAGGCTAACGTTGTAGCCGATGCCCTGAGTCGTAGGGCGGAGGGCGCCCCGATACGAGATGTTTGTATGAGGCTGACGGTGATGACCCCAGTGTTTGATGTCATTTGAGGGGCCCAGGCTGAGGTCGTGAGACCAGAAAACCGTAAGAGGGAGCGGGTTATTGGGCAGGTATCGGAGTTCGTCACCGATAGCCGAGGGCTTATGACTTTTTAGGGTCGGATTTGAGTGCCGTTTGTGGGCGGAACGCATACCGTATTGATGGAGGAAGCGCATAGATCGAGGTTTTCGATCCGTCTCAGGGCCACTAAGATGTATTTGGACCTGAAGAGAGAGTATTGGTGGCCCTGTATGAAAAGGGATGTTGCATGGTTCGTTGAGAGGTGTTTGACCTGTCGCAGGGTTAAGGTCGAGCACCAGAGACCGCATGGTAAGTTGCAGCCGTTGGAGGTTTCCGAGTGGAAGTGGGAACCGATTACCATAGATTTTATCACCAAATTGCCGAGGACTGCTAGGGGCGTCAATGCAATTTGGGTGATTGTGGACAGATTGACGAAGAGCGCTCATTTCCTTGCTATCAATGAGAGCTCTTCCGCTGAAAGGTTGGCAGAGATGTACGTGAGGGAGGTGGTATTGCGGCATGGAGTGCCGATCTCGATTGTCTCAGATCGAGATGTGCGTTTTACTTCCAGATTATGGAAAAAAATTCATGAGGAATTGGGTACGAGGCTGCATTTTAGTACCGCATACCACCCACAGACTGACGGGCAGAGTGAGCGGACAATTCAGACGCTCGAGGACATGCTCCGAGCATGTGTGTTGGATTTCGGCGGGAGTTGGGACACGTATTTACCCTTGGCAGAGTTTTCCTACAACAACAACCATCATTCGAGCATTAGTATGCCACCTTTTGAGCTGTTGTATGTGAGGAGGTGTCGGACTCCTGTTTGTTGGGGAGAGGTAGGGCAGCGTGTGATGGGTAGTACAGAGATAGTACTTCAAACATCAGAGCAGATTCAGCAGGTCAGACAGAGACTGTTGACCGCTCAGAGTCTCCAGAAGAGTTATGCGGACAGGCGCCGGTCCGAGCTCGAGTTTCAGGTCGGCGACTTCGTGCTCCTGAAGGTCTCTCCCTGGAAAGGAGTGATCCGATTTAGGAAGAGGGGCAAGTTGGGGCCCCGATATATCCTTTTAGGGTGATTGCGAGAGTAGGCAGGGTGGCCTACCGGTTGGAACTACCTACAGAGTTGGGCCAGATTCATGACACCTTCTACGTGTCACAGCTGAGGAAGTGTATAGCCGACGAGTCGACAATGGTACCATTAGAAGATATTCAGGTGGATGCGAGCCTGAACTATGTTGAGAGACCGGTGGCTATTAGGGATCGGAAGATCAAGGTTTTGAGGAACAAGGAAGTGCCTCTGGTGCAGGTCCAGTGGCAACCTCGGAAGGGGTCAGAGTTGACTTGGGAGCCGGAGCGTGAGATGCGTGAGCAGCATCCAGAATTGTTTGTAGAGTAAGACTTCGAGGACGAAGTCTGATTCTAGTGGGGGAGAATTGTAACATCCGGATTCCCAGGTATATTATTTTATTAATTTATTTTGGAGTTTGTGGAGGGACCCGGCGAGTTGGTGCTTAGACTCGCCGAGTAGGGTCGCGAATTCTTATCCGGATCATGACCGAACTTGGCGAGTTCATGGACGGACTCGGCGAGTCTGCGTTGTTTAATGAAACCCTAATCTCTCGGGTTTGGGACCTATTTAAAGGCCCTTAGGGCCGTCATTTGCGGCTATCAGTTCCTTGAGAGAAACCCTAGAGTGCTTGAGCGTTTTGAGAGAGAGAGAGAAGGAGCCATTGTTGACATTTGAGGTGTTGTTTAGAAAGAAGAAGGAGGTTCTAGCCAAGAGGAAACAAAGGAGGTTTCCATTCTATGGATTTGGAGCTCAGGGCATCATATTTGAGGTAGTAATTCGGCTTCCCTTCTGCTGTTATGATGATCATATGGATTTAGGGTTTCTTGGACCCTTTTATTGGTTAGATTTGATGTCAAATTAGTCCCTTTTGTGATGAGGCTTTAGATCTGGATCCATAGAGGTCCAGAGAGCATTACTCATCAAGCTTTATGAAGAACAATGGGGGTTTTGACCTTGGGTTATGATATTTGGGGCTAAAACATCATATAGGATCAAGTAGATGTTGCATGTGCATCAAGATATAGACTTTACGCGATTATCATGCTTGGGAAGGTCGAATCTATGGTCTAATGGAACAGATCTGACCTTAGGAGGTCATTTGGGTTTGTGCATGGCATGGACTTGCCGAGTCCAAGAACAGACTCGACGAGTAAGGTTAAGGTTTCCCTGTAAATCACACAGTTGGTGACTCGCCGGGTTACGGAATGACTCGGTGAGTCAGAAGGGATCTAGAGGTCGTGAGTACGTAATGGAACTCGCCGAGTTCATAATTGGACTCGACGAGTTGAGTAGGGGAGGCCCCACGATTCAAGCCAGGTGTCACTCGTCGAGCAGGGGAAAGACTCGACGTGTTAAGCAGGACTAGAGGGGTACGAGTGGACATGGGTGAACTCGCCGAGTTGCCCAAGGGCACTCGACGAGTCGGGTCAAAGGTTGACCGTTGACCAGCGTTGACTAAAGTTGACTAGTGTTAACTTGATAATGTCAGTCAAACAAAGTCAGGAAAGCATTAACAAGAGTTGTAATTATGATATAGGAGGACGATAGGTCGAGAGATCGGGCACGAGTGATTATCCGACATCAGCGAGGTGAGTCTTCTCACTATACGTTACCTAGAGTGATATTATGTTGACCAGAGGGTCTTATGTGCTAGTATGAGATTATGTGCTATGTGATATATGTATGTTGTATGATTTTATAGACCGGACCGGAGGGTCCAACGATACAGACCAGACCAGAGGGCCCAACGAGCTATGACCAGACCAGAAGGTCCAACGAGCCACGAGACTAGACGGTTCCGCTGAGACACAATGACCGGAGGGTCGTGCTATATCCTCGAGTGGCGTATGTGTTGTATGCGGTATTTTGGGGAAGTCACTAAGCATTTATGCTTACAGTTGTTGTGTTATGTGTTTCAGGTACTAACGAGGACCGTGGGAAGGCGTCGGCGTGAACCGTACACACAGAGTGGATATTTGTTTATGATCTTGGGAATATGTTTGAGTAATAACAATGGTGAAATACTCTTTTGAGAATGTTTTTTTTAAAGTAATTTGGTTGTTCAAAAATGAAAATTTTGTTTTGAAAACTACGTTGTTACAATATATATATATATATATATATATATATATATATATATATATATATATGTTAAGTACATATAAGTTAACATGTCTAGATGTTTTAAAAGTATATATAAGTTATACAAACTTGCATCTAACACATGTATAAGAGCTTTTAGCATGATAAAAATAATTTCTTGTTTTTGACCTTTCTGTCCCTATTTTTAGAAAAATTATAGAAAAATCATCGTAAGTCGAAATTTAGATCCGTAAACTCTGAGTGTTTGGAAAATGAGTCTACTTTGTTCATAATTTTTATTATAATTTTTAATGACCCAAACCAGTGTGAAAATGTTCATCTTCACAGACTGGTCCGAAATCCTTCCGAAAATGATAGGCAGTTTTCTAAAAATCGCCAAAAATTGTAGAAAAACTTTATGAATGTGTGAGAGTAGTTATTTTAAAGTTATAAACCTGAAATTTTTTCATGTAAAACAGTTTTGAAAAATAAAACCATCAAGGTGGCCAAAACAATCCGTAATTAGACCAAATCGTTTATGTTAAAAGCTTATTTTTTAGTTTAGGTTATACATGTTTGAACACAACACTTATTTTTACTATTTTGAGTGTATAATCCCAAATCTACAAGTTTATATGTAATATATAAGACTAAACAAACTTTTCTCATGGTTTATTGAAGATCTAAGTGATAAACTTCATGTTCAAGTAAAGATCCAAAAGTTAAACACATAACACAATGGTACATCCAAATATCCAATGGTTAAATGAGAGTTGACTTGTATCCTCCTCCGAAAACATGAAAATATGAAAGATATGGGGTATGAAGCTCACCTTGAGGTTTTTGAGATGTAGATGAAGAAGAAGAAGAATCTTTGAACCTAACTTGAGTTCTTGATGAGATTTGTGAAGTTTTGGTGTTCTAAGAGCATAAATACGAAAAGGAAGTTGTATGAGGAAGGATTCTTTGTGAAATCTTGGAACAAAGTAATATAGTTTACAAAAAAAAAACTTACCTAGTTTGTGTAGCTTGAGGAGAACTTTCTTGAATAACACATTTAATCTCACGATTTTAAGAGGAAGAGATGATAGGAAAATTGAAGTTTTGAGAGGAAATAAGAAGTGAAATGGAGTTTGAAATGGTTTATGGGGTGGGAGAACGGCCCTTGGATGATTAAGAGGGAGAAGAGGGGGAAAAGATTAGTGTATAATGCATGTTGGTTAATACAAGAGTGCCTAGATGTATGTTGTGTAATTACATTGATATATGATTTACAATATTGTGGTGTCAAACTTAATATCCACCCTAATTTTTTTATATGGGCTTACCAATCGGACCAAGGAGGTTAAATGGAGAAGTTTTCGGCTCACTAGGAGACCTAACATTGGTTTTTGGTTTGATGAGCCCAAAATAATGATTTTCGGCCCAACAATGACTCAAATATAGATTCTCGGCCCAATAGGGTCTAATAATGTTTTAGGAAGGGTATTGGTCCAATTAAGGGGTTTTGGGTTGGAAATTCTTGGGTTAAGGCCCAAGGTTGATTAACCTTAGCTTATCGGTTTAGGTTTTGGGCTTATACAAGGAGATTATATTGTTCAGGAATTCATATCTTAACCTAACTTTTTTTCCAATTGTGACATCATCCCCATGTTAAAGGGAATTTCGTCTTGAAATTTGTTCTAAAGCAGCATCCTAAGTACTAAGGAAAAAGTGTGAGTGTCTTGGTTTTGTCTAGTCTCTTCGTTCTTAGGAGAATTTAAGTCTTTGCTTAGTGTTCTAGCGGACCTTTGCTATTGGCCTTTGACTTTGCTCCTTTGGTTAGTTAGGTGTTGGTCATCTCAGCCCAACATAGAGGCATGTTGCTTTTGCGTCCTATATGGTGAAGTGAATGGATGGTCATGGTAATTGGATTGTGTACTTGGCGTCCCAACAGTAGTGCCTCTAACCCGTAGATCGAACACTATTGTCACTAAAGTTAAGGTCGATCTTTGCTTGTTTCTGAGGGCAAGTCGAGAAAGTGTTCGATTCGGGATAGGGGATATCGATCCTTGAGGATGGTTTCAGTTGATTCTTAATAGTCAGTGGTCCTATGAACACTTAGCCTTTCCTATTTATGAGTTGGTTAGGCATTCTCTGAGGTTCAAGTCGTGGTTTGATAACTCTCATACTTACTAGGTTGTTCCATTGACTGGATACCTTCGGTGTTTATGTTGGTGCTAAGTGGTCTTGGTGGTCTGGCTATGAGAATGGTTTCATGAGTTGAGTCGATCTCCGAACTCAACTTGGCATGTAGGTGATATTTCCAAAAGGGCTTTGGAAACATCTTAGGGGGGTTACAAATCTCTAGGTTACCCTCGGTATCCTTTGTTTCTTATCCCTATTAAGGGATACGAAAGAGTGTGGTATTACTTGCACGGGTACCTAAGGGTCTAGATACCCGGATAATTCGAGGATTGTCGTTATAAGTTGTAGGGGTTTCGTTAATCGATTGGTTAGGGCGAAGAGCCTCGTTGGTACATGAATTTCGTATGGTGAGGATCAAGTCAGCCCATGTCAATTGACACCGTTGGGCTCCTTATTGTAATAGATGTTGGATTGATCTGAAAGGGATGGTTGTTTGAAATGATAGTGTGTTCTACGTATACGTTTGTAATGTTAACAATTCCGTCCTTGGTATTACACTGTGGTTATCTTGTTCTGAATTTTGGGTGCCCTAGCAATACGAGTGCCTTGGTATAAACAATGTGATTATGTATTCTGATTTCTATTAGACCTCTCTATGATGGTTTGATGTAGCCTAGTCGTACATAATTTAAGATTGAAAAGATTGTATACTGAGTGGTCATGCCCTAAATCCACAATTAGACAAGAAACAGGAATTAAGGCGGAACTACGCTCTCTAAGCTTGTAGAATCTTAATTACACACGGCCTTATGTTTATACTAAGTTATCATAACTTCCACAAGGATTTTTTTTGGGAACATACCAAAAATCTCGGTAAGGTTCCTCGTTGTCCCTTTCACGTCCAGTTGTTAAACTCCTCCTGGTCCTCCGTCATTCTTTTTTGTTGGACAATTCCTCTTGAAGTGTCCCGTTTCACTGCATGTGTGGCATATGAGGCTTACTTTTGGGTTGGGGGTTGGAGTGACACATGGGGTCGGGGCACAATAATGGGAGGTGTGCCCCTTCTTGTTGCACCTTTGGCAATGAAATTCCCGGCAGACTCCCTGATGATGGTAGTTGCACTTGCTGCAGAGCGGGAGGTTTCCATGATATGGTTTTCTTGGTGCTGAGGTAGGGGCCAGTGGGGGTAGGGGCTGCTACAACTTGTTGCCTTTTGATAGACCCTTGAGTCAAACTACTTCCTTTCTTGTTCCCTAGCTTTCGCTTCATGACCTTAGGTTTGGAGTTTGGGGTGTCTTGGTAAGTTTTCCCTCGTTGGTTTCCTTGGTTGTTACTACAGTTGGAGTTAACGACACCATTTCCATTTCCATTTGGGTTGTTGGCGTTGAGTTGTACCATGACGGCTGTCACGACAGTTATTACATCAGCTTGGAAGGTTGTGGGGTCCGTCTGCAGAATTGGTGTTTTGCCAGCTAGTTGGTTGTTTCCATGGGAAGACATGATTCTGTTGCATGCTGAGAAACAGGTTCGTGAGTAACTATGGTTATTTCTAGTCATATCTCATCTATGATTATAGATAGGAACTTATGCATGTATGCATATAAATCACATGTTTTGTTACACGTTTCTCGTTGTTTCGACCTACATCCCTATGATGTATTAATGGTAGTATGTAGAAATAGGTATTATACAAATGTTAAGTTATCCTAATAGATCATAGATATCAGATCCTTAAGTTGGCTCAGGTTGCATGAGTTCTTGTAGGACGTACCTCTCTTGATTTACTACTACTAGTGGTGGTGAATTATATAGTAAACCTAGGACTTAGTGCGAATAGTGTGATGACTCGCATATGCCTAAATAGCGTACAAGGTGTCCAACCATTTCGCTCATTTCACGAGTGGCCTCTTCTGCTCTCTGCTCTGCTAAGGTTGCCCTAGCCTCAGCTTCCATGAGCTGTTACCTTAGGGTGGTCACCTCCTTTTCTAAGGAGTAGAGATGATTGGTAAGGTATTCCTGCTCTGTGTGTTGGTTCGGTATTGCTTCCGAGGGGTAAGGCTCGCTAAGGATCTCTTCAGCGCCTTCATCCATGTCTGACTCCTCATCAGAGTCTTCTCTCTTGTAGTCCATTACTTGGTGTTCTTCGGGGCCTACTTCTGGGTTCTCCCCTTGTACTTCCTCTGGTTCTCCCTCGACCCATTCGTTGGCTATCACCGCAGGGTAGTAGGGGTCTTTGGGGTGAAGCTCAGTCATGTTGCCTTCGCAAGAGTGGAGGTATGAGATACATGCAGAAGATTTAAGTGTGGAGGTCATATGGTATTCTAAAATGCTACTATAGTATTAAATGTTTGATCCCTAGGGCTTCCTGATGTACAAAATCGATACATTTTTAGACTTGTTGTTATTGTTTAGTATCATAAAATACTCCTATAGTATTTTAAACCTTAGGTTTGGATCTAATGCTCCTTTGCATGTAAGGTCGGTAAGTTTTAGACTCGTTGCAACGCTACCCTCACTCCCAAACACATGTTGGTCGTATCTCAAACAAATATGGTTGACCAGGCTATATTTATCCCAGATATGATTACATAACTACCCAGGTTTAACTGTAGTGTTCAACATCTAAATACTTTTATTTTGTTCTTATTATGATACGGTTCAAGTATGTATACTTTTAGAAGATACTTATACTCTTAAGGTATACTTTTAGTCAGAGTGTTTTTAATCCCATTGTATTTAAAGTTGTATATCTTGTGTGGTTAGATATACTAGTTCACTATAAACAATGCTCTGATACCAATTTGTCACACCCCCGAACTGGGATGGCGGAAACGTCCGGGGGCGGATGACTTTATGTACAGTATCATAACAATTGAATATGAATGAAACATAGCAACCAAAGATCATACATTGGAAATACACATTTACCATAGTTTACATATTGAATTTGTTCATCAGTAATAAAAGTAAAATTTCTTGAAGTCGCACCACTTAATCTCATAGACGAGCTTATTACTTGTTACCGGATCCCTGAGAATACAAGTCGTTTTGAAAAGCGTCAACTAAAAAGTTGGTGAGTTCATAAGCATTTTTGTATAAAATGGTTTTGTTCTTGTTTAGAGTAGTTCTCATAGTGTTTTCAGAAATCCGAAATTTCTATAAAAATAATTTGTAAGACTCATTCTAAAACTGTGAATATTTTCATGCTTGTCCTAGGTTATCTTTTGCTTGTAAAAGTGAAGCGAATATTCCCATAAAATCTGATATTTTATAAAAAGAAATGGTTTGAAATATTTGTGTCTGGTCTTATATTAATGCATGTGTGTTAATGTTTGTGAAAATAGAAAGAGAATGATCCCAGACTGTAGCACCTGGTTCCTGATATGTATTTTATTTAAGTATTTTGCATTTTTGGCCTGGGACTCAGCGAGTTAAAGGACCAACTTGTAGAGTCGAAGTGGATTTGATATGGGATTTAACTGACGAACTCGTCGAGTCGGCTTCCAGACTAGACGAGTAGACTCTGACTGGACAAAACCCTAATCTAAGGGTTTGCACCCTATTTAAGCATCTCATTCAGCCACCCTTCGTCCCTATTGCTTCCAGAAACCCCCCATAGCAAACCCTAACTGTGTGTGTGAAGATCTAAAGGCATTTGTGGTGATTTTTGGTGATTGTTATCACAAGGAAGAAGGAAGGGCCTAGAGGGATCAAGAGAAGACCAAGGGAGTTCAAGTTTGTGCATCATTTGCAGTTCCCAAAAGGTATAAAGTCGATACCTTGCTTGTTCATTTGCTAGATCCCTTTTTGGGGAGATTTAGGGCTTTTATAAGCCATTCTTGGTAACCAACCATGATTGCAAGCATGGTTGGGGGTTGAGGTTTCGGATCTAGGTCCATGAAGGAGTTACAAGGCAGAAAAGGGTTGCTTTAGCACCCATAGAAGCCCCCATGCAACTTAAGAGTCTCTTTTAGAGCCTTTTAGGCTCAAAGTCCCATGCATGCACGTAAAGTTCGTAACTTTACGTGCTAGATCGAGTTTAGGGACCTAGATCTATCATTTGGACAAGAGTTGTACACCAAAAATCGAAGGAATAGACTTGGATAGTATCGACTCGGCAAATCGTTCTTAGGACTCGGCTAGTCCGAGGTTAGACTCCCTTTTCTGTTATGGTTCAAAGAGACCCAGTGGAGTGTTAGAAAGGTTTTAGTGGGTACAGGGGAGTGACCTAAACATATTGGGATAAGCCATAGTCCTGGAGTTCATAGGACTCGGCGAGTGCATGAGCCGACTCGGCGAGTCCAAGGCGATCTCCCAACATTTGAAGATGAACTCGACGAGTTGTTCTTACAACTCGGCAAGTCTAGGACAGGACTAGTTCATAGGACGAGGATAAACTCAGCGAGTTGTTCATACAACTCGGTGAGTTGGATGAAGGATCCTTCAATGATTTATATAGAAGAAGAACTCATCGAGTCATTGCTAAACTTGACGAGTAGAGACGTGGATGAGGACAATTAAAGGGATAGGGACTCGACGAGTTGTGGCCCAACTTGGCGAGTCAGGTCAACTGGAAGTTGACTTTGACTTGGACTTGGTTAGGGGTAAAATGGTCAGTTTACCCTAAGAATAGATATCAGACTCTGATTAAGTGTTTTGTGGGGATTATAGCCGGAGGATTTCCGGAGCAGCAGCAGACAGAGATTTCCCGCGCAGATTATCAGCAGCTACTCGTTCGAGGTGAGTTACCTTCCAGTATGGGTGGGTCTAAGGCCACAATACCGGCCCACTAACAAGGGTATTTAGTAAATAATTGTCTTTGTGATAGTTATCTTGGTATGGTTATGTGCTTTGGTCATGAGATATGCCTGTGTTATACGTTATGTGTGTTAATGGTTGTGGTAGGGATTTAGTCTTTCCCTGACATCGGTCTTTAGGATCGAGGGGGTAGGTCAGTACCAAGTTATGCCTGACTGTATGATTATATTTTGTTATTGTATGATAATGGTAGGGGTGAAATAGTCCCCAGTTACCGGTTGAAAGATACCGATGGTAGTTACCGGTTGAAAGATATCGATGACAGTTACCGATTGAAAGATACTGATGACAATTACCAGTTGAAAGATACCGATGATATTATATGGTATGTGGTATGATGGGGGAACTAACTAAGCTTTGTGCTTATAGTTTTAGTTTTGGTTTCAGGTACCTCTTCGTCTAAGGGGAAGGAGCCGACGGTGTAGCAGTGCATCACACATTCACACATGATTTCCGCAATGAGCTTCTGGGATTGTACTC
This sequence comes from Lactuca sativa, assembly GCF_002870075.4. NCBI lineage: Eukaryota > Viridiplantae > Streptophyta > Magnoliopsida > Asterales > Asteraceae > Lactuca > Lactuca sativa. The sequence goes on along the minus strand of NC_056627.2, from coordinate 299,201,738 downwards.
TGATTTCGATCACTTATGATGTTATGATTTTGAGATACGACATTGTGGTTTAAACCTGATGTAATATTGACATTGTTTTGGTAACATATTTTATGACTTGCTTAATTTAAAAATGAAATTTTTGGCCTCAAATTTTGGGATGTTACAAGTTGGTATCAGAGCCCTGGTTTGAGGGATTCGGACACACCCTTGGGGGTGTCTAGACTCAATCTGAGGGATTAAAAGATTTTTACAAAGGAAATGGTTTCATAAAATCTAAATTAAGGAATTTCGAGAAAGAACAAGGTGTGTGATGCGAGCTACCGGCCGAGCTCAAGGAAGTTTTCCCCAAGATACCCATACTTGATATGCTATGTTATATGATTTATGATTCTGGGAACTGCATGCTAGATTAGGGCTAAGTATATAGGAAGGATGCCTTATATGCCTGTTGTATGAGTTGTATGCTAGGACTGTTTAGTCAGCAGTAGGATAGTCTGATTAGGTTATGCCTGATGTGGTTACTCGATGCATGAATGATGCTTGCTTTGTGCTTAAGGGGTCCTGGCTAACTTTAACTAACTAGTGAGCGGATATGTAATAGTATTCGCAAGCTAGTTAGGGAAGGGAAGTAGGGATTCCTAGTGCAGCTGATGGAGGAGAGTAGGTCGGAGAGTGCCCTAGGAAAGCCTAGGATGAGATTAGTGGAAAAAGGGTATCGGTAAAGGGACTTGGTGAAGTTGAAGCAATCCTTGAGGAAAGTACGGATAGATGTGGAAGGTGGTATGGGCTCGTACTACTGGAAGCAGAGGATCTGTACTCGAGTCAAGGAGGGCCGAGATGGAACCAGGAACTTGGAGAGAGTGTGAGACCCCTCGAGAGTATGTATGATCCTGACGTTTATGTGTTTATTTTCAGAATGGTGGTCACACATCATGGAGCAAGAGGATCAAGATCAGGTTCGGGCGTGGGATCCTAGCATGTGGATGATGGGTTGCACGAGTTCATCACGTCTGAGATTACGAGAGGCATCCTTGACGCGACCCCGGTCATTTTCGGGTCGATTAAGGAGGGGAGCGTGGAGCTGATGGAGGATCGCCTTCGGGCATTCAGGAGTGATTTGGCGTTTAGCCAAACGGGTACGCGCACACTTTCCTTTAAGGAATTTAGAGGGAGTGGTGTGTCGGACTTCCATGGGGTGAAGGACCCCATTGCTGCTAGGAGATGGATCACAGACATCGAGTCTGCGTAGTTAACGAGCTTCTGCCCGGAAGGGTCGAAGGTCCATTTTGCTGCAGGTTGTTTGAGGGATCGAGCCAGAGATTAGTGGGAGTTGATTGGTGATACATTGGGAGCCCCAACCATCGAGGCTATAACGTGGTCAGATTTCATGACCCGATTCAAGGCCGAGTTTGCACCAGCTGTGGAGCTTCAGCAGCTAGCCAGGGAGTTTATGGATATGAGATAGACTACGGAGGCTGTGGCGGAGATCACCGCCAAGTTCCGGGAGAGGGATTTATTGGAGCCCCAATATGCAGGAGATGAGGATATGAGGAGGACCCGCTATCACAACATGTTGAGAGCCGATATCAGGGAGCACGTCAGCTTCTCGGCATGTTCGACCCTGGAATCCATGATTGCCAGGGCACGGGAGAGGTAGATCGATCTAGAGCACCTCAGGAAGAGGAAGGCAGAGACTGTGCAGGTTACAGGGGTTTCGGGGAAGAAACCCAAGGGATTCGACTCTAGGTCGAAGGGCCAGCAGGGTCTGGACCGTTGTGGAAAGTGCAGTCGGTCACATGAGGAAGTTTTCCGCACTGGGTCGGGTTCAGGCTGCTATAAGTGCAGCAAGACTGGGCATTTTGGTAGAGATTATACTGCCCTTACTCCTGCGGTTCAGACATCAGACCTGATTTGCTTCCATTGCAATCAGAGGGGCCATAAGAAGGCCAATTGCCCCAGATTGACGACAGATGCAACGGCGCCGACAGTGGCGCCAACTCCGGCGACTGCGCGGGGTATGGATGGCCGGAAGGTCAAGTCGGAGGCTCCAATGGTACGGAGCCAAGCATTTCAGCTGACAGCCAAGGAGGCATGCGCTGCACCTGATGTGGTGATGGGTATGATTTCTTATTTACGCTTTTATGTTATGTCACTGTGATTTTGATATATTATGTATGTGCTTTGTTTAGGATCGTTCCACATGAATAGTATCCCAGCTCAGGTGTTGTTTGATTAGGGTGCTACCCGATTGTTTGTCTCTCTTGCGCTTAGCAAGAAGTTTCCTGAGTCTTCGGGCATGTTGGATTGCCCTCTAGAGGTCGAGATTGCAGACGATCGGTTAGTGCGAGCATCAGAGTTCTACCGGGATTGTGTTTTGAGGTTGTTCGAGGAACGTTACCTGGTAGACTTGGTTCCCATACCTTTGTGGGGGAACAAGGTTATTATCGGTATGGATTGGCTAAGCCCCAATGGGGCAGTGATTGACTGCGCACAACAGTTGGTGCGGATCAGGACCCCAAGTGGGGGAGAGTTGGTGATTCAGGGCGAGAGGCCACAACAAGGATCGGCTTTATGTTCAGCAGCGAGAGCTAGGCGCTACCTTCAGCAGGGTTGTGCGGGATTCGTCGCCTATGTTATGGATACCCGGGAAACGGGTAAGGCGACGGTGGGCGATGTGCCCGTGGTACGAGAGTTTGCGGATGTATTCCCTGAGGAGTTGCCTGAGATACCTCCAGAGAGGTAGGTAGAGTTCAGGATTAACCTAGTCCCTGGTGCGGCTCTGATAGCCAAGGCACCGTATCAGTTGGCTCCTCTTGAGATGCAGAGTTGTCTACGCAGCTACAAGAGTTGTTAGACAAAGGATTCATTAGACCGAGCAGTTCACCCTGGGGAGCCCCGATTCTGTTTGTGAAGAAGAAGGACGGGTCGCATCGGATGTGTATAGACTATCGGGAGTTAAACAAGGTAACGATGAAAAACCGTTACCCACTTCCGAGGATTGATGACCTCTTTGACCAGCTACAAGGAGCATCTTGGTTCTCCAAGATTGATCTGCGTTCAGGATATCATTAGATGAGGGTCAGAGAGAAGGATGTACAGAAGACTACGTTCCGGACATGCTATGGCCACTATGAGTTCGTGGTGATGCCTTTCGGGCTCACCAATGCTCCTGCCGCGTTCATGGATCTCATGAACCGCGTGTGCAGACCGATGTTGGATCGGTCTGTGATAGTTTTCATCGATGACATCTTGGTTTATTCCAAGACGCGAGAGTAGTATGAGGAGCACTTGCGGGAGGTTCTGGGTACATTGAAGAGGGAGAACTTATATGCTAAGTTCTCCAAGTGTAAGTTCTGGTTGCGCGAGCTGCAATTTCTTGGGCACATTGTAAACCAGAACGGGATTTCAGTTGATCCGGCCAAGGTGGAGGCCGTGATGAGGTGGGAGGTTTCGAGGTCTCCATCAGAGATTCGGAGCTTCCTAGGACTGGCAGGCTACTATCGGAGGTTCATTCGGGACTTCTCCAAGATAGTCGTGCCCCTGACCAGGCTGACGAGGAAAGTCGTGGTCTTTCGTTGGGGGCCTAAGCAACAGGCCGCATTCGAGACATTGAGACAGAGATTGTGCGAGGCGCCAATCTTAGCCCTGCCTGAGGGCATGGAGGATTTTGTGGTATATTGCGATGCGTCAATCTCAGGATTGGGCGCGGTATTGATGCAGAGAGGGCATGTTATTGCATACGCTTCAAGGCAGCTGAAGCCTCACGAGGTGAACTATTCGACGCATTATTTGGTGTTGGGGGCTGTTGTGTTCGCCCTTAAGATTTGGCTTCATTACCTTTATGGGTTTCATTGTACCATTTACACGGACCACAAGAGACTGAGGTATCTCATGGATCAGCCAAATCTGAATATGAGGCAACGTCGGTGGCTTGAAGTGGTAAAGGATTATGATTGTGAGATCCTCTACCACCCGGGAAAGGCCAATGTTGTGGCCGACATGCTTAGCCACAAGGCAGCGTCGATCAGGGATATATGTATGAGGATGACGGTGGTGACTCCGCTGTTGGAGCGGATTCGGGAGGCCCAATAGGAGGCCATGAAGGAGGAACATCGAAAGAGCGAGCGAATCATGGGTCAGGTTTCCTCCTTCGACTATGATAGTCGGGGATTGTTGACTTTGCACCGAAGGGTGTAGGTCCCATATCATGGAGGCGTGCGTCAGACGTTGATGGAAGAGGCGCACAAACCTAGGTTCTCTATTCATCCCGGGGCGACGAAGATGTATAAGGATCTTCGTCTTGACTATTGGTGGCCCTGTATGAAGAGGGATGTGGCTTGGTTTGTGGAGAGGTGCCTGACCTGCAGAAAGGTCAACGCTGAGCACCAGAGACCTCACGGTAAGGTCCAGCCGTTGGATATCTCGCTGTGTAAATGGGAAGATATTACGATGGATTTTATCATGAAACTTCCCAGGACCGCGCAAGGCGTAGATTCGATCAGGGTCATCGTCGATCGATTGACCAATAGCGCCTATTTTATTCCGATTCAGGAGAGTATTTCGGCCGAAAGGTTGGCTGATATCTACATCAGGGAGGTGGTGGAGAGGCACGGGGTGCCAGTTTCGGTGATTGCAGACAGAGATGTATGGTTCACTTCCAGGAACTTGGAGAGAGTTTCATGACGAGCTGGGTACTCGTCTGCATTTTAGCACTGTCTTTCACCCGCAGACAGATGGTCAGAGTGAGCGGACCATCCAGACCTTGGAGGACATGTTGCGGGCGTGTGTTCTAAACTTCGGAGGTAGTTGGGATACTTACCTTCCATTGGCAGAGTTCTCCAATAACAATAGTTATCATGCGAGCATCGACCGTCCTCCTTTCGAGATGTTGTATGGGAGGAAGTGCAGGACCCCGATATGTTGGGGAGAGGTTGGGCAGAGGGTCATGGGGAGTACTGAAGTGGTACTCAAGACTATGGAGAGGATCCAACAGGTCTGGAGCAGGCTTCAGACTGCTCAGAGTCAGTAGAAACGTTATGCCGACAAGCTTCGGTCGAACCTGGAGTTCCAGGTCGGGGACATGGTACTTCTGAAGGTGTCACCTTGTAAGGGCGTCATTCGATTCAGGAAGCAGGGCAAGCTGGGCCCCAGGTATATCGGACCCTTCAGGGTTATAGCCCGGGTGGGAAAAGTGGCGTATAGGCTGGACCTGCCAGCCGAACTTAGTCAGATTCATAGCACTTTCACGTCTCCCAGTTACGGAAATGTTTGGTGGACGATTCGGAAGTGGTACCTTTAGAGAATATTCAGATCGATGACAGCCTAAATTACATCGAGCGGCCTGAAGCGATCCCGGACCGGAAGTCGAAGGATCTGAGGAACAAGAGGGTCGAGCGAGTGAAGGTGCAATGGCAGCACCGGAAGGGCTCAGAATGGACTTGGGAGCCGGTGGATGAGATGATGGAGCATTACCCAGAGCTTTTCCAGGAACGAGCAACAGACTTTGAGGACGAAGCCTAAAATAAGTGGGGGATATTTGTAGCACCTGGTTCCTGGTATGTATTTTATTTAAGTATTTTGCATTTTTGGCCTGGGACTCGGCGAGTTAAAGGCCCAACTCGTCGAGTAGAAGCGGATTTGATACGAGATTTAAATGACGGTCTCGTCAAGTAGATTCTAACTGGACAAAACCCTAATCTAAGGGTTTGCACCCTATTTAAGCATCTCATCCAGCCACCCTTCGTCCCTATTGCTTCTAGAAACCCCCCAGAGCAAACCCTAACTTTGTGTGTGAAGATCTAAAGGAATTTGTGGTGATTTTGATTACAAGGAAGAAGGAAGGGCCTAAAGGGATCAAGAGAAGACCAAGGGAGTTCAATTTTGTGCATCATTTGCAGTTCCCAAAAGGTATAAAGTCGATACCTTGCTTGTTCATTTGCTAGATCCCTTTTTGGGGAGATTTAGGGCTTTTATAAGCCATTCTTGGTAACCAACCATGATTGAAAGCATGGTTGGGGGTTGAGGCTTCGGATCTAGGTCCATGAAGGAGTTACAAGGCAGAAAAGGATTGCTTTATCACCCATAGAAGCCCCCATGCAACTTAAGAGTCTCTTTTATGGCCTTTTAGGCTCAAAGTCCCATGCATGCACGTAAAGTACATAACTTTACGTGCTAGATCGAATTTAGGGACCTAGATCTATCATTTGGACAAGAGTTGTACACCAGAAATCGAAGAAATAGAATTGGACAGTATCGACTCGGCGAGTCCGAGGTTAGACTCCTCTTTCTGTTATGGTTCAAAGTGACCCAGTTGAGTGTTACAAAGGTTTTAGAGGGTCCAGGGGAGTGACCCAAACGTATTGGGATAAGCCATAGTCCTGGAGTTCATAGGACTCGGCGAGTGCATGAGCCGACTCGGCGAGTCCAAGGCAATCTCCCAACATTTGAATATGAACTCGACGAGTTGTTCTTACAACTCGGCGAGTCTAGGACAGGACTAGTTCATAGGACGAGGATAAACTCAGCGAGTTGTTGATACAACTCGGCGAGTCGGATGAAGGATCCTTCGATGATTTATATAGAAGAAGAACTCATCGAGTCATTGCTAAACTTGACGAGTAGAGACGTGGATGAGGACAGTTAAAGGGATAGGGACTCGACGAGTTGGCGACCCAACTCGGTGAGTCAGGTCAACTAGAATTTGACTTTGACTTTGACTTGGACTTGGTTAGGGGCAAAATGGTCATTTTACCCTAAGAATAGATATCGGACTCTGATTAAGTGTTTTGTGGGGATTATATCCGAAGGATTTCCAGTGCAGCAGCAGACAAAGATTTCCCGCGCAGATTATCAGCAGCTACTCGTTCGAGGTGAGTTACCTTCCAATAGGGGTGGGTCTAAGGCCACAATGCTGACCCACCAACAAGGATATTTGGTAGATAATTGTCTTTTTGATAGTTATCTTGGTATGGTTATGTGCTTTGGTCATGAGATATGCTTGTGTGATATGTTATGTGTGTTAATGATAGTGGTAGGGATTTAGTCTTTCCCTGACATCGGTCTTTAAGATCGAGGGGGTAGGTCAGTACCCAGTTATGCCTGACTGTATGATTATATTTTGTTATTGTATGATAATGGTAGGGGTGAAATAGTCCCCAGTTACCGGTTGAAAGATACCGATGGTAGTTACCGGTTGAAAGATACCGATGACAGTTACCGGTTGAAAGAAACCAATGATATTATATGGTATGTGGTATGATGGGGGAACTCACTAAGCTTTGTGCTTATAGTTTCAGTTTTGGTTTCAAATACATCTTCGTCTAAGGGGAAGGAGTCGGCGGTGTAGCAGTGCATCACACATTTACACATGATTTCCGCAATGAGCTTCTGGGATTATACTCTGATTTCCATCAGTTATGATGTTATGATTTTGAGACACGACATTGTGGTTTAAACCTGATGTAATATTGACAAGGTTTTGGTAACATATTTTAGGACTTGATTAATTTAAAAATGAATTTTTTGGCCTCAAAATTTGGGATGTTACTCAGACAACCCGATGTTGTCTGTGTAAGAGAATGTTGGAATCTCAACCCCCGAGGTTGAATACCAGCGCGTATAGGTAACCATTTTATCCAAAAAGAAAAGAGAAGAGTTTCCCGTAAATTTTATAATGTTAATTCCTCTAAGTGAGCCGTTATAACCATAGTAGATAAATGACAATTTCACCTGTCATGGCGTTTTTTGGACGCTGACGGAATATGAAAAGGTTTTTGTCATCCTAGACTGGCCTAGTCTAACTGTAGCGAACAGCTCAGGTGTGGGGTGTCACCCCTGTATAGATCTATACACAAACACCCGCTTTCCCTCCAGGAGACTCTGGTTATAACGACAGGCTACGATCGTACACTCGATAGGTGTCAACCGACACGTCTCACTAGATCCTTAATTGAATTTACGCGGAAAAGAAAGAGAAACATATAAGGTATATTCCAGGCCCAATAAACATGTAAGTGGACAACTAAGGCCTACTCAACATGTATATTATTTTCAGGCTCAAAAGGAATGATAATGTATATCCCGGGCCCAATATACATGTAAAAGGATAAATAAGGTCCATTAAACATGTAAAAGGACACTAAGGCCCACCAAACAAGTAAAAGGACACTATGGCCCACTAAACATGCAAAAGGACACTAAGGCCCACTAAGAATGTAAAAGGACACTAAAGTCCACTAAACATGTATATTATTTTCAGGCCCAATAAGGACGTATATATATATATATATATATATATATATATATATATATATATATATATATATATATATGTGTGTGTGTGTGTGTGTGTATATATATATATATATATATATATTAAGTACATATAATTTTACATGTGTAGATGTTTTAAAAGTATATATAAGTTATACAAACGTGCATCTAACACATGTATAAGAGCTTTAAGCATGATAAAAATAATTTCTTATTTTTGACCTTTCTGTCCCTGTTTTTAGAAAAATTATAGAAAAATAATCGTAAGTCAAAATTTGGATCCGTAACCTCTGAGAGTTTGGAAAATGAGTTTGCTTTGTTCATAATTTTTAATGGCCCAAACCAGTGTGAAAATGTTCATCTTCACAGACTGGTCCGAAATCCTTCTAGAAGTGCTAGGCAGTTTTCTAAAAATCGCCAAAAATTGTAGAAAAATCTTATGAACACGTGAGAGTAGTCATTTTAAAGTTATAAACCTGAACTTTTTTCATGTAAAACAGTTTTGAAAAAAAACCATCAAGGTGGTCAAAACAGTATGTAATTAGACCAAATAGTTTCTGTTAAAAGCTGATTTTTGAGTTTAAGTTATACATGTTTGAACACAACACTTATTTTTACTATTTTGAGTGTATAATCCCAGATCTACAAGTTTATTTGTAATATATAAGATAAAAAAAATTTCTCATGGTTTTTATGAAGATCTAAGTGATAAACTTCACGTTTAAGAAAAGATCCAAAAGTTGAACACATAACACAATGGTACATGAAAATATCCAACGGTTAAACGAGTGTTGACTTGTATCCTCCCCCAAAAAACATGAAAAATATGAAAGATATGGGGGTATGAAGCTCACCTTGAGGTTTTTGAGATGTAGATGAAGAAGAAGAAGAATCTTTGAACCTAACTTGAGTTCTTGATGAGATTTCTGAAGTTTTGGTGTTCTAAGAGCATAAATACGAAAAGGAAGTTGTATGAGGAAGGATTCTTAGTGAAATATTGAAACAAAGTAATATAGTTTACAAAAAAACATACCTAGTTTATGTAGCTTGAAGAGAACTTTCTTGAATAACACATTCAACCTCACGATTTTTAGAGGAAAAGATGATAGGAAAATTGAAGTTTTGAGAGGAAATAAGAAGTGAAATGGAGTTTGAAATGGTTTGTGGGGTGGGAGGATGGCCCTTGGACGATTAAGAGGGAGAAGAGGGGGAAAATATTTGTGTATAATGCATGTTCGTTAATACAAGAGTGCCTAGATGTATGTTGTGTAATTACATTGATATATGATGTACAATATTGAGGTGTCAAACTTAATATCCACCCTAATTCTTTTTTATATGGGCTTACCAATCGTCCTAAGGAGGTTAAATGGAGGAGTTTTTGGCCCACTAGGAGGCCCAACATTGGTTTTCGGTTTGATGAACCCAAAATAATGATTTTTGGCCCAATAATGATTCAAATATAGATTCTTTGCCTAACAGGGTCTAAAAATGTTTTAGGAAGGGTATTGGTCCAATTAAGGGGTTTTGGGTTGGAAATTCTTGGGCTAAGGCCCAAGGTTGATTAACCATAGCTTATCGGTTTTGGTGTTGGGCTTATACAAGGAGATTATATTGTTAGGGAATTCATATCTTAACCTAATTTTTTTGCCAGTTGTGACAATTGACATTGAGTTTGATCTTTGTTGTGCTAGATCTCGACAACAAGGATGTCAGTGGAAACCACCTCACGGTGGATCACAAGTGAATCGTCTGAAACCACCTAAGATCGAGGAAAAAAGGAGCAAAGAGGCGACACGTAGAGGCGATGCGACAACAAGATGAAGGAAGGAGAGACCTTGTTTAATTTTTGTGGGCGATCGAACGTAGGGGTGGTTGTTGGAGGCGGAGGGCGGATGGAGGTGATCGGTGATTAAGAGTAAGGTAAGGCGATGTAGGTGGTGGTCATTGACGAGGTAAGGGTGGTCGCTAGAAGAAGAGGCGGTTGATGGAAAGGTGATGAAGTAGTTGACGGATATGAGAGAAAGAGAAAGAGATGATAGAGATATGCACTCATTTAAGGATTTTACATTAATATGAATTGTTTTTTTTTTCTTGATTTAATTATTTGCTATTCCAGATTTACCCATGTGGTATAATGATAAAAGCCTAAAATGTCATTACATTCACTCATATTTACCAAAATGACATAATCAATCTGATTTATTCAATAATTCAATCCAACGTCCAGTTATAGTTATCGGGTTCTCGGAAAACTATAAGTTCTCAAAGGATCCTTCCTCTCTCTCTCTCTCTCTCTATATATATATATATATATATATATATATATATATATATATATATATATGAATGTGTAAATGTGCGAACCTAAAAATTTATGCGAACCTATGAACTCCAAATTAGCAGTTGAAAACTTAAAATATGCATGCATATATATATATATATATATATATATATATATATATATATATATATATATATATATATATATATATATATGAATCAACAACAATAGTTACGCCTCGCAGTCCATATGACTGTTGATTCATAAATATGCATGCATGCATATATATGAGTCAGTAGTAAAAAAATTAGCAGTAAAAAAAATGTAACATACCATTTTTCAAACAAAAATTTCATTTTTAAATATGGATAAATCATTGCTTTTCCAAGATCCAAGTCAAAGAACATATGTATCAAAATACAATCATGACAAAAATATCAGAGTATCAAAGCATGTGGAATCACATAAACCGCAGGTGGATGCATACAATCAATCCTTCGACTTCCCGTGATCATCTGAAGTACCTAAAACATAATATATCAATAACCATAAGCACAAAGCTTAGTGATAATCTAATATGTTGGTTAACCACACACGCTCCATCAATCAATGATAATTTACGAGACAACCATTGCCACAACTTATTAGTCCATATTAGTGTGCCGATTAACCAAACACGCTCCACTAACGACCAATAAGCTGTAATGTGCAATTTCATGGATTAGCATCAAATTCACATTTTTCCTAAAGTAACTAAGAGTAGGATTTTAGAAAATAGTTTAGTTACTTTTATCATTATATTTTTAATGAGGTTATGTAATATCAAATATGTTCGGCTAACGACCCTCCACCAATTAAGGGAGTGGTGGGTAAAAGTGGATACCTAATGTCGGTTATTTTATGGGCCACTTCCTTAAACTTCCCTTATAGATCTGTTTCATGAATAAGACATACTAACGGTTTGACTGACTTAGTCTTATACATATAGTAAATATTAAACATTTAATTTTACATATAGTATAAGGTGTATTTTGAAACATTTTAAAATTTCAAGGGTTTAATCTTTTAATAAATTAAACTTTTAATTTTATTAAATTTAAACCATTTTATGGATTTATTGTTTATCCTTTAATTAATCGCTTAATTAAATTAATAATAAGATCCATAAGGGTGTATTTTAAACTTTTCAAAATACTAGGGTTTTATAATCTTTTAAATTTCAAAATTAAAACAATTTAATTTAAATTTAAAAGAAATTGATTTAATAATTATATATCAATCAAAACCTTTAATTAATTTATTAAACCAATTGAGGATTATCAAATTAAATTAATCAAAATAATTTAACTTAATCCTCTCCCCACTAAATTTCGAAAATCATGGGAGGGATATACAAAATCTTATAATTATCTAGTTAATCAAATAAGGAGACAATTACCAAAAATAAGATCCCTACCAAAAACCCTAATTTTCGAAAAAGGAAAAATCTTGGGGAGGAACGTAAGGATTTCAATCCTTTCCATATTTCGAAAACCTTGAGGGTTAAGGAACCCTTAATTAGAAATTTGAGGGACAAAAGAAAGGGATAAGATCCTTTCCAAAAATTTCGAAATTTAGGGTTCAAAAACCCTAGAATCCAAAATCCTAAGTCCCAAAAGGGTTTAATTGCCATAAACCCTAATTGATCAAATTCAAACAATTGCAATCAAATTCAATACAAAATAAGTCATGGATCTGATACCACTAATGGGTTTTGAGCATAATATATAACATTTATGTGCATGCAACCCTAATTTTGCCGATATATGTTTTCTTTAATTGAACATACAACATTTGAACATCAATTGGGAAACCCTAGGAAACCTATGTTATTTTTGAAATTTAGATCTAGGGTTAGAAAAACATACCTTTTATTGTTATGTAGTAATAACAATACAAATCCTTGTGTTGTTGAAGCATATAGAGTAAGCACTACAGATGTCGTACCTCTAATGGTTCACACTCAACACTAGCAAGATGAAAACTATATATATATATATATATATATATATATATAGAGAGAGAGAGAGAGAGAGAGAGAGGACCAAGATTTCGTCTAAAGTTCTTAGAGGGAATGCATGGACAAAATTATGTGCTAGGGAGGCCTTTATATAACTGAAGTAGCTTGGTGCCAAAGCTAGAGTTTAAGGAGGAAACCCTAATCCCTTTACTTGGTGACCAAACAACCCATTCCATTCCTTATTCAAGGGCTTAGACGAAATTCATTGGCTTGCCCAAGTGATTTTCATCCACTTCATTCAATGAGGTCCATGAGCTTCTTTCCTCAACTTTCAATAAATTTCCAAAAAGCCCCTACATTTTAAATTAATTCAATTAATCCAAAAATTAATTCTAATTAATTTCTGATTAACAATTAATTAAATAATATGATTCCTAATTAATATATTATTTTCATAATACATTAATAAATTAATTATCTCAATTTATTAATCAAATATTAAATTAAACATCTCTATCCAAAAGTCATCTTGTCCAGTTGCTAGTTTTGAAGGCAACCCAAAAGGATTGTGCTACTATCAATTCAAGTATATAACAATTATAGTTATGGGCTTAGACACCTAATCCAACAATTTCGACATATACAATAACATTCAGTAGCCATCAAGTACATGTAATATAGATCTACCAATATAACCGTTCGCTACAACATAACATCATCTTCATATATATATATATATATATATATATATATATATATATACATATACTAGGATACATAAAACAACATAGTGGGCCGACATTGGTGCCTGCGACCCACTCATATAGTGAAGAAAACTCACCTCAATGTCAGAAAGATAACTAAACTGAATGCTACTCCAACTACCGGCTCTATGGGTCATCTGTACAAAACCTAGGGACCAAGCCTCAATCTGCTACTCAAACTATCCCAAATGACCTAAAGTCAAACTTGGTCAAAGTGAACAGTCAGTCAACAGTTAAAAGTCAAAAGTCACTCTAGCTGCTCGCCATACCATGGCTACTAAACGAAAAAGTAGACGAGTCTTTACCCAGTCATCACATCGTGGCAACCTAAGGCCACACATTAGGGACTGATTTGCACAACTTAACCATTAAGTCATTTTTCCCACAACTTCAAGAGCTCCAAAGCTCAGATCTAGTCCCTCTCATGGTCTTGATGGATAAAGTTTCCAACTTTATCCATTAAGACTCCTCAATAAGTCAAGATCCTAAACCCTAATTCCTTAAGGGTGACCAAAAGCATAAAGACACCCATTAAGCACCAAATCTACAGAGTTATCCAAAGCTTCCATAAAGTCAAAAGTCACTCTAGCTGCTCGCCATACCATGGCTACTAAACGAAAAAGTAGACGAGTCTTTACCCAGTCATCACATCGTGGCAACCTAAGGCCACACATTAGGGACTGATTTGCACAACTTAACCATTAAGTCATTTTTCCCACAACTTCAAGAGCTCCAAAGCTCAGATCTAGTCCCTCTCATGGTCTTGATGGATAAAGTTTCCAACTTTATCCATTAAGACTCCTCAATAAGTCAAGATCCTAAACCCTAATTCCTTAAGGGTGACCAAAAGCATAAAGACACCCATTAAGCACCAAATCTACAGAGTTATCCAAAGCTTCCATAATGATTTCTTACTCCAAATAAGCCATAAAGAACATAGCTATATGGACATGCTTGTCCAACGCATGTCCATTCCATTTTAGGAAAAAAAATGAAAATAAGGGCTTAAACTGGAGCATGGAACCAAAAACTATATAGATCCTCAGATCTAGAACATATGACACTACAATGATCACATGGATCCATAAAGTTTCTAACTTTATGAGAACCAACCTTCCAATTTCTCTCATCATGAAGATATAGGGACAAAATAGCTAGATCTAGAGATATAAAGCATAAATATTTGATCTTGAGGACTTACAAGAGTCCAAAAACATGCTCACGGTAGATGGGGAGGTTTTCTCACTAAAGCAAAACTCAAGATGTCTTATTTCTTCTTCAAAATACCACCAAAACGCAAAGAGATCAAAGATTAACAATGGAGGCTAAGGTTTCCTCTTGGAGGCCGATGAAGAGTGAATGAGGTTGAGGGTGGGCAACCCTAGCCATCACAATCCCTAAAATAGGGGCTCAAACCCTGGATTAGGGTTTGTCATAAATAGCGGCCATACGGTGGTGATATATGCCATGTCGTGGCGCCAACTTAAAGGCCACAAAAACTCTGGTCTTGGCCACGTCGTGGGATCCCATCACCACGTCGTGGCCACCGAAAATCCAACTTTAATTTATTAAAATTACTTAAAAGGAACATACCTTAAACTTGGCATTATAAGAAGTAGAGAGAATTGAGAGGTAAGGTGTAAGAAGAATATGAGAAAGCATGTTAAGAGTAAGATATGTAAGAGGAGCATGAGAAGAACATGCATAAAGTATAAGAAGTGCAAAGAGGAAAGATGAGATAAGATTAAGGGACAAGAAAAGAAGATGAAGTGTGAAGGGTATGAGAGAGGTATAGATAGTGAAAAATAGAGTTTTGAAGGATGTGGGATGATATGATAAGATGTGAGGATAAAGTATGAGGTGATGCTAAAAAGAGGCTAAGAAAGAGTATAAGATGAGTATGCGAGAAAGAATAGGAGAGTATAGGGAGAGAAATAATAGTTGAGTAAGCTATAAGAAAGAAGAGATTAAATTTAAAGAGTGTGAGAAAGAAGGTAAAATGATTTTAGAATATGTAAAGAAGGATAAGAATACGATAGCATGAAAAAAGATAGAATATAACTCACCAGACCTGTGATATAATGTTTTAAATATTTTTCATGTTTTACAATCAGGTAGCATCAACAGTTGTACATGAGAAGATTCCACAAGGACTTAGGTGTTGTTTGTTTTTTGAAGCAAAAATTCATGAAGTCTGTGAACCACCTCTGCAACCCTCTACAGTAGAAGAGGTGGACCAAACGGATGCAGACTGTAATAAGAAGCGTGTTTGTTTTTTTTAACATCTGCATGCTGCTGTAGATATTAAAATAAACTAATTTTATAAACTGAAAGTAGTTTTTTAATACCAAAAATTTAATAATGTATGACATTTAAGCAAAAAATAATGATTTTTCATAAAAAAAAAAAAAGATATTTTAGCAAAAAAATAATGATATTTAATCAAGAAGTTATTATTATTTAATATAAAAAAACGAAAAAATATCAACAAGAATAAAAAAAACGAAAGAAAGGTAGTATAAGATTTCAACAACATATAATCAAGATTTCAGCAAGAAAAAAGAAGATGTTGGAAGAGACAATACAAATGATGCGCCAAACAGAACATGCGTATACGTTTTTTATTCTGAAGAATTCTAAAAAACAAACAACTGCGAGATTAAAATTATTGCGCGTGTGCTGTGCCGCGCAACAATAAAATGTCAGAAAAGGTTTTTTACAAAAAACAAACAACACCTTAGACTAGAAGTAATTTTATTTTTAGTATACCTTGTTGCCTTAATTTATGTTTATTATTTTATTGTAAACCTGATATTAGCTTGTGATGTAAAATGAATTTTAGTTAAAAGAATTCTGCATTTGTTAGTAAACTCTGATAATCCCTATATAATTAGATGAGAAAAAAATCTAGTCGTTACAATAAATATGTATAAGGTGTTGATATTGCCACGACTATCTTTGATGCATCTACTGAAAAAATCTGTAATTAACAATTATGCCCCTGTTTACTTTAAATAAAGTAACCCATTTTTGTTTCATAAAACGCAAACCTGGATAGTAATTGCTACTATAAATAATTATGAATTATTTACTGAAGTAAATTATATGTTTGAAAACATCTTCGTATTCCCATCATGAGCGCACATCCCAACATGCAACCATCATTCTTCTGATGATGCTGGTGTCTTCACCGCTTCAAGGTGTGTTCACAGCTCAAGAAAAGAAAATCACTCGCCATTGCTCCGTTGATTAAAGCTTCTAATGAGGGTACTTGAGTCGTTGAAATGAATCTGCTGCAAGCCATGGCCATTGTTAATTTCTGGCTACCATTTGTACCGATGGTGTTTGCTGAAGAAGAATTGGCCGAAGTAGTGTCGGATAAGGAAGAAGCATAGTCTTTTGGACTTTCCAGGCGTCATTATATAAAGAATCGATAACACATGAACCTTTGCACCTTCTGTTTTCAAAGAAGCATCCCATCTCGAAGGTAGAAGCAAACTACCTTTTGTCACAACCATGGTGACATAAGCACAATCACATTTGATTGATTTTGAGTGTTTCCTAGAAGTTTTAATATCTTATAACAAACTAACATTGTGATTCATGTTGGTTGAACTTCAAAACCCACCACCATGTAGCCTTCATTGTTCATTTTGTTGTTATGTGTGATTATTCAACACCATCACCATTTCCAATGATGCCGACACGTTGTTTTCTTCACTGTTCATGAGCTAAAACTCTAAAATTCAAATGATTGAAGACATATTAAACCTCTTTAACTTTGATTCCGATGGGATACCCAATTCATCGTAGACTATATCCATCTTTTATAGTGTACCGAATTGTAGGAAGATTATCAATAGTCAAGTTAACCTGATACATTTTAGTTGATTCTTTCTCTTAAAGTCTTGAATACGTCAGTTGATACGGATATGATTTGCATTAAAATATGGGAAAACCTTAGAAAACCCAACATATTTTCACCAAATGCTTAAAAAAACCACTATATTATTTTTTAGTACACTAAAACCCTTATATTTTCTAAAATTCTTATTTAAGGTTTTCAGAGTTTAGAAAAACCTACTCTATTTTCATGAAAGGATTAAAAAAACCATTATATTATTTTTTTTAGTGCATTTAAACCCTCATATTTTTAAATATTTTTTTAATCTAATGAATTGTAACAATAGAAACGTTAATAATCGAGTACCTAACATTTTTGGCTATCTAGGATTTACCGAGCTCAGTGCCATAAAAGATACATTTTTAAAAATATAAGGGTTTTAACGTACAAAAAATAATATAATGGTTTTTTTAAGACTTTGATAAAAATATGTTGGGTTTTTATAAGAGTATCCCTAAAAAATAATATAATGGTTTTTTTAATCCTTTCATGAAAATAGAGTAGGTATTTCTAAACTCTTAGGGTTTAGGATCTTAACTTATTGAGGAGTCTTAATGGATAAAGTTGAAAACTTTATCCATCAAGACCATGAGAGGGACCACATCTGAGCTTTGGAGCTCTTAAAGTTGTGGGAAAAATGACTTAATGGTTAAGTTGTGCAGACCAGTCCCCAATGTGTGGTCTTAGGTTGCCACGATGTGGCGACTGGGTAAAGACTCGTCTACTTTTCCGTTTAACAGCTACGACATGCAGACCAGCAGGAGTGACATTTGACTTTTGACTGTTGACTTTGACCAAGTTTGACTTTAGGTCATTTGGGATATTTTGAGTAGTAGATTGAGGCTTGGTCCCTAGGTTTTGTACAGGTGACCCATAGAGCCGGTAATTGGAGCAACATTCAGTTTAGTTATCTTTCTGACGTTGAGGTGAGTTTTCCTCACTATACACGTGGGTCGAAGGCACCAGTGTTGGCCCACTATGTTGTTTTATGTATCGTAGTATATATATATATATATATATATATATATATATATATATATATATATGAGGATGTTATGTTGTTGCGAACGATTATATTGGTAGATCTGTATTACATGTACTTGATGGATACTGAATGTTATTGTATATGTCGACATTGTTGGATTAGGTGTCTAAGCCCATAACTATAATTGCTATATACTTGAATTGATAATAGCATAATCCTTTTGGGTTGCCCTCAAAACTAGCAACTGGATAGGATGACTTTTGGATAGAGATGTTTAATTTAATAGTTGATTAATAAATTGAGATAATTGATTTATTAATGTATTATGAAAATAATATATTAATTATAAATCACATTATTTAATTAACAGTTAGTTAGAAATTAATTGGAATTAATTTTGGGATTAATTGAATTAATTAAAAGTGCAGGGGCTGTTCGACAATTTATTGAAAGTTGAGGAAAGGAGCCCATGGACCTCATTGAATGAGGTGGATGAAAATCACTTGGGCAAGCATAAGGAATTTCGTCTAATCCCTTGCATAAGTAAGGGAATGGGCTGTTTGGTCACCAAGTAAAGGGATTAGGGTTTCCTCCTTAAACTCTAGCTTTGGCACCAAGCTACCTCAGCTATATAAAGGCCTCCCTAGCACATAATTTTGTCCATGCCTTCCCTCTAAGAACTTTGGACAAAATCTTGGTCCTCTCTCTCTCTCTCACTCTCTCTCTCTCTCTCTCTCTCTATATATATATATATATATATATATATATATATATATATATATATATATATATATATATATATAGTTTTCCTCTTGCTAGTGTTGGGTGTGAACTATAAGAGGCACGACATTTGTATTGCTTGCTCTCTAAGCTTCAACAACACAAGGATTTGTATTGATATTGCTACATAACAATAAAATGTATGTTTTTCTAACCCTAGATCTAAATTTCAAAAATAACATAGGTTTCCTAGGTTTCCCAATTGATGTTCACATGTTGTATGTTCAATTAGAGAAAACATATATCAGCAAAATTAGGGTTGCATACACACATAGGTTTTTGTTTATTATGATCAAAACCCATAAGTGGTACCAGATCCATGACTTATTTTCTATTGAATTTGATTGCAATTGTTTGAATTTGATCAATTAGGATTTATGAAAATTAAACACTTTTGAGACTTAGGATTTTCGATTCTAGGGTTTTTGAACCCTAAATTTCGAAATTTTTTGAAAGATCTTATCCCTTTTTTCATCCCTTAAATTTCGAATTAAGGGTTCCATAACCCCCAAGGTTTTCAAAATATGGCAAGGATTGAAATCCTTGCGTTCCTCCCCAAGATTTTTCCTTTTTCGAAAATAGGGTTTTTGGTAGGGATCTTCTAATTTTTGGTAATTATCTCTTTATTTGATTAACTAGATAATTATAAGAATTTGTGTACCCCTCCCATGATTTTCGAAATTTAGTGGGGAGAGGATTAGGTTAAATTATTTTGATTAATTTAATTGGATAATCCTCAATTGGTTTAATAAATTAATTAAAGGTTTTAATTGATAAATAATTATTAAATCAATTTCTTTTAAATTAAATTAAATTGTTTTAATTTCGAAATTTAAAAGATTATTGATGATATATGGTCCACTAGCATGGCCTAGACAGCTCCGGCGCGCCAGCCTCGCCTGGCGCTCCCTTGCCAGCCTTGTTGGGGACGTTCCTGCCAGCCCTGCCTGGCGTTCCTTTGTGAGCCTTGCTGGCGACTCTCCTGCCGGCTCGGCCAGGCGCTCCCTCGCCTGGCACTCCCTTGCCATCCTCTCCTGGTACGCGCCCACTAGCCCTGCCTGGGGCGCGCCCGCCAGCCCCGCCCGTCGCCTCCAGGCGGCCTCGCCTAGCTCCTTGCTAGTTGGGCCTGAATTGGGTTGACCCAAGGCCTGACCTAATTGTCCCCTGTATAATGAATAATATCTCCTCCATGAAGGGGGACTCTCTCTTCTCCTCGGTGGCTCAGCCGCCACTATACTCCGGAGGGGTGGCTCAACCGCCACCTGCCGCCGTCAGCCACCACACCACCAGTACCAAGATGGTTCTCTCCAGCTATGGAGGACCATCTCAGATCTTCTAGCTGATCTAACTTGACCGTCGGAGCCCGCTCCCGGGGCACAGTCCCTGGGGCGGCTCTAACGGGTTTGCACTGTGACTAGCAGATCTCCGCTGCAGCAGAAGACCAGAAGAATCGTCGGAGGTCGACGTCGCATCATTTGGCGCCATCCCGGACTCGAGCAAGTGGAAAAAGCCTTAGTTGGTTTCAAGCTCGTTCTTCCTCAGATCTGATGTGTTTCATCTCAGGTTTCCTCAGATCTGTCAATTTCTAGTATGATTTGTTCAGATCTGTTTGTTTTTTTGCCAAGATCCGTTCAAATTTGTTACACCATATTTTAGTGTCACACCCCGAACCAGACGGCGGAAACGTCCTAGGGCTCGCGTGACTTTAATTGAATATCATCACAATGAATATACATGAATCATAACATAAACGTCACCATGCATCAATATATTACAAGTGGAATTGTTCACATCAAGTACATTGTTTTAACATTACACAATTATAACATAAATAGTTTGAGTGCTTTTAACAACATAACATCTAACATTACTTCATATTACTCTTCCGCTTACCTGTTACCTGAGAATACAAGTTATTTTGGAAAAACGTTAGCATATGAAATGTTGGTGAGTTCATAAGCAATGTTGTGATAAAATAATTTGTGTAGTTTGTAAAACCCAGAAAATTCGATATTTTCTGAAAAGACTTTTGTTTATCAAAGTGTGAGATCCATAAGTTGATGCATGAATGATTTCAAAAACATATATATATGAAGGGTATTTTGTATTATAGTTATAAAATTTCAAGCGAGTAGTATTAAATTCCCTGGAAAACCCGATGTTTTCCGATATTGAAATCTATTCGTGATTACTAATTTTTGTATTGTCTTAACGAATGAATATTGATTAATCTACATTGTATATCGTCCTAATTTTGTCTACTTTGATTTCTCGTAAGCCTTAGCGAACGAAGAGAAGGGGGCATTATGTCCCACCAGCATCGTAGGTACCTCAGGCTGTCGCGGATGCGAAAGACACGATGGTCCAACTTGCATTTGATTACTGTGACCTTACTAGCTTTTCTAACGGGACACTTTGGCCCACTAGCACATAAAAGTTATTGAAAGTCCTTTTACAAAATATTAGGTCATTGAAGGCCCAATAACATATAAGCGTTATCCCTTTAGGCCCAAAGATCATGTTGGTGGGCTTGCAAGGCCCAACAAGCATGATTTGAAACTCATAAGCCCAAAGTTTGTAGGTTTATTCATTTTAGTCATCACATAACTATTGGAGAGTTTTGATTTAACGATTATTATTTTGTATTGATTCGAGACCGAATCATTTTGTTTATAACGATATTTGGTATTGAAGGTGTATTCGTTTTCCGTTTTGTCACTAGTCGGGTATCTTGTAGTTTGTCTTAATGAATTAATTTGTTTAAAAGTATGATTTTGACATTTTCACTACCTTTCTTTTATAAAAATAACACTCTTAGTCCTTTATATAAAAGAATTTCATTTTTAGTCCTTAAAACATTTTCTTGACACTTTTGTATCATAGACTTGTTGAAAAGACAATTTTATCCCAAAATTCATTTTGTAAACAACTTTGGCCCTTCCAGAATGGAGTTTCTCGGTTAGAACCCCATATTCCGCAACTTTTACAGTTTTGGCCTAAAATATAAAAAGTTTACATTTTTGATCCTTTTTGGAATTGAAAAGCATTTTTGACCTTTGAAATAGTTTTATTTCACTTCTTATCCCCTGTTTTGCAAAATGTTACATTTCAGCCCCTTTAAACTTCAAATTTCGTAATTATGGGCTTATTGGGCCGAAAAGCCCAAATTTAGCCCATTAAGCTAAATTTTTGCATTTCAAGTCCTTTGAAAATTCTAATATTCAGAAAAATGATTATAGAAACTGTTTTGACTCTTTTGACCCTCAAGAAACCATGAATTGACAGTTTTTTAACCCAAGTTTTGTATTTTTGACAATTTAAGCCCTAAAGTGGGTTTTATGTTAGAATAAGTTCCTCATAGCCTTATAAGCTATTTTTCTTGACTTGTTTAGTGTAAAATAACTTAAATTATGTTTGTTTCGTTTCTCATGTCATAGATCTCGAGTTAACACCCCTTTTGGTTACATATTTATCACAAAAACACATAAAATCACACACATACATGCATAAAATCACACATAGCATACACATACACATAGATCTTCACATTTTCTTGTATTCTCCCCCATAAAACATATGAAAACCGAAAAAAGAGGGGTATGAAGCTCACCTTGAGTTGTGTTTCGGTTTTGAAGAGAGAAAAGAACAAAATTTCGATCCTATGTAACACCCAAGATTTTGAAAGCCAAGAAAGTAAAGGAAACCCTAAATTTAGGAGGGACACGGCGAGTCCATGGAAGGACTCGGCGAGTCGGAGCGGGATCCGGGTCGAGGAGTAAGTGACCAACTCGGCGAGTCGGCCAAGTGGACTCGGCGAGTATGGTCTGTGCGAGGAAAACCCTAAATCCGGGGCTTGGAGCCTACTTAAACGTCTCAATCTTCTTCCTAGGGCTCCTTTACTGCCTCTCACACCCAGAACGCCGCACCCTAAGCCTCCATTGTGATGATTTATTCTTTTGGCCATTTTTGAGTGATTTAGAAGAAGAAGAAGAAGTGGGAATCTTTGAAGCATCAAGGAGTGGCTTTGGATCTGAAGTTTGGGGAGCATTTCAGAGCATTGGAAGGTATCAATTCGTTTCCCTCCTTTAGATCTTCTTTGGTTATGAGTTTTGGGGCTTTTAAGCCATGCCTAAGATCAATTTCAAGCTTGAGGTCCAGATCTGAGGTTGCTACCTCAGATCCATGCTTGTGTTGGTTTAGAATCCCGTAAAGTATCAGCCATTGTGTGGATTTTGGAGCCTCTTGGTCTTAAACCCTAGTTATTAGTGCATTTTGCCTAGATCTCCATCTCTACACGTAAAGTTTGCAACTTTACGTGGGGAATAGGCTTGGGAAGGGTAGATCTACAGTTTGGAGTTCATGCATGACTCGGAAGTCCTCTGCATGTAAGTGGATCTTATTGGACTCGACGAGTGGGATGAACAGCTCGTCGAGTCGGATGAAGATAGGCATGAACTCGGCGAGTTGGATGAACAACTCGGCGAGTTGGATGAAGATTGTCGTGTGCTCGGCGAGTCTGTTCTTAGACTCGGCGAGTCAGGTCGCGTGGTCCCAAACCCTTCGAGTTAAGTCTCGAGTCAGCGAGTCGAGCCAGGACTCAATGAGTTGGACAGGACAGGAATCGGGAATCAGTAGACTCGGCGAGTAGAGTCGCGAGTGGAAGGACTCTAGACTTATGAACTCGGCGAGTCAGTAGGGTGACTCGACGAGTAGGGTTGACCTGGAAGGTTGACTTTGACCAGGACGTTGACTTTAACCAGAGTTGACTTGGTTGACCTTTGAAGGTCAGTTAGACTAAGTGTTATGTTGATATTGGTAGCTCGGGGAGCTAGTGGAGCAGCAGTTCGGAGTCAGTGGTCAGGTAGCGGTCAAAGGGGTTAGCAGCAGCAGTTCAGCAGTATCAGGTGAGTTTCCCTTTATATGAATGGGTCTACGGCCACAATGTCGGCCCATGTAGTTATGAGTAGAAGACCAGGGGGTTAGCCCTAGGCACAGTATGCTAGTATGATATTCGGACGAGGTCCAACGATAGAGGGCGGGTGCCCAAGGAGCGGTTTATGTGATAGTTTATACTTGTTGTCTGTGTGATACTTGTATGTGCTTGGTAGGGAGGTGAGTGTGGGTGAGGTCCTGTATCTCACCAATAGCAGAGTGTGGATGGTGTTCCACATCTCAGTAGCAGCAGAGCAGGGGCGAGGCCCAAGTTAGGGAAGGAGTGAGGGTGGGCTGGGCCCGTATCTCACTATCAGCAGGAGTATGGACGAGGTTCCATGACTCATCAGTAGCAGGATACGGGCGGGGCCCAGAGATAGGCGAGGCCTTAGAGCAAGAGTTGTTAGTATATGTTTAGTGTATGTAATGTTATGTGATATGTTTATGTGCTATTATATGTTAGTGGGCGAGGCCCTGTGACAGGCGAGGCCTAAGTGAAACATATCTGTATCCGAGCGGGGCTCGAAGCCAGGCGGGGCCTGGAGCGGCGGGGCCGTTGTAGCGGGCGAGGCCCGAAGTAGAGGGCGAGGCCCAGGATAGCGGGCGTGGCCCACTATGTGAAGTATATGGTTTTGCATGGTATGTGGTAAGGTGGGGAACTCACTAATCTTCGTGCTTACGGTTTTCAGTTTTGTTTTCAGGTACTTCCGGTAGCGGAGGGAGGAGCTCGGGGTGATCGCATGGCACACACCATAGATTAGTCAGCCTGGGAATGTTTACTCTGATAATAAACATGTGTTTTGAAAACTTATACTCAGATTATGTTTTGGAATGATGTCTTTGGTTAAAGTAATGTTTTATTAAAAAGAAATTTTTGGTCTTGAATTTTGGGATGTTACATCCTAGCAAGTCGTCTTGGTAGATCTCGAGTTTAGATGCTTCTAAGGTGCAAGATCACAAGTTTGATTAGATTTAGAATAGATTTTGATGAAATGAAGTAGCTAGATCATGGCTTAGTCATCAACTTACCTTAGATGATGAATTACTTGATGAAAACCTCTTGAAACACAAGCAAATTTCGAGATTTTTGGATGAAGAAGAAGGGATGTGTCTTGAGTGATTTAGAGAGAATTTTTGTTGTGGAGTGTGTGTTTGGGAGACTCTCGGCCGAAAGGAAAAAGAGAGAGAAGAAGAGAGAAGTGAGGTTGCATGGAAATATGAGAGTTGCATGGATGTTTGAAGTATAATACCTAGTTATCCCACAAATAAAAATGATGTGGCAAGCAAAAGTCAACCCTTCTTCTTGGGTTTGTAGTTTGGGCCGAGAGAGAGGAGAAAAGAGAAGAATTTTTGGGTTTTTTTGCCCTTAAGCCCACATTATAGATAATTTAGATGATGCTTGGCCCAAATAAATCAAGGTGTAATTTTTATGACCTAATAGGGCTAAATTAAGCTGGTTGTGACCCATTAAGGCCCATTAAAGTTAACCTAGTGTATTTTGGACTCATAAGACCCAAAAGTATTAGGTTTCATGTATATGAGTCCAATTAGGGTCCATTTGAGAGTTCTAGGTTCAAGATGAATAAATTGGAAGTTTATTAGTCCATTAGGCCCAATAAGGAAATCCTAGTCCAAAATGGACTTACACCGGGATTTAAAGGTTTCCAATTCTTTGTTGACCATTTGTAGTGCTAGAATGAAGTATTTGATGAAGTTTTGTTGTTATAGAATAAACACGATGCATGTTTTCATGTTATTGATTCATAGTTGTTATAAGTGTTGTAGTTACAAACCACCAAAATAAATTTATAGTTGTGACATTTAGATCTGTAGATCCATCGTTTTTTAGTTCAGATTTATGGATCTACACAATTTTCTTCACTCAAATATTCCCCAAACTTGCAAAAATGTTCTTAGATCTGTTCTGTTTACATTTTGGGGTTTTGATTGAGCAAGATAAGAAGAAAACACGTTTTATGAGTGTTACTCATATTCATCAGCTCATAAGATCAGAAAACCCCTTTTTATAATTGAGTTTTTCTGTATACAACTTCATTTCATGAAACAAATGTTTGTAAAAACAGCTTTGCTGCTCATGCATCTTTCTAGTTTACAAAAAACCCTATCAGATCCATTTTCCGTTCGTTTTCCGTTTATAATGAGGTGATTTGTTAAGAAAGTTGAGCAGAAGAGAAATTTTATGAGTCTTCAACCCATTTTCAGTCAATATATTATCATAAAATCGTTTTTAATCAAGATTTGCTGAAACAACTTTGCTCCTTACAACATCTGTGTGTAAACCCAATTATGTTTATTGTACATCCCTCAAAACCTTCAAAAAAAATCCCTTGAGCTCATGATATCCTGTGAAAATTCTATTCCTGAAATTATTTTCTTGTACACACAGGTGTGTACATTATACATATCACAAAACCCAAAAAATCGTTCATCCTTTCTCACCAAACCCATTAGATTACATTTTGTAATTTTTAGCTCAAAAATATACCCTGGACAATAGTTTACTGCCCGGTAAAAAAAATAGAGGGGATGGGAAAATGGTGAGATGTTCCTTTGGAACCAACAGCAAAAGCAAGAAAACGGAGAATGGAGTTCCCCTAACTTTTTAGTTACCATTTCAGTAAATGGTTTCTGTATAAAAAAAATAAAAAATTGGAAAGAAGTTCTATAAAAGAAATATGATCTGTAAAAAGAGAAGAGACAGGAGAAATATAAATTTTGTTTGCTGTCACATGAGCCAATTCACGCAAAAAAAAAGAGGGGGGAAGGTAGCAGTGCTACTGTATTGACATTGTTTACTGCACAATCCTATATAAGATCGGTCAAAGATCTTTCTCACATCAGCCAATTAAATATAAATATACAAAGAAAAGAAGATGGGAAACAGCTGGAACAACGTCTATGTACAAATTGCCTATGCACCATATCTCTAAATGAAAGATGGAGCTAAGAGTTACATCAAACGCATGGGTCCCACATGACCCGCACAAAAGTCAAAATCGGGCCCCAATTGGTCATCTCTCTCCTCTGCCAACTTCGACATCAGGCCAGCCCTCACCGGCGACCTCAGCCGGACCACAGCTAGCCGCCTCAAACCCCGACGAACACTTCCCGTGGCCAGAATCGACTGTTGCTCCACCAGTCGCTTCCAGCGAAGCGACTTCAGTACCATCCTCCGGCTTTCGTTTCTCAATCCGCCGCGTGCTGCCCTTTTCGTTACCATCGACTCAACAAACCAATGTTGTCGGTGAACTCTCAGCTTCAATCACCACAAACAACGCTCACCATCATCTTCAACCTCGTCTCGTCACCTACAACATCAACTCCAAAGCAAACAGAACCACCAACGAGCAACTATCTCCAGCGCAAATCACCATCATCACAGCAACGACTAAGTTCCGACAGCCTTTGTCTCATCGATCTGCCGCCCTCTGCTTTCTCCCTTCATCGCCGGGAATCAGAACTAGGGACAGTCGCCTTTGCCTCAGCACCATTGATCATCACCATCGGCTTTAAAACCACCTCCAGTTACTGACTGTCAACACTCGTCGCCGATCTCCCTCTTCAATCAACATTACCCGATGGGGAACCCCTCACTACTAGTCGTCGTTTCTTTCTTTGTTTATGCACCCTTGGAGCAGATCATAAGTATAAGGAGGAGAACGGTTGTAAGATAAAGCCAAACACACCCGATACTATGGGCATTCAAACGCACGGATACAAAGGAAAAGGAACTTGGGCCTCAACTCCATAAAACCTAACAACCTACATATGGGCTATAACATTTGATTTGGGCTCCCCATATTTTTTGGCATCTGGGCGGGCTGCCTAAAAAATAATCAAATGACCAAGTTTTTACAAACATAAATTAGTCTATCAATTGTTGTGACTTCGCTCAACAAACTAGATTCTAAAAAGTGCATTGCGACCAAAACCTTGCCCACTCGGATTTAAAAAAAAGGGAGGGAGAAGAGTAGTACATTACTACTACTGCTCATGAAGCAGTCCGAAATAGCCATCAGCAACTGCGTTGTGCGGTCATCAGCGGTCGTGTTGACCAATCCTGGGAAGTCTCGATAATCAACTCTCACATTCATGTTGACCAAAACCTGCTAGTATTACTGCCCAGCTCGACCTTCAGCAGCGACACAACTTAGCTCAGCAGTTGCAAAGCCCAACCATCAGCACCTACTTTGTCTGACCCCCAGCAGTCGCGCTGCTTAGCTCTCGCTAGCCGTGCTACCCAGTTTTGTTAGTACTTGAGGTTGCTTAGCTCTTTCCAGCAGCTGTGTATCTCGCCTTTCAGCGGCTACACATCCGTCTTTCCTTTTCTTCGCCTCCTCTAAAGAAAAAAGGGAGAATAGGGCTGGTACGACACTATGTAGAAGTGATTGTTATTCCCAAGGGAAAGAGTTAAAGCACATGAAGAACTGACACTACGCATGATGGTGCATCCCCAAGGTGACATCAATATTCTGAAGAGTAGCCTTGCAATTCAACTCTCGGTAGTCTTGTTACCCAACTCTTAATAGTCGTGTTGCTCACCTATCACCAACAGCTCGCTGCCCAAGCCTCAGCGGCCCTACTAACCAGTTCTTGACAGCAGTCTCGCTACGCATCTCTTAACAATAGCTACACTATCGAGCTCTAGGTAGCACTGCCACATAGCTCTCCGCAAACAACCAAGACACTAAGGCATCAATTATTAGTATGACTAGAGATGCAGCAAAGCACCAGGTACCATTCCGCTTTAACTCAGACTGGTTACACGAGCTAGACACATAGATTGTAGGGTGCTACACCCGCATGAGAGGTTCAGTACCCTCACCTCGAGTCGCCTGGCTTCCCAGCCTGACTCCATTACAACGGCAAGCTCCGCATGCGAGGTTCAGTACCCTCGCCTCGAGTCGCCTGGCTTCCCAGCCCGACTCCATTACAGCGGCAAGCTCCGTATGCGAGGTTCAGCACCCTGGCCCCGAGTCGCCTGGCTTCTCAGCCCAGCTCCATTATAGCGGCAAGCTCCGCATGCGAGGTTTAGCACCCTCGCCCTGAGTCGCCTGGCTTCTCAGCCCAGCTCCATTACAGCGACAAGCTCCGCATGCGAGGTTCAGTACCCTCGCCTCGAGTCGCCTGGCTTCCCAGCCCGACTCCATTACAGCGGCAAGCTCCGCATGCGAGGTTCAGCACCCTCGCCTCAAGTCGCCTGGCTTCCCAGCCCGGCTCCATTACAACGGCAAGCTCCGCATGCGAGGTTCAGCACCCTCGTCCCGAGTCGCCTGCTTCCCAGCCCGGCTCCATTACAGCGGCAAGCTCCGCATGCGAGGTTTAGCACCCTCGTCCCGAGTCGCCTGCTTCCCAGCCCGGCTCCATTACAACGGCAAGCTCCGCATGCGAGGTTCAACACCCTCGCCCCGAGTCGCCTGGCTTCTCAGCCCGGCTCCATTACAGCGGCAAGCTCCGCATGCGAGGTTCAACACCCTCGCCCCGACTCGCTTGGCTTCTCAGCTCGGCTCCATTACAGCGGCAAGCTCTGCATGCGAGGTTCAGTACCCTCGCCTCGAGTCGCCTGGCTTCTCAGCCCGACTCAATTATAGTGGCAAGCTCCGCATGCGAGGTTTAGTACCCTTGCCTCGAGTCGTCTGGCTTCTCAGCCTGACTCAAGTATAGCAACATGCCCCAACCATTCCACACGATGCTCTTCCGTGTGATTTATCTACGATCGTCGGCATCCAAGCCCGATCCATTCCACGTGACGCTCTCCTACGTGATTTATCTACGATCGCTGGCAGCCAAGCCCGATCCATTCCACGCGACGCTCTCTCGCGCGATCTATTTACGATCGTTAGCAGCCAAACCCGATCTGTTACACGCGAAGCTTTCCCGCATGACACCTCCATGATCATTGACTGCTAAGCCCAAGCTATTCTCATAAGTCGCACATCACAAGCTTCCTCCATACCATGATCTTGGTTCTTCCCCTCTCACAGTCATCATGGTTCTCTTGTGCTCGGACGATCGATGAAGTGTTATCCACATTACAACCTGCTATAGTGAGGATACTCTCCAGCAAGAAGGTCATCCCGACAGCGGCCCTGCTACCTACGACCCCACAAGATATCTGTTTCCTGGCTCTCGGAAACGGTCTTGCTGTGTAACCCTACCTGTAGCCTCGCCGCGTACCCCATGACATCTCTGTTTCCTGGCTCTCGGAAATGGTCTCGCTGTGTAACCCGACATGTAGCCTCGTCGCGTACCCCACAACATCTCTGTTTCTTGGCTCTCGGAAACGGTCTTGCTGTGTAACCCTACCTGTAGCCTCGCTGCGTATCCCTCAGCATCACTGTTGCCTGGCCCTCGGAAATGGTCTTGCTGCGCAACCCATACCTCTAACCTCACCGCTTATCCCTTAGCACCTCTGCTGCCTGGCTCTCGGCAACAGTCTCACTGCATGTTTCCTACCTATAGCCTCACTACCTGTTCCTCAAGAATTCTGTTGTCTGGCTATTGACAATAGTCTTACTGCGTGAACCTCGCTAGCAACTGTGACATCCCCATTTTCACGGCTAGAAAAGACCGATTTTGTTTATGCTTTGTTTAAAAATTAGAGTAACATTTTAAATAAAAGTGTTGCGGAATTTGTCCCAAAACAAAATATGATAAAGATTTATCAAAAGCATTTCCATATAAATGTATTTCATTAAAAAGACTCGGGATGTCATGTTCGATACAGATCATAAGCATTAACAATACATCATAGGCCTTACTACATTATTCTGTATTTACAGGCCTAAAATCCCTTAATCTCTCATCCCAAGACATCACATCTATGCTCATGCGCCACTACCTGTAATACAAGAAACTGAGTGGGTCAGGCTTGGGATCCTGGTGAGCACATAGGGTTTTCAACCCACAATAAATAAGTTGATTAGCTTTATCAAACCAAACATACCCGATTACTCGTTCCCGTTATCCTCACTTTACGTCCCTAAAACATCTAACACAAGGGACCTAGTCTAAGGACTATCATCGGGATGGACATTAATGCTAAGGGAATTCCTCAGCAATAAATGTCCTTAAGGCAACCATGTG
The DNA here is from genome assembly GCF_002870075.4 of Lactuca sativa. Lineage (NCBI taxonomy): Eukaryota > Viridiplantae > Streptophyta > Magnoliopsida > Asterales > Asteraceae > Lactuca > Lactuca sativa. The sequence continues at coordinate 299,170,730 of NC_056627.2, read as the reverse complement.
GGGGATGGAGTACACCTGGTGAGCACACGGTTCAAATAAACACACAGTTCAAATAAACACCTACAGGTTGCGAGCCTGCTAGTGTTCCACTGGACTGTCTAGAATAGTCCGTGGTCGACATCTATACTCCGCTAGATGACTGGATCATCAATAACATCTATAACGAGGCCTCTCATTATTTCATTTTATCACACAACAACTAACACATCTACCCATGTTTTACCCCAACATTTTCGTAGATATAAAATACATATACAGTTTAAATCATTGAAAACATGTATAAAAATGTTCATCCAACATAGATAGCAAGTATTCAAATAATATGCACACATAGCACGTAATTTATATAAAATACTTCATATCTATGTGTAAGCTGAAAGTAACTATGCACTCACTTGAAAGGTGGTGACTCAACACTCGGACAACGCTTCGATACTCTCAAAACAATTTTCCTTCGATAAAACCTAGTATCAATACCACTAGGGTTTAGTCTAACGTCAACCGCGACTAATTAATAGTCTAACTATTATTATTATTATATAAGCATTAAAAAACACTCTATATAACTCATAATAATAGCCCAAATAATTATTTTAAGGTCCTAATAATGTTACTATATTAAAACATAAGTTATACTAAAGATAGGTTAGGTACAACTCACTTACAGCGGGTTTCCTTGGAAACCAGGCTCCGCCGGAGCAGAGTTTCTGAGCCGAAAGACTCTTTTCTCGAGGCTTCGAGAGCCTCGGGCCTTCCTTCGGGTGCTAGGGGGTTTACCTAGACCTTAGGGGGGTTAGGATAGCCTAGAGAGAGAGAGAGCGTAGAGAGAGAAAGAAGTGGGGAAAGGTGTGAGAAATGAAAGAACCCGACACTTCTATTTATAGGGTGAAATCCTGACGGACTCGCCGAGTCGGTGCCACGTGTCATCATCTGATGGCTTTCCTTGGGGAGAAAGCCTTGGCCCATATTCAGCCACGTCACCCCTTTTTGCAGCAGCACCATGCCGACTTCTAAACCCCGTAACTTTCGCATACAAGCTCCGTTTTTTACATTATTTATATAGATCTACAACTTTCATTTAGACTCCGTCGACTAATTCTCGACCGATCTTAAATTTAACAGTAGGAGGAGATTAGACTGCTAAATGACCGCGCAGAATTCATAACTCCTTCATACGGATTCCGTTTTCGTCTATCTTTTTACCGTTGAGCTCCTATTAATGTGATATTCAACTCTTATTTAGGTCGCGTAAGTCAAAAACCGCTCGAACTAAATTTCGAGTTTCGGGTCGTGAACTGCTAAGCCGAATCTTAGAAAAATCATAACTTCTTCATACGAAGTCAGATTTGGGTGTTCTTTTTATGGATTTTCTCGGTTTAACATATTCCACGACTTTTGTTTAGATCACTAAGGCTAAAAAGTCCTCCATCGTAAATTCACTATTTACGTCTCCCGGTGTCGTGCCGGTTTTGCCGTAAAACTTCGGCGGGCCATAACTTCTTCGTTATAACTTGGATTTTGGCGTTCTTTATATCCACGGAATCCTTGTTTCGACCACTAAAACTTTATGTAAAGATATAGGACTTATCTCACACTTTAATTTTGACGCTTATTTTTATTCTTTATTAAATATATATTTATAATAAAGTAATAAGCACACAAATACACATAATTCACAAAAAATTAAAATATTTCATCTTTATTACATCAAAAAGAGTTACAATAGTTGACCTAGACTATTACATCGTCTAAAAATGCTTAGCCCTGAAACTCGGGCGTTACAGTAACCTAGTCGCCCAGCTCTCGGAATCTATTCCTCGTCTCCTCTAAGAAAAAAAAGGGGGGGGGGAATAGGGTTGGTACGCCTCAATCCAGCTAGGTGTAGCTCGAGCAAGAAAGATCCTCAAGATGGTTATTAATGCAGACTATGTAGATGGTTACTGGTGACATCCCATCTCGCATGGCTACCACAACAATCACGTCGGATAACAGTATCAGGGACTGAATGGCAAGCTTACGCTTCTTAGCTACCCCGGTCCGACATTCCATCGACATCAGTGTCATGTAACACTCTTTAGCAGCCTCGGTCTGCATGATCGCAACAACAGTTACATTGCATCTCATCGATCGACTCGCACTCCTCTCAATGAAAGAGTATCAAGTCAGCTCAAGTAGTGTTTGGCTCATTGCACAACCCCACGGATCTCGTGGGAGAGGTTCGGTCATTTCTCTTTATTATTTAAATGCTTTGGTGCTTTATCTAGTCCGATCCGATTGTCAGCAACCCAATCGCATCAGACTAGGGGGACTTGACGACGCACAATTTATATGACTTAGTCCAGTCCGATGTCATTGGCCGCGTACCAATAACACCAGACTGGGGGGACTTGATGATATATGGTCCACTAGCATGGCCCAGACTGCTCTAGCATGCCAGCCTAGCCTGGCACGCTCCCGCCAGCCTTGCCTGGCGTTCTCCTGCCAACCTTGCTGGGGACTCCCTTGCCAGCCTCGCTGGGGACTCTCCTGTTGGTTTATATGAATAGTTCCAGTCCGATGTCATTGGCCTTGTACCAATAACACCAGACTGGGGGGGACTTGAACATATATGGTCCACTAGCATGGCCTAGACAGCTCCGGCACGCCAGCCTCGCCTGGCGCTCTCTTGCTAGCCTTATTGGGGACGCTCCTGCCAGCCCTGCCTGGCATTCCCTTGCGAGCCTTGCTGGGGAATCTCATGCCGGATCGGCTAGGCGCTCCCTCGCATGGCACTCCCTTGTCATCCTCTCCTGGTGTGCGCCCGCCAGCCCCGCCCGACGCCTCCGGGCGGCCTCGCTTAGCTCCTTGCTAGCTGGGCCTGAATTGGGCTGGCCCAAGGCCTGACCTAATTGTCCCCTATATAATGAACAATACCTCCTCCATGAAGGGGGAATCTCTCTCTCCTAGGTGGTTCAGCCACCACTAGACTTCCCCATGGCTCAGCTGCCGCTATACTCCGGCGTGGTGGCTTAACCGCCACCCGCCGCCGTCAGCCACCACACCACCAGCACCAAGATGGTTCTCTCTAGCTATGGAGGACCATCTCAGATCTTCTAGTTGATCTAACTTGACCGTCGGAGCCCGCTCCTGGGGCACACTCTCTGGGGCGGCTCTAACGGGTTTGCACTGTGACTAGCAGATCTCCGCCGCAGCAGAAGACCAGAAGAATCGCCGGAGGTCGACGTCGCATCAATTATAAAAACCTAGTATTTTGAAAAGTTTAAAATACACTCTTATGGATCTTATTATTAATTTAATTAAGCGATTAATTAAAGGATAATCAATAAATCCATAAAATGGTTTAAATTTAATTAAATTAAAGTTTAATTTATTAAAAGATTAAACCGTTGGAAGTGGCTTACAAAATGACCACCATTGGGTATCCACTCTTACCCACCGCACCCTTGATTGGTGGATGGTCATTAGCCGAACATGTTTGATAGGACATAACCTCATTAAAAATATAATGATAAAAGTAACTAAACTATTTTCTAAAATCCCACTCTTAGTTACTTTAGGAAAAATATGAATTTGATGCTAATCCATTAAATTGCACATTGCACCTAATTGGTCGTTAGTGGAGCGTGTTTGATTAACCGACACACTAATATGGACTAATAAGGTGTGACAATGATTGTCTCGTAAATTATCATTGATTAATGGAGCGTGTGTGGTTAACCGACACATTAAATTATCACTAAGTTTTATGTTTATAGTTGTTGATATATTGTGTTTCAGGTACTTCAGATGATCACATGAAGTCAAAGGCTTGATTGTACGCATCCGCATGCAGTTTCTATGATTCCACATGTTTTGATACTCTGATATTTTTGGGATGATTGTATTTTGATACATATGTTATTTGACTTGGATTTTGGAAAAACAATGATTTATCCATATTTAAAAATGAATTTTTTTTTTTGAAAAATGGAATGTTACATTTTTTTACTGTTGATTTTTTTACTACTGATTCATATATATGCATGCATGCATATTTATGAATCAATAGTCATATGGACTGCGAGCGTAACTATTGTTGTTGATTCATATATATGCATGCATATTTTAATTTTTCAACTGCTAATTTGGAGTTCACAGGTTCGCATAAATTTTTAGGTTCGCACATTAACTCATATATATATATATATATATATATATATATATATATATATATATATATAAAGAGAGAGAGATAGAGAGAGAGAGAGAGAGAGAAAGAGAGAGAGAGAGAGAGAGAGAGAGAGAGAGAGAGAAAGGATCCATTGAGAACTTATAGTTTTTCGAGAACCCGAGAACTAAAAGTGGAACGTTGGATTGAATTATTGAATGAATCGGATTGATTATGTCATTTTTGTAAATCTGAGTGAATGTAATGACATTTTAGGTTTTTATCATTATACCACAAGGGTAAATCATGAATAGCAAATAATTAAATCAAGAATAAAAAACAATTCATATCAATGTAAAATCCCTAAATGAGTGTATATCTCTATCATCTCTTTCTCTTTCTCTTTCTCTCATATCCATCAACTACTCCATCCCCTTTCCATTAGTTGCCTCTTCTTCCAGCGACCACCTTTACGTCGTCAACGGCCACCACCTACATCATCTTACCGTTCTCTTAATCGTCGATCACCTTCATCCGCCCTCCGCCTCCAACGACTACCCCTACGTCTGATCGCCCACAAAAATTAAACGAGGTCTCTCCTTCCTTCATCCTGTTGTTGCATCGCCTCCACGTGTCGCCTCTCCGCTCATTTTTTTCCTCAATATCAGGTGGTTTCCGATGATTCACTTCCGATCCACCGTGAGGTGGTTTCCACTAACATCCTTGTTGTCGAGATCTGGCACAACAAAGATCAAACTGAATGTCAATCAACCACAATCACTGTCGGTTTCAACAAAAATCAATACAGATCTTCATCGGAAGTGATAGATACAAGCACATCTAAATACCTTGTAGGCAATTGGTACCTTAAACTCATGGAGCTCCCACACAATTCACAAAGTTTCGCCAACAATTTTGTAAATCACAAACAATTAAATCTTTGACATAATTTGAACACATTTTTTAGGCAAATTGTTTTAATTCCATCCATCTAGGTCTAACTAATCGGTATCCTCATTTCCTCATATTCAATGTTATGCATCTTTCCTTTTTAAATCCTGATTGGTGTATATCTATTTAACGTTGGCTTATTTTACTTATTTTTCATCAGGTGAAGCTTTTTACCACACAATCTGAATACATAGAGGTACTTGAAGTTGCACTACACATATCACCCTTACATAGTGTATATTTTTTTTTTCTATTTTCCTACTCAATTACATTCCCTGAAACTGTTTTACCTTAGGAAACTTAGTAGTTGCTGACTTGTTTCTTGGATTTAATGAGTTTGTCTAATGTTTATGCTCATAATTTCTTTTATGCAAGTATTTATTAAACGTCTGGATCACAACAGGTGGGAAACAGAAAATCATTGTAGGAATTAGATGCGATTACTAATTGATCAAATAAACATGAATGAAGAAAATATTGTGGTTTTGGAAGGTAAAATGATCCTATTGTTTCTTGTTATTTTTTCCATTATGAAATCATGGTTGTGTTTGTTTCTTTCACCAAGAATAGATTGTTTTCTTTAATATGACATTCTAAATTTACTATTGTTTCAGAAAAAGTGAAACGTTAAGAACATGAGTGTGGACATCTAAAGGCACTTGCTGAAGATCTTGAAAATAAGTGCAACAAAAAGAAATAAAAGTAGGAGTGATTCACATGTGAATCACAAATGAATTACATATAAATTACTTGTTATTCACATGTAATTTACATATGAATCACATGTAATTCACATGTAAATCACAAGTGAATCGTATATAAATTACATGTGATTCAAATGTAATTCACATATTAATCACATGTAAATGACAAGTGAATTACATGTGATTCAAATGTAAATCACAATTGAATCACATGTGAATTACGTCTATATGTGAGTATTCTTCGTTAATTATTTTTAAAAAATTTCTTGTGAATTTCACATTTAAATCTTAAAAGATACAATCACATGTGAATTTTACATGATATATACATTTGCATTTTTATAAGTGTGCTTGTATTAATCATTTTTTTAAAATTTTCTTGTAGATTAGGAAGAATTTGTGGAAAATATTGAAGATGTGAAAAATGATAAATTGAAAAAATATAGAAATCTTGACAGAAAGACATAAAAACACTTTGAATTTTTGTAGCATATTTTGTTTTTTATATTTTATTTTGTATCGAATAAAATACTTGTACTATTGTATTTATAGATTAGTAAATAAAAATGAGTTTTTATGATTATTTACGAATATTATAGTATAAGAAATATATATATATATATATATATATATATATATATATATATATATATATATATATATATATATATGCACTTGAAAAAATATGTATATATGCTTCTAAAACGTTGATTTTTTGGTTAAAATATTATAGATTTTCTTAAATATTCCATTTTTTTACAAAAATTTACTGTTTTTTAAAAAATTGTCGTTTTTTAAAAAAAAACTGCAGTTTTTAAAAGAAATTATTGTTTTCATTTTTTTTAAAAGTTCATGATTTCTTAAGAAAATTTAAAAACTCTCTATTTTTTTAGATTATCGAAAATTATTATTATTATAAAAAAATCCAAAAATTTGATTCATAATGTTAATTTTAGATTTTATTATTATTATTTTGAATACAGAAAAAATTAAACATTAAATGAGATTGGTAAGATGACGATCATGTCCTTAATGAATTAATTTTGATCTAACGATCCATCTTTAGTTTTCGGGTTCTCGGAAAATTATGAGTTTTCAACAAATTTAGTCCCTATATATATATATATATATATATATATATATATATATATATATATATATATATATATATATATATATATATATATATATCCTCTCTAATAAATTAATGTTTTTTTTGCCACTTGTCATATTCTCATTCAATTTGTCAAATGTCATTTTGTAGTTATTTTGAATTATTTTTTTCCACATATCATTTTATGGGTTTTTCTATATTATTAAATTACAAATAATATTTTAATGTAATAATTTTAATAAATATAGTGATAAATGGATATCAATTTTATTAATTAACTTACCTGTTAATTTCAAAATTCTCAAAATTAAAGTTCATTAGTTTTTTTGATTTATTTAAATTATTTGTTTAAATTTAAAAGATAAAAAACATTTTCATTATAATAGTTTATTATTTTTCTTATATTCTTATAAATTTAAAGTTCTTAAAGATTTTGACATTTATATTTAGCTTTTTTTTTAAAATTATCCCATATAATATTTGGGTCTCACACCTATAAAATATATATATATATATATATATATATATATATATATATATATATATATATATATATATATATATATATATATATATATATATATATATATATATATATATATATATATATAAAGTTTTAAGGGCTGTAGATGAACCCTATCACTTCCCTGTATTTAAATAGCAATAGAAAAAAAAAGCTGATACATTACGTACCTATCAAGTTACTTGCTCTTAGATCTTTTGTGTTATGAACACTTAAATGTATTATAATTAATTATCAAAAGTTGTATTATTTTATAGGATAAGAATTACTTTGTAAAACAAAGATTAGTCATGGGAAAGAACATTCTTTTAACTGAAATGTCCTAATAAAAAACGTATTCATATATAAAAAATATTGTAAAATTTATTTGCAAATTTTTGATTGTTTGAGATAATTTCAAAATGAGAATTGTTTAATTCAAACATGTTTTATTTTAATGTGTCATCAAAAGCGTTAAAAACATTACGTACAAATAAACAAAACACGCAATTGCCAAAACAGACAAAAGCTGTCAAGTTACCACTTTCAAAGTAAATAGTAATAAACAATAACAATAAACTAAAATGCATTAACCACTAGCGTCAAACATAAGTTCATTATTATTATTTTTTTTTAAACAAAATCAAATGTTACAAAATTTAATTGCCTTATTGGAATTACGCGGTTAACCGACTATAACAAGAAATTAGTTAGTAAAACAATATCCATTCAAATTACTAGATTGTAATTTACGCCTAGCTAGAATATTGAAAATGTTGATAAAATTGTATAGTATATTTTAGTTACTAAACTACATTTTTTTATGTTTTGGTATCAACGCTGAAATTAGATGACATAAGTAACAATTGTCTAACCATATATTCACCAACAAAATTAAGAAGATTTACTAAAAGTGGATGCCATTCAAGAAATCATATTCAAGGGTTTCATAATAGTAGAAATATCTTCTGGTATAAGCGATTTAAAGCAATAATTAAAGTAGATCTCCTTCTACATATAGAAATAGTATTGGGTCCAAAAATTAAAGTCAAAAGTAAATATCACGCGCGACTACATATATGCATGCTTGCTTGCACCTTGAACACACACCAGTACACACTACTAGCTCCGATGCATCCACCACCACCACCATCACCACAACGTCAACAGTCAACGGTGATCACAGCGGGAAGATGCTGCCGTCAGGTACTCGAGTACTTTATCGAGAAGATCGATGATCCAATGGCAGAAAGGAAGGCCGACGCTCTTTTGGTAGCAGCATCAGTGCTCGCCGCCATGAACTACCAGGCTGCGATCAGCCCACCTGGTGGCGCATACCAAGATACACGCTCTGTAAATGGAACGATCGAATACCAAGCTGGACAAGCAATCGCTGCATATGTTGCTGCGCATGAGTATAAACGATTCTCCATTGCTAACACCATTTCCTTCACTTTTTCAATGACCACCATGTTTCTGTTTCTTTCGGGTTTATCCTTAAAACGACGAATCTTCTCATTGCTTCTTACGGTGTCCATGTTTGCCACCCTTACGGCCACTACATACAGTTATAAGCTTGCAATGGAGGCTACGACGCCGGACCATAATGAGTTGGAAGCCGGGTGGAAATTCATAAACCGGTTGGTGACAGGGGCTCTGATTACGTGGTGTGTGCTTGCTGGTACCGCCATTGTCGTCTTTGTCGGGACGCTACTAAAACCTCTGGTAACGGCTGCATATCGCCAAGCTACCTTGAAAACCTAATGGTGTGCGTGTATGTATGTGTGCGTTGTATGCTTTTACTTTCTTTCTCTTGTGTATTCATTAATTTCTGGGGCTTTGATGTATTTGGTTGCCGGTTGTGACCTTTGGGTGAACGCATTGCTGAATTTTCTTTAAACGCTTACAAGGCATATTAACATAGTGTTGCTTCCTTTGGTGTAAACAACTTATAGTTTCTAATTAATCTTTTTCTCTATGGAATGTGGTGATGGCTCAACAATCTTTCTTTAAGCATCTCTACTTTTTTATAAATCCAAAAACCTCGCTACTAGAAAATTTTAAATAGGATGCGGTGGATTATGCTCTGTATCAGAAAAGTAAAAAATTGAAAATACAGTTAAATGAAGAGTTAGAATACAGTTAAATGAAACGACGAAGAACCGCATTACATTAGTGGCTTAAATATTAATAAACGTCTTCATAGTTCTTGTACAGTGTTTTATCTATTTGTTTATTTCGTTTTAGACCTGAATAGTGAATATATTTACCCCCAAAACATTGAGAGACTTTACAAAACCTAAGAAAACACGACAACCTGACACGAAATTAGCGAGTTTGGTTAAGAGATTGCGACACGTTTAAGTAATTGGGTTCAACTCGAATATGACATATTTAATTATATATCATTTCTTAAGGACACTACGCTTAATCCAGAGGATAGACCGGATATCCTATGTAGGTTATTTAAGATCAAACTTAATGCGTTGATTAAAGACCTACGCGAGAATTCAGTATTTGGCATGGTTCAAGCATGTATTTAAACTTATTTATTCATACTAACCATATTATATTATAATTTCATGTTTTATTTAAAATATAGTTATATTTGCTATATTATTTAATTTTTTATTACAAATTTGTTTAGTTCGATATATGCAATTGTGTATACAATTGAGTTTCAAAAGGCGGTTTGCCTCACATTCATATTTGTCTATTCATGTAACCTGATTACAAGCTTCCTACCGTGGAACACATTCATCAATTTATTTCAACTGAGATTCTCAGTATTCACCAAGATCCTGCTTTGTATTCACTTGTGTAGGAGTTCACGATACATGGTCCATGTGGTGCTCAAAATGTCAATTGCCCTTGCATGGTGGATAACAAATGCTCTAAAAACTTCCCAAAGAATTTCTCTGAACATACTTCAATTGATGAGAATGGTTTTCCTATATATAAGAGAAAAAACGATGGATCGTTTGTAGAAAAATCCGGTGTCCAGCTAGATAACCGAAATGTTGTTCCATACAACAAATATCTGTTGAAAAGATACCAAGCACACATAAGTGTTGAATGGTGCAATCAGGGATCTTCGATCAAATATTTATTCAAATATATTAATAAAGGTCCGGATAGAGCTACTGTTACTTTTGTACAAAACAACAATGGTTGTGATAAAGATGATACAATCGATGAGATAAAAGAATACTATGATTGTAGATATCTTTCTGCATGTGAAACATCTTGGAGAATTTATGGATACGATGTTCATTACAGGCATCCTTCAGTGACGATACTTCCTTTTCATCTACCTAATCAACAACAAGTTGTCTACGGCGCAGATGATGATATTGACAATATTCTTAACAAACCTTTAGTTGCTTCTTCGATGTTCACATATTGGATGGAGTGCAATAAAGTTTACAAAAAAGCAAAAAAACTTAGTTATGTTGAATTCCCAACAAAGTTTGTTTGGAAGCTTGGTTCAAAAAATTGGAAGCCAAGAAAGGTTGGATATTCGATTGGCAGAATTCATTAAGTGTCACCTAATCTTGGCGAAGCATATTTCTTAAGAATTCTTTTAAACAAAGTCAAAGGACCAAAATCATTTGAAGAAATCCGCATGGTTAATGGTGAAATATGTCCTTCATTTAGAGATGCATGTTATACTCTTGGCCTCTTAGAAGATGATAAAGAATACACCGAAGCTATTAAGGAAGCAAGTCAGTCTGGATCCGGTTATTACTTACGGTTCTTATTTGCTACCATGTTATTATCTCACAGCTTGTCTAGCCCGGATGTTGTGTGGGAAAATACATGGGAATACTTGTTGGATGAAATTCTTTACAATCAACAACAAATATTAAAATCTCCAAGTACTATAATACTCTTTACTTATTTATTAAAATACATATTTAAATCAATATACAATATTAACTTATTTCAAGAACAAATTTGTTTATATATTTTTTTTGTTATTATTATACCAATTTTCTTTCAGGTTTATCACTTAATGAAGATCAAATTAAGAACCTGACTTTGTTTGAGATTAAACAAATTTTACTTCGTAACAATTCGAGTCTCAAAAAATTTACAAGGATGCCTTTGCCCGTTGTTGATTCTGTATCCTCTTCAAACAATCGTCTTATTAGCGAGGAACTAGATTATGGCATACCAAATTTAAAGAAAGAGTTTGATCGGCTTTCTATTGCATTAACATCTGAGCAACAAAACATTTTTGATGATATCATGACTGCAATAAACAATAATGAAGGAGATGTTTTCTTTGTCTACGGTTATGGTGGAACGGGTAAAACCTATCTTTGGAAGACATTATCTGCCGCAATTAGATGTAATGCTCAAATTGTTTTAAATGTTGCTTCAAGTGGGATCGCTTCTTTATTATTAACCGGTGGCAGGACAGCACATTCACGGTTTATAATTCCTTTGGTTCTTACTGAGGTTTCTATTTGTTCCATATCACCAGATAGTGAACTCGCCAGTTTATTACGAAAAACCTCATTAATCATTTGGGATGAAGCACCCATGATTCACAAGCATGCATTTGAAGCTTTAGATCGAACTTTGAAAGATATATTCAAGTCATAATCCTAGAAACTCAACTTTGCCATTTGGAGGGAAAGTAATTGTTTTTGGAGGAGATTTTTGTCACACCCCCGAACCAGACGGTGGAAACGTCCGAGGGCTCGTGTGATTATCAATCGAAATATCATCACAATGAATATACATGAACAACACATACATCACTAACATTACATAGTACAACTTTCATTGTTCACATAAAGTACATTGTTTAAGCATTACATATCCATAGCATAAATTGTTTGAGAGTCACAAAACATAACATCCTAACACACTTGGTATCTTTCTTTAGCTTATCTGTTACCTGAGAATACAAGTTGTTTTGAAAACGTCAACATATATACTGCTGGTGAGTTCATAAGCATGTTTGATATAAAATTTGTTTGTATTGTTTGTAAAATCCAAAAAATCTGATATTTTCTGTACAAAAACTATTTGCGAAGAAGATGCGATGATCCTGTAACGCCTGTGTTTCCGGACTTGCCACTTTTAGCAATGTAATAGTCTAGGTTAACCTTTGTAACCCGTTTTGAAATAATAAGATTGTATTATTTGAGTATTGTGTGTTTTGTGCTTAATTGCTTAATTATGTGGTTTGAATAATTAAGAATAAAAATAAGCGTCAAAATTTAAGTGTAAAATAAACTTAATATCTTTGAATAATGTTGTAGTAGTTGAAACGAGGTTTCCGAATATATATAGAACGCCCAAATCTGACTTCGTATGAGGAAGTTATGATTTATCGAAGTTTCGGCTTAGCAGTATACAGCCTGTTTTACTCGATTTGAGATCGAGCGGTTGTTAGCCGAAGAAATCTAAACGAGGATCGAAGGTCTCGTTGTTGGTATCGAAGCGATAAAAAGTTAGGCGAGAACGGACGTCAAACGAAGAAGTTATGAATTTATAACGAAGTTTTTCTGTCGCGGCCTATTAAAAATAAATAATAAAAATAAAGTTGAAATTAGCCGACGGAGTCTAAACGAAAGTTGTAGAGCGTAGTCTCACCTTCGCGTGGATATAAAGAACGTCGAAAACGGAGTTCGTATGAAGAAGTTATGAATTTCCGAAGTTTATTAATCATTTTGTATTTAAATTTAAATCAAAATTCGGAAGCATTATCCGAAGGAGTCACCGATCTGATCCGAGGTACGCCCCGCGTACTCGAGTACGCCCTGCGTACTCCGAGGGATGTCGACACTCGCACTCGAGCACTTCGGATACGTAAGCAATGACGTTTTGGGCAGTACGCCCCGCGTACTCCGAGGCTCCAGCCTCCTATAAATAGGAACCGAAGGCAGCCGACCCAATTGCTAATTTCTTCTCTTCTCTCTCCCGTTTTGCATCGTTTTGCGTGCCAGAAATACCCCGAAGCCCCAGTATCATACTCTAGCCCCGAGGCAAGTCCCGAGATCCCGAAGATCCTGAGAAGTGCGGTTCCCGAGTCGAAGCTCTGCCCGCGAGAAGTTCGATTTTCGAGGAGATCTTCCAGATCTGCTGAGGAATACTACTTCTGCAAGTCGTAGTGCTGTCTAATCATCTTCTGATCAAGTGAGTGTATACTACCTTTCATAAACACAATAATAATACGAGTTTGGTTCGAGTGTATTAAGTATATTGTTGTTTATAAGTGTGAGTGTGTAGTTATTTTCTTTCTAATACAATAATACGAAGTATTTTATATAAAAATACGTGCTATGTGTATATAAAATGGTTGTGTTATGTGTGAATGTGTATTCACTCTCTTCTATCTTATAGATCTGCTCATTTCTTTATGAGATATGTGTTATGGGTGTGTGCCTCATCTGTTATGTGATATATGTGTTGATTAAAGCATGCTATACAGGTTTTTTTTTAAACTATGTATACAAATGTATATTTTTATCTACTAAATATGTTGGGTAGAACATGGGTAGACAGTTGGTGTGTAATAAACAGATGAGAGGCCTCGTTGTTGTTTGATTGAGTCATCTAGCGGAGTTTAGATGACGACCACTGACTATTCTAGACAGTCTTGTGGAAACATTAGCAGGCTCGCCACCTGTAGGTGTTAATGAACTTGGGTGTTCATTCGCTGTACTCCATCCCCCTCATGGTTGCCTTATTTGACTTATATTGCTGAGGTACCTCCGAAGCATGTGTTGTCGCCCCGATGAAATATTCTTAGACTAGGTCCCTTTTGTTAGTTGTTTTAGGGACATTAAGTGAGAATAACGGGAATGGGTAATTGGGTTATTGTTGGTTGGTGAAAATTAAATATGATATTTATTGTGGGTTGAAAACCCTATATGCTCACCAGGCTCCCAAGCCTGACCCACTCTGTTTTAAATTGTATTACAGGTAGTGGCGGAAGGGCATGAGATGGATGAACCATCAAGTTGTTTTGTTTACAAGTCTGCATATGTTTATATTTGTTATATGACTTGTAATGTATTCATTTATGCTTATTGGTCTGTATCGGAACATGACACCCCGAGTTTTGATTATAATGAAAATACATTTCTTTTATGAAATGCTTCGGTAAACAATGTTTTATCATGTTTTGTTTTTGGGAACAAATTCCGCAACTCTTTCAAATCAAAAGGATTTACTCTGAAAATATTTAAAAGCATAAATGAAAATCGGTCTTTTCTGGCCGAGATTTTGGGGATGTCACAGATCCCATAAGTGCATTGTGATTTCGAACAAGTAAAAGTGATTGTTATTCAAAATTGATTATTGTATTATAGTTGTTGAGTGTAGGAGTGTATGGTTGTTCCCCCGGAAAACCCGATGTTTTCCGACTTAAATAGTATGACATTTTTGTATTATTGTATCATCACAACAAATGAATATGATTTTCCATGATTACTTAGATGGTGTTGGATCTCTATGTGAGTCGTTATAATCATGCATAATAATGACTAGTTCCTCTGTCTTGGCATTCTAGCGAATGTCGGTATTGAATTAAGATTTTGTCACCCTAGACTGACCGAGTCTAACTGTAGTGAACAGCTCAGCTGTGGGGGAGTCACCCCCGTATAGATCTATACACAGACTCTCGCTCTCTCTCTCCAGGAGACTCTGGTTATAACTACAGACTATGACCGACACTTATTAGTGTCACCCGTTATTTCCCACTAAATCCAACTGAAATTGAATAACCTTGTTTAACAACCTGATTTATGTTTACTTGAATAAAAGGGTAAGCCTAACAGACAAAGAGAAGAGGGTAGCAGAGGCCCACTAATAATGTATGTTATTATAGGCTGTCGAGTATGCGACAGACACGTTAGCCCATCACGCATATAATTGGTTTGGACCTTACTAGCAATGCAAATGGGCCACTAAGGCCCAATAGCATGTTAAAGTCATTGAGGGTCCATTAGGCATGTAATTGGGTCACCGCAGGCCCAATAAACATGTGTGATTATATTGGGCCCAATAATTATGTTGTTGGGCCACAAAGGCCCAATAGCACGTATAAAAGGTATTTGAGCCCAACCTTTGAATCGCTTATGTTTTATAGAGTTTAAGTTTGTATTGTTGGTATTTGTGGTATGCTAAATGTTTATTCGCAATAACAAAATTTCTTAACGTTTGATTTATAACGAAGTTTACATTATATATATATATATATATATATATATATATATATATATATATATATATATATATATATATGTAACGATCACAAAAATTCAACCAATTTTAACTTTTCAAAAACAACCCATTTTCTTAATGTTATTACAAAAAGGTTTTCAATACAATTATTATCAGAGTCTTCCCAGAATCACATCATAAAACATAATCATGAGGAGCTGTACGATCACGCCTTTGCCTTGTCACGGTCTCCTGAAGAACCTGAAAAACATTAAACCACAACTGTAAGCCCGAAAGCTTAGTGAGATACCCCCAAAATACCAACCACATATACCATACACGCATAACATGCCATATCATATCCGATCACAGAACAGTCATGCACTTCGGGTCTACTGTGTGACTGGTCTGCCGCTCCGGCCAACAGTCCACCTGGTCCACCCTCCGAGTCTATCCATATACATCGAGTCTGCAGTGTGATTGGTCCGCCCACACCGGGCCTTCAATCCACCTGGTCCACTCTCTGAGTCTACAGTTTGACTGGTCCGCCCGCACCGGGCCTTCAGTCGGCCTGGTCCACTCTCCAAGCCTCGGCACGTCTGGTCCGCCCTCTTGGGGCCTACAGCCTATCCGGACCGCTCGCTGGGCCTTCGGGACAACCGGTCCGCCCTGGGTATCTTGGCCTACAGCACAAAGCAGGACCCGCCTCAACCCAACCCCAGTCCAACAACCATGTGCACATAAACATACAATCATATAACAATTCACAGTCAACAAGCCGATCTAACAGATCACATAACATATCATCATCCTAACCAGGATACCGACCTAACCAGTCACTAGCATAGCATCACCCCACATAACAGGATACCGACCTTAACCAGGTCTCTAACATATACCATCCTAGCTACCAGGATGCAAACATATCAAAGCAATAACATAACAACAAATACCCGGATCTCAATCCGATAAAGGGCTGGCCTTGGTGCCTTAGACCCTGTTGATATAGTGAGGATAACTCACCTCGCAACTGCCGACTGAAAGATAGAACCACGATGCTCCGACCACTGATACGATCTCCACCACTAGCCAACACCAACACTGAACTCAAACAAAAGCCAACAATTACCAAAATGCCCCTGGAAGTCAACTGGTCAACCCTTGGTCAAAGTCAACCTCCTGACTAACTCTACTTGCCGAGTCAACCCGATGACTCGCCGAGTCCTCATGCTCAGAACTTCCCCAATCCACGACTCGACTCACCGAGTCCCATGACTCTGAGTCCCCTCGCACTCAACTCACCGAGTCCTCCCTTGACTCACTGATTCATGGCTCAACTAGAAGAAGTTTGGACCTCACGACCAGACTCACCGAGTCCAAGAACAGACTCGCCGAGTCCAAGGCTATCTTCAAACTACTCGCCGAGTTGTTCTTCTAACTCGTCGAGTTCCAGTCCATCTTCAAGCAACTCGCCGAGTACACCTTTGTGACTCGTCGAGTGCCTCTAGATCTTAACCGATACAGAAGCCTTCCAGGCCATGCAGATGATCCAAAATGTAGATCTACCCTTCTACAACCCATCCATCACGTAAGGTGTCAAACTTTACGTGAATCCAAAGAGATCTAGGAATTTTACACTCTAGGGCTAGGGTTTGGAACAAGATGGCTTCACCAAACACTCAAGAAAAGGGACTTTAATGCACTCTAGACCTTCTCCATTCCAGATCTGAGGTAGCAACCTCAGATCTAACCTTCAAACTCGAAATACCACAAGCTACACTTTCCATCCATTCCAAAATGAAGAAACTGATGGGTTTCGGTCATAAGACATCCTATGTGCTCATACAAACCCTAAAGCTTGGA
Source organism: Lactuca sativa (assembly GCF_002870075.4). NCBI lineage: Eukaryota > Viridiplantae > Streptophyta > Magnoliopsida > Asterales > Asteraceae > Lactuca > Lactuca sativa. The sequence goes on along the minus strand of NC_056627.2, from coordinate 299,153,265 downwards.
TCTAGGTTTCTCTATTGTACATACTTTTAATCCAAGACTATGAACCCTAATTCTAGAATATGGAAATCAGAATTCACATGTAAATAGGTTTAAGAACATACCTTGATTGTTATATAGCAATAACAATCCAATTCCTCCTTGAATTGACCTTGGAAAGCTGAGAGTCACAAGTGTCACTCCTCTAATGGCTTACAAACACCATAAGCAAGTGGAGAAGGTATAAAGAGAGAGGAGGGAGGTTAGAATTCGTCCTTAGGACCTCTTGGGAAGGGTTGGACGAATTCCTATGCCTTAGGGGGTTTATATAGGTGTAAAGATTAGGGTTTTAGTCCTTATCCTTATCTAGTTGCTTGTCCACCAAGCAACCATAAGATAAGTCCTAGAAATCCTTATCCTAGTCGAATTCTAAGAGATTTACACCTCAAATTCGTTCACCATATATATAAGATAATCCTTACCTTATTTTGTAACTATCACATAATTACAATTCAGCCCCTCTAGTTTAATTAATTACACTTGATCACAAAATTAATTCTTAATTAATTATTGACCAATATTAGTTAAACAAATATGATTTCTCCTTTAATATATTATTCTTATAACATATTAATAAATCATAATAACCTCTCTCTCTTTATTTATTTCTCCAATCAAGTTGCTTTGGTGAAGGCAACCCAAAAGGACCATGCACCATCGGGTCAAGTACATACCAAAATAGTTATGGACTTAGACACTAATCCAACAGAAACTAGATGAACAACAGCCCAAGAAACGAAGTAATACCTCACAAGGAAGCCCCACCAGAAGAGAAATCTGAATCTTAGCAAAGCCCCTTGCTCCAAGCCTCCTAACTCTCCAAGATCTCCTCCAAAAACTCTTCTCCAAGCTTTAAATGCACTCAAACCCCTCACAATCGCGTCTTAGGGTTTTATGGACTTCAAGAGAGGGTAAGGAGGCTGGGGAGAGGGTATAATGTCCTTTATATAGGGCTAATCCTCCGAAATTAGGGTTTTCTCCACTCAGCGCCTACTCGCCGAGTCCAGCCTCCGACTCGCCGAGTCGGCCACTTAACACGCGACAAGAGTCGCGACCCTACTCGCCGAGTCCACCCATGGACTCGCCGAGTTCCCCTTTCATACTTACACTTTGAACCCTGAATTTGCACTCCTGAACTTGGGATATTACAATATATATATATATATATATATATATATATATATATATATATATATATATATATATATATATATATATATATATATATAACCATGCATTATAAACTTGATATTTTTAACCCAAAACTTTATAATCGTATATTTGGCTCAAAAACATTAAGATTGACCATTGTGGCCCCTTTTTCTATAAAAATGGCACTTTTAGTCCCTTTTTATGAAAATTGACATTTTTGGTCCTTAAACCATTTTTCTTGACATTTTCCACCCAAACTTTATTTGAATAGTAATTTCAGTCCAAAACTATTTCATTTGTTATTTCCAACCTTTATTTGTAAAAATTTACATTTTTGGCCCAATTTCCATAAGTTTTACAATTTTGACCCCAAAATCAAAAACTTTGCATTTTTAGTCCAATTTGGTAATAAATTCATTTTCAACCCCTTAAAAAGTTTATTTACGTTCTAGACTCATAGTTTGTTAAGTTTTCCATTTCATACCCTTCACACTTTATCTTCTTTTCTTGTCCCTTCATCTTATGTCATCTTTCCTCTTTGCACTTCTCATACTTTATGCATGCTCTTCTCACTCTCTTACTATACTCTTCTCACATATCTTATTCTTAACATGTTTTCTCATATTCTTCTTCACCTTACCTCTTAATTCTCCCTACTTCTTGTAACGCCAAGTTTAAGGTATGTTCTTTTTAAGTAATTTTAATAAATTAAAGTTGGATTTCTAGTGGCCACGTCGTGGTGATGGAATCCCACGATGTGGCCAAGGCCAAAGTTTGTGTGGCCTTTAAGTTGGAGCCATAACGTGACATATATCGCCACTGCCTGGGCGCTGTTTAATGGCAGACCTTAATCCAGGATTTGAGCCCTTATTTAAGGGATTTGATGGCTAGAGTTGCCCACCCTCAGCCTTATTCACTCTCCATCGGCCTCCAAGAGGAAACCCTAGCCTCAATTTCTAATATTTGAGCTCTTTTGTGTTTTGGTGGTATTTTGAAGAAGAAAGAAGACATCTTGAGCTTGGTTTCAGTGAGCAAACCTCCCCATCTACCTTGAGCACATTTTTGGACTCTTGTAAGTCCTCAAGATCAAATATTTATGCTTAATATGTCTAGATATGGCTATTTTGTCCCTATATATTCATGATGAGTGAAATTGGAAGGTTGGTTCTCATAAAGTTAGCAAATTTATGGATCCATGTGATCATTGTAGTGTCATATGTTCCAGATTTGAAGATCTATGTACTTTTTGGTTCCATGCTCCAGTTTAAGCCCTTAATTTCATGTTTTTGTCCTAAAATAGAATGGACATGCGTTGGACATGCATTTCCATAGAGCTACATTCTTTAGGGCTGATTTGGTGCTTAATGGGTGTCTTTATGCTTTTGGTCACCCTTAAGGAATTAGGGTTTAGGATCTTAACTTATTGAGGAGTCTTAATGGATAAAGTTGAAAACTTTATCCATCAAGACCATGAGAGGGACCACATCTGAGCTATGGAGCTTTTAAAGTTGTGGGAAAATGACTTAATGGTTAAGTTGTGCATACTAGTCCCGAATATGTGGCCTTAGGTTGCCACGATGTGGCGAATGGGTAGAGACCCATCTACTTTTTCGTTTAGCAGCTACGACATGCCGACCAGCTGGAGTGACGTTTGACTTTTGACTGTTGACATTGACCAAGTTTGACTTTAGGTCATTTGGGATATTTTGAGTAGTAGATTGAGGCTTGGTCCCTAGGTTTTGTACAGGTGACCCATAGAGCCGGTAGTTGGAGCAACATTCAGTTTAGTTATCTTTCTGACATTGAGGTGAGTTTTCCTCACTATACGCATGGGTCGAAGGCACCAATGTTGGCCCACTATGTTGTTTTATGTATCGTAGTATATATATAGGAGGATGTTATGTTGTTACGAACGATTATATTGGTAGATATGTATTACATGTACTTGATGGCTACTGAATGTTATTGTATGTGTCGACATTGTTGGATTAGGTGTCTAAGCCCATAACTATAATTGCTATATACTTGAATTGATAGTAGCATAATCCTTTTGGGTTGCCCTCAAAACTAGCAACTGGATAGGATGACTTTTGGATAGAGATGTTTAATTTAATAGTTGATTAATAAATTGAGACAATTGATTTATTAATGTATTATGAAAATAATATATTAATTATAAATCACATTATTTAATTAACATTTAGTCAAAAATTAATTGGAATTAATTTTGGGATTAATTGATTTAATTAAAAGTGCAGGAGCTGTTTGACAATTTATTGAAAGTTGAGGAAAGGAGCCCATGGACCTCATTGAATGAGGTGGATGAAAATCATTTGGGCAAGCACAAGGAATTTCGTCTAATCCCTTGCATAAGGAAGGGAATGGGTTGTTTGGTCACCAAGTAAAGGGATTAGGGTTTCCTCCTTAAACTCTAGCTTTGGCACCAAGCTACCTCAGCTATATAAAGGCCTCCCTAGCACATAATTTTTTCCATGTCTTCCCTCTAAGAATTTTGGACAAAATCCTGGTCCTCTCTCTCTATCTCTCTCTCTCTCTCTATATATATATATATATATATATATATATATATATATATATATATATATGTATATGTATGTATATAGTTTTCCTCTTGCTAGTGTTGGGTGTGAACTATTAGAGGCATGACATTTGTATTGATTGCTCTCTAAGCTTCAACAACACAAGGATTTAACCACTTGGGTTGTGGTGACTTGGTAAGGCATGTGGAAGATATGGTGGATAACCTATTGACCCATGTTCAAATCCTGGCACTACTCAGCCCTTGTGGCCATGGAGGTTCGCCTGCAGTGACTCCAGGGCATGAGGCAAAGTCTCATGTTTGCAGCGGGGGATTAGTCGGTGCGCGTAAGCTGGCCCGGAAACCCTCGTTAGGGAAGTTCCCTTTCCAAAAAAAAAACAACACAAGGATTTGTATTGTTATTACTACATAACAATAAAAGGTATGTTTTTCTAATCCTAGATCTAAATTTCAAAAATAACATAGGTTTCCTAGGTTTCCCAATTGATGTTCACATGTTGTATGTTCAATTAGAGAAAACATATATCAGCAAAATTAGAGTTGCATACACAAATAGGTTTTTGTTTATTATGATCAAAACCCATAAGTGGTATCAGATCCATGACTTATTTTCTATTGAATTTGACTGCAATTGTTTGAATTTGATCAATTAGAATTTATGGAAATTAAACCCTTTTGAGACTTAGGATTTTCGATTCTAGGGTTTTTGAACCCAAATTTTCGAAATTTTTTGAAAGGATCTTATCCCTTTCTTTCATCCCTTAAATTTCGAATTAAGGGTTCCTTAACCCTCAAGGTTTTCAAAATATGTCAAGGATTGAAATCCTTGTGTTCCTCCCCAAGATTTTTCCTTTTTCGAAAATAGGGTTTTTGGTAGGGATCTTCTAATTTTTGGTAATTATCTCTTTATTTGATTAACTAGATAATTATAAGATTTTGTGTATCCCTCCCGTGATTTTTGAAATTTAGTGGGGAGAGGATTAGGTTAAATTATTTTGATTAATTTAATTGGATAATCCTCAATTGGTTTAATAAATTAATTAAAGGTTTTAATTGATATATAATTATTAAATCAATTTCTTTTAAATTTAATTTAAATTGTTTTCATTTCGAAATTTAAAAGATTATAAAAACCTAGTATTTTGAAAAGTTTAAAATACACTTTTATGGATCTTATTATTAATTTAACTAAGCGATTAATTAAAGGATAATCAAGAAATCCATAAAATGGTTTAAATTTAATTAAATTAAAGTTTAAATTATTAAAAGATTAAACCCTTGGAAGTGGCTTACAAAATGACCACCATTGGGTATCCACTCTTACCCACCGCACCCTTCATTGGTGGAGGGTCATTATCCGAACATGTTTGATAAGACATAACCCCATTAAAAATATAATGATAAAAGTAACTAAACTATTTTCTAAAATCCCACTCTTAGTTACTTTAGGAAAAATGTGAATTTGATGCTAATCCATTAAATTGCACATTGCACCTTATTGGTCGTTAGTGGAGCGTGTTTGGTTAACCGACACACTAATATGAACTAATAAGGAGTGACAATGATTGTCTCGTAAATTATCATCGATTAATGGAGCGTGTGTGGTTAACCGACACATTAAATTATCACTAAGTTTTGTGCTTATAGTTGTTGATATATTGTGTTTCAGGTACTTCAGATGATCATAGGAATTCAAAGGCTTGATTGTACGCATCCACCTGCAGTTTCTATGATTCCACATGTTTTGATACTCTGATATTTTTGGGATGATTGTATTTTGATACATATGTTATTTGACTTGGATTTTGGAAAAACAATGATTTATCCATATTTAAAAATGAAAATTTTGTTTGAAAAATGGAATGTTACATTTTTTTACTGCTGGTTTTTTTACTATTGATTCATATATATGCATGCATTCATATTTATGAATCAATAGTCATATGGACTGCGAGCGTAACTATTGTTGTTGATTCATATAAATGCATGCATATTTTAATTTTTCAACTGCTAATTTGGAGCTCACAGGTTCGCATAAATTTTTAGGTTCGCACATTAACTCATATATATATATATATATATATATATATATATATATATATATATATATATAGAGAGAGAGAGAGAGAGAGAGACAGAGACAGAGAGAGAGAGAAAGAAAGAAAGGATCCTTTGAGAACTTATAGTTTTCCGAGAACCCGAGAACTAAAAGTGGAACGTTGGATTGAATTATTGAATGAATCGGATTGATTATGTCATTTTTGTAAATCTGAGTGAATGTAATGACATTTTAGGTTTTTATCATTATACCACAAGGGTAAATCTGGAATAGAAAATAATTAAATCAAGAATAAAAAACAGTTCATATCAATGTAAAATCCCTAAATGAGTGTATATCTCTATCATCTCTTTCTCTTTCTCTTTCTCTCATATCCATCAACTACTCCATCCCATTTCCATCAGCTGCCTCTTCTTCCAGCGACCACCTTTACGTCGTCAACAGCCACCACCTACATCAGCTTACCGTTCTCTTAATCGTCGATCACCTCCATCCGCCCTCCGCCTCCAACGACTACCCCTACGTCTGATCGCCCACAAAAATTAAACGAGGTCTCTCCTTCCTTGATCCTGTTGTCGCATCGCCTCCACGTGTCACCTTTTCGCTCATTTTTTTCCTCGATATTAGGAGGTTTCCGATGATTCACTTCCGATCCACCGTGTGGTGGTTTCCACTAACATCCTTGTTGTCGAGATCTGGCACAACAAAGATCAAACTGAATGTCAATCAACCACAATCACTGTCGGTTTCAACAAAAATAATACATATCTTCATCCAAAATGATAGATACAAGCATATCTAAATACCTTGTTGGCAATTGGTACCTTAAACTCATGGAGCTCCCACACAATTCACAAAGTTTCGTTAACAATTTTGTAAATCACAAACAATTAAATCTTTGACATAATTTGAACACATTTTTTAGGCAAATTGTTTGAATTCCATCCATCTAGGTCTAACTAATTGGTATCCTCATTTCCTCATATTCAATGTTATGCATCTTTCCTTTTTAAATCCTGATTGGTGTATATCTATTTAACTTTGGGTTATTTTACTTATTTTTCATTAGGTGAAGCTTTTTACCACACAATCTGAGTACATAGAGGTACTTGAAGCTGCACTACACATATCACCCTTACATAGTGTATATTTTTTCTATTTTCCTACTCAATTACATTCTCCGAACCTGTTTTACCTTAGGAAACTTAGTAGTTGCTGACTTGTTTCTTGGATTTAATGAGTTTGTCTAATGTTTATGCTCAAAATTTCTTTTATGCAAGTATTTCTTAAACGTCTGGATCACAACAGGTGGGAAATAGAAAATCATTGTAGGAATTAGATGCGATTACTAATTGATCAAATAAACATGAATGAAGAAAATATTGTGGTTTTGGAAGGTAAAATGATCCTGTTGTTTCTTGTTATTTTTTCCATTATAAAATCATGGTTGTGTTTGTTTCTTTCATCAAGAATAGATTGTTTTCTTTAATATGACATTCTAAATTTACTATTGTTTCAGGAAAAGTGAAACGTTAAGAACAGGAGTGTGGACATCTGAGGGCACTTGTTGAAGGTCTTGAAAATAAGTGCAACAAAAAGAAATAAAAGTAGGAGTAATTCACATATAAATCACAAATGAATTACATATAAATTACTTGTTATTCACATGTAAATCACATGTAATTTACATATGAATCACATGTAATTCACATGTAAATCACAAATGAATCGTATATAAATTACATGTGATTCACATGTAAATCACAAGTCATGAATTACATATGAATTGCATGTGATTCAACTGTAATCACAATTGAATCACATGTGAATTACGTCTATATGTGAGTATTCTTTGTTAATTATTTTTAAAAAATTTCTTGTGAATTTCACATTTAAATCTTAAAAGATACAATCACATGTGAATTTTACATGATATATATACATTTGCATTTTTATAAGTGTGCTTGCATTAATCATTTTTTTTAATTTTCTTGTAGATTAGGAAGAATTTGTCAAAAATATTGAAGATGTGAAAAATGATAAATTGAAAAAATATAGAAATTTTGCCACAAAGACATAAAAACACTTTGAAATTTTGTAGCATATTTTGTTTTTTATATTTTATTTTGTATCGAATAAAATAATTGTACTGTTGTATTTATAGATTAGTAAATAAAAATGAGTTTTTATGATTACTTACGAATATTATAGTATAAGAAATATATATATATATATATATATATATATATATATATATATATATATATATGCACTTGAAAAAATATGTATATATGCTTCTAAAACGTTGATTTTTTGGTTAAAATATTATAGATTTTCTTAAATATTCCATTTTTTTACAAAAATTTACTGCTTTTTAAAAAAATTGTCGTTTTTAAAAAAAAACTGCAGTTTTTAAAAGAAATTATTTTTTTCATTTTTTTTAAATAAGTTCATGATTTCTTAAGAAAATTTAAAAACTCTCTATTTTTTTAGATTATCGAAAATTATTATTATTATAAAAAAATCCAAAAATTTGATTCATAATGTTAATTTTAGATTTTATTATTATTATTTTGAATACAGAAAAAATTAAACATTAAATGAGATTGGTAAGATGACGATCATGTCCTTAATGAATTAATTTTGATCTAACGATCCATCTATAGTTTTCGGGTTCTCGGAAAATTATGAGTTTTCAACAAATTTCGTCCCTATATATATATATATATATATATATATATATATATATATATATATATCCTCTCTAATAAATTAATGTTTTTTTTTGTCACTTGTCATATTCTCATTCAATTTGTCAAATGTCATTTTGTAGTTATTTTAAATTATTTTTTTCTACATATCATTTTATGAGTTTTCTATATTATTAAATTACAAATAATATTTTAATGTAATAATTTTAATAAATGTAGTAATAAATGGATATCAATTTTATTAATAAATTTACCTTTTAATTTCAAAATTCTCAAAATTAAAGCTCATTAGTTTCTTTTATTTATTTAAATTATTTGTTTAAATTTAAAAGATAAAAAATATTTTCATTATAATAGTTTATTATTTTTCTTATATTCTTATAAATTTAAAGTTCTTAAAGATTTTGACATTTATATTTAGTTTTTTTTTTAAATTATCTCATGTAATATTTGGGTTTCACACTAGTTATATATATATATATATATATATATATATATATATATATATATATATATATATATATATATAGGATCAAATGAGAACACCAAAAAAGTTGAGAACGCGAGAACAAAGTATATTCATTTGTAATTTCATGTATTCATTTGTGGAGAAATGATAAATTTTTACGCCTTTAATTTCAATTGAAGAGAAAAAGTATATTCATGTTGATTGCGCCTAAAAAATTATCATTTCTCCACAAATGAATACATGAAATCACAACTAAATATACATGTTCTTGCGTTCTCAACCTTTTAGGTGTTCTCATTTGATCATTTCCCCATATATATATATATATATATATATATATATATATATATATATATATATATATATATATATATATATATATATATATATATATATATATATATATATATATATATATATATATATATATATATATATATATATATATAGTTTTAAGGGGTCTAGATGAACCCTATCACTTCCCTGTATTTAAATAGCAATAGAAAAAAAGCTGATACATTACGTACCTATCAAGTTACTTGTTCTTAGATCTTTTGTGTTATGAACACTTAAATGTATTATAATTAATTATCAAAAGTTGTATTATTTTATAGGATAAGAATTACTTTGTAAAACAAAGATTAGTCATGGGAAAGAACATGCTTTTAATTGAAATGTCCTAATTAAAAACGTATTCATATATAAATAATATTGTAAAATTTATTTGCAAATTTTTGATTGTTTGAGATAATTTCAAAATGAGAATTGTTTAATTCAAACATGTTTTATTTTAATCTGTCATCTAAAGCGTTAAAAACATTACGTACAAATAAACAAAACGCAATTGCCAAACAGCCAAAAGCTGTCAAGTTACCACTTTCAAAGTAAATGATAATAAACAATGACAATAAACTAAAATGCATTAACCACTAGCGTCAAACATATTTATTTATTTATTATTATTATTATTATTTTTTTATAATGACTTGAAAGGATAATGAACTTTCGATTTTTTTCATATTTAATAACTAAACTTTTATTCGTTATCTATTTGCTATTAAACTATTGAAACTGTTCACAATTTACCCTTATGACCGGTTGTTATCGGTCATAAGGGTAAAGTGTGAACAGATTTATAGTTCAATGGTAAATAGATAACGAAAAAAAGTTTAGTCAGTAAATATGAACAAAATTGAAAGTTTGTTTCCCTCTAAAAAGTTCAATGGCTAAATGTGAACAAACTTCCTATTGTATTATGTTTTAGCAAATTATTTATTTTTGTTAAATTGTAGCAACATTTGTTGATGAAGAAATCTATGAAATAAAAAAAACCCTAAAAATATATTTAAAAAAAGAACAAAAAACCGAAACCGAAATAAGAAACCAATGGTTTGACATTTTCCAAAATAAAAAATTAAAATTTTCAATCTGATTTTGGTTTTACAAAAAAATGAACCATTTTCACTGATATGAATTATGACCATTGGTTTGGCATGCGGAATTTGTGACATCCCATGAATACGTAGTTACAACATCGTCTGAACTCGTAATTCATAGTAAGGGGTTAGAGTATCATCGCATGATTACGTAGTTATAACATCGTCTGAACTCGTAATTCATCACCTACAGGCTATGGGCCTGCTGGTGTTTCCACTGGGTTGTCTAGAATAGTCCGTGATCGCCATCTATACTCTGGTAGATGACTACATCGCCACATTGCCGGTTAAGGTTATGGTATCTCCTTTCATCCTACATCACCTATTCATCATCATCTATTTACCTAATTATCATTAGCTTTCTATCATCACCCATCTCTCCTCATTTTATTTCATCACACATCAACTATTTTATTTACCCATGTTTCATCCGCAACATATTTGTAGATATAAAATAAATATACCGTTTAAATCTTTTAAAACATGTATAAAATCGTTCATCCAACATAGACAGCAAATATTCAAATAATATGCACATATAACACGTAATTTATATAAAATACTTCATATCTATGTGTAAGATGAAAGTAACTATGTATACCATAAAAATCGCATAAATGCTTCCTAACTTCAAACCCCAAGGTTTACTCTACTAAAGCTTCATATTCTCGTTGAGTCGCCTCACCGACTCATCGAGTTCATTCATTAATCCGAGTCATCAATCGCGACCTTACTCGACGAGTTGAGGCGTCAACTCATCGAGTCTCTCTTCTTAACTCAAAAGAAAAATACTTAAACTATGATACCTGAAAATCCGGATGTTACATTTTGTTTTTTTATTTCATAGATTTCTTCATCAACAAATGTTTCTACAATTAAACAAAAATAAATAATTTTCTAAAACATGTTACAATAGGAAGTTTGTTCACATTTAGTTATTGAACTTTTTAGAGGGAAACGAAATTTCGATTTTGTTCACATTTAGACACTAAACTTTTTTTCATTATCTATTTGTCACTAAACTATTGAAGTTGTTCATATTTTACCCTTATGACCGGTAACAGCCGATCATAAGGGTAAAATGTGAACAGTTTCAATAGTTCAATGACAAATAGATAACGAAAAAAAATTTAGTTACTAAATGTGAACAAAATCAAAAATTCATTACACTTTCAAGTCATTATCCCTTTTTTTTTAATAAAACAAAATTAAATGTTACAAAATTTAATTTAATTGCCTTATTCGAATTACTCGGTTAACCGACTATAACAAGAAATTAGTTAGCAAAACAATATCCATTCAAATTACTAGATTGTAATTTACGCCTAGCTAGAATATTGAAAATGTTATAAAATTGTATATTTTAGTTACTAAACTACATTTTTTATGTTTTGGTATCAACGCTGAAATTAGATGACATAACTAACAATTGTTTGAAATTAGATGACATAACTAACAATTGTGTAACCATATATTCACCAACAAAATTAAGAAGATTTTGTAAAAGTGGATGCCATTCAAGAAACCATATTCAAGGGTTTCATAATAATAGAAATATCTTATGGTATAAGCGATTTAAAGTAATAATTAAAGTAGATCTCCTTCTACATATAGAAATAGTATTGGGTCCAACACTTAAAGTCAAAAGTAAATATCGCGCGCGACTTCATATATGTATGCTTGCTTGCACCTTGAACACACACCATTACACCACTACTAGCTCCGATATGCTTCCACCACCACCACCACAACGTCAACAGTCAATGCTGATCACAGCGGGAAGATGCTGCCGTGAGGTACTCGAGTACTTTATCGAGAAGATCGATGATCCAATGGCAGAAAGGAAGGCCGACGCTCTTTTGGTAGCAGCATCAGTGCTCGCCACCATGAACTACCAGGCCGCGATCAGCCCACCTGGTGGCGCATACCAAGATACACGCTCTGTAAATGGAACGATCGAATACCAAGCTGGACAAGCAATCGCTGCATATGTTGCTGCGCATGAGTATAAACGATTCTCCATTGCTAACACCATTTCCTTCACTTTTTCAATGACCACCATGTTTCTGTTTCTTTCGGGTTTATCCTTAAAACGACGAATCTTCTCATTGCTTCTTACGGCGTCCATGTTCGCCACCATTACGGCCACTACATACAGTTATAAATATGCAATGGAGGCTACGACTCCGGACCATGATGATGAGTTGGAAGCCGGGTGGAAATTCATAAACCGGTTGGTGACAGGGGCTCTGATTACGTGGTTTGTGCTTGCTGGTACCACCATTGTCATCTTTGTCTATAAGCTACTGAAACCTCTGGTGACGGCTGCTTATCGCCAAGCAACCCTGAAAACCTAATTGTGTGTGTGTGTAGGTGTGCGTTATATGCTTTTACTTTCTTTCTCTTGTGTATTCATTAATTTCTTTGATGTATTTGGTTGCCGGTTATGACCTTTGGGTGAACGCATTGCTGCATATTAACATAGTGTTGCTTCCTTTGGTGTAAACAACTTATAGTTTCTAATTAATCTTTTTCTCTATGGAATGGTGATGGCTCAACAATCTTTCTTTAAGCATCTCTACTTTTTTATAAGTCCAAAAACCTCGCTACTAGAAAATTTTAAATAGGATGCGGTAATTATGGTTATTAGCAACCTCTGTATCAGAAAAGTAAAAAATTGCAAATACAGTTAAATGAAGAGTTAGAATACAGTTAAATGAAACCGAGAACCGCATTACGTACATTATTGACTTAAATAAACGTCTTTCATATTTCTTGTACAGTGTTTTATCTACTTGTTAATTTCGTTTTAGACCTGAATAGTGAATATATTTACCCCCAAAATATTGAGAGACTTTATAATACCTAAGAATACACGACAAACCGACACAAAATTAACGGGTTTGGTTAAGAGATTGCGGCACGTTTAAGCAATTGGGTTCAACTCGAATATGACATGTTTAATTATATATCATTTTTATAAATTTCATATTTTATAAATATATTATATATTATAAACTTGTAGTCGACCAAACTCAAAAATTAAAATTAAAATTCAAACTTTATAATTGACTTAATGTTACTCTTGCTCACCACATGTCCCACTTGTTCCCTAATTTTAACTATTTTCATTTTGCATTCTAAACTTATTGATGAATTTTGTCATTCGATCTCCAAATTCTAGTGTTTTATTTTTTTTCTTATCACCTCCTGGTCTCCTAATTTTCAACATTTAAAATGTTTGAACTCGACATATCAGAACATATTTACAAAATCTAAACCTTAACCCGAAACACGATACGGACATGAACAAATTGACACGACACGATAATTAAACGGTTCGGGTTAGAGTCAATCCCTCTCAACTTGTTTAATGTCTTGACACAACACGAAACCGACACGACACGACATGTTTCTCATGTCTAGTTGGTTCCATATGTAGGGTTACCGAACAGAAAGCCGAAAAACCACAAAATAACCGAAAAACCAAGACCAAACATAAAACCAATGGTACGGTTTATTAATAATATGTATAAACGCACCATAATAATTGAAATAACCACAATATATATATATATATATATATATATATATATATATATATATATATTATTAAACATATTACATTTTTCTTGAAAATTAAGAGGTACAATAGACAATAATATTAAGCATATAACCACCACCTATTACTCTAGACGGTATTACCTTACCCTAATCTCCTAAAAGCCGCCATCAAAAAAATTCTCATCCGTCTCCACCAAAGATGCAATCGAATCGATGCCTGGAAGTCCACCTTTTCCGTCACACATAAGTAGCCATAACCCTATCTTGCCGCCAAGATCAACCACGATCAACGATTTGGGGGAACAACAAGCAAATTTGATCCGAGTTTGGAGCTTTTAGTTCTTATTCTCGAAGATCTCTCCGGCCGGCCGTTAGTTCATCGTCTGCAACCGGATACCACCACTGCTGCCACCTTCTCTGCCATCACCATAGTGCAGGGTTGTGGTTTATTCTTATATTTTTCATTTTATTTATTGCCTTTTATTATTAGATCTTTGTTTATCCTTTTGATCATGATGTTTCTTCTTCATCCATAGGATTTTTTATGCAAGGAAACAAAATGGTCGACTCAAATCAGGTTTTTGCATAGTTTTCAAACAAGGTGAGTCCGTATTCTCATATAATTGTTCTTAATTATTTCAGTTTCTAGCCCTATTTTCTTCCCCACTTCATCGAATCTCTCCATGTCGCTCATTATCATCACCTCTTCCCTAATCTCTTTATTTTTTCTCTTGTTGTAGTTCGACCCTACTAGCTAATGTTCAAGAAGTTAATGTAGAGAGCAGGTTAGTTATGGTACTAAAATTCAAATGGAATTTTTTTTACATTATTTGTGTTTGGGATTAATTTACCTCTCTCACTCTTTGTAAATGTAATACCTTCTTTGTCTTTTCAGTTTTCTTTTCAAGATTATTTTTTATGGCACTTCAAAAAGTAACCATCTATTTTATGTTTAGTCTATGTGAAAAGATCTATTATTGGTTTCATTCAAGGCCATTCTTTATTTATTGATGTCATGTTCAGTCTATGAAGCTTTCTTATATGAACGAACTCTTTGTAGTTCTCTGATTAATGCTTCAAATTGTTTATTTTCTAATTAAAGCTTCAATTTTTTGGTTCGTAAAGGTGTTGCATTGCTTTTGGGTGTGTAATCAGCACTGGAAGCATGAGAATGTGCCATTTCAAGTGATAACATTTCTGGAAATTTACATGCATCTTGACTGGTTCAGAGACCGTTGTGGTTGTAAACTTGTGTAATTTGAACTTTACTCTTTCTTAAAGCTGATATTTTGCTTCTAATCATACATACTTTTGTTGTTGATGTCTTTTGGTAGCTAATTATCAAAGAAAGTGGTTTAGAGAGAATTGGGGTGGTAAGCATAGGTATTTACATTTTAATCCTTATATTTATAACTGAATAGATTGATATGCCAATTTAGCTACATATTTAAATGAAAAGTTAGGAATTTTTTTCTAAGTAGTGTTTGAAGCTGTTATTTTGTATCCCTAGACCCCTACCTACAAACAATTAGGGGTGTCAATTATTGACACGGCACGACAAAAATACATGACACGAAACGAAATTGGCACGAAACTAAAATTCGAATTCGTGTTCGTGTCGTGTTCGTGTTAAGTGTAAAAAGCACGATGTTGTGTCGTGTCGTGTTCGTGTTTAAAATTCAACATGAAATTGACACGATTTAACATTTATTTTTCATGTTTTACGTGTTTGTCGTGTTTTCGTGTTATGTATGATTAAATATTAATTAAATAAACTATTTTTTTTTTATGTTATCTTTATCGAGTCGTGTCGTGTTTGTCGTTTTTTAATTGGTTTGTTTTCGTGTTAGTTAAAAAAAACTCGTGTTCGTGTTACATAAAACATTGTCGTGTCATGCCGTGTCAAACAAAAACATGACACGATGCCCCGATTTGCCACCCCTACAAACAACTGTCTAATATATTGACCATTTTTGTTTTTTCATTTTTGCAGCCCAATTGGAGAAAATATGGCAGCCTAACAAAAATTCTTGTAGATGTCCAAAGAAGGCTAATATGGCTGCCTTATTGTGTTCTCTTTAAATCTATTGTGTGTCGGATCTGTTAGTATGTTTGGCTGTAGGATCAAAGTTGGCGGTGCTTTCGATACAGGTTTGGGCAATGTTCTATTTTGAATAAACGTTTAACTCAGGATTTTAAATTAACAGATGAATCTTTTATTTTTTATCGAATAAAACATGGTAGGGTTATAGTCTTGTAATGGGAATCTTTAAGCTTTATGTATGTTTTTTCATTCCTATTTAAGACCAATTTTCTTTTTCTTTCTTTTTGGTCATCAATTGTTATCTGGTTGGATATTTTTACATTTTGATTATATTTTTCCTTTTGGCTTTCTCTTTAGATGGATTATTGAGTGAAATCATTGCCATGGAGGGTAGGCAATGGTGATGTAGTGAAATCTAGTCCATGGAGGGGAGTAAACTTAAACCTTGTGATGATATTCAAGTCATTTGAGAGGGGAAGTTATATGTTATCCTGATAATTACAATTTAATGTAGTTTGATCTATATAGGTTTTTGTTTTTATACATACATGTAATGCAGTGAACTATTTATGTCTTAGTTCATAGTGGTGTAGTTAACATCAGATATCCACATCTCATAATTTATGTAAAAAAAAAAAAAAAAAAAAAAAAAAAAAGAATGGCTGGTAAAGAGGGATGTTGTAATTGAAAGGTAAGTGAAGATGTTTTTTTTTTTTTTTGTAACTTTACAAGCCACATTAAAGTAAGCGAATTATGTCCAAAAGAAATTTATCCAATTTCATTTCTACTTAAATGGGTTAGTTGAAAAAATGGTCATAACTGCAGTCACCAACATACCCCACTGTATGTATCTGCGTATGTGTATTTCATCGATACCAAAGAAGAAACAAATATATAAGAAATTGTCATTTATCCACAAAGTGTAGAAAGTGTTTTATATCTTATTTGGGTGTTTCTCATACATGTGTAGTTACAAGAATAATGACGTAAATACATATTCTATGTTACTCATCAAGACATAATTAACTCATATATTTTTATGAATTTCTTTATTATATAGATATTTATAAAAAAATAAAGAAAGATGGAAAAGTGTTTAGATATCTTATTTTCATATTTGATAAAAAGACAAGAATGATTCAAATAGAAAGTCAATCAAACATGATTGTTTATTACTTTATTCAACCTAAACTATGTCAATAAACAATAGATACAATAAAGATTAGAAAATTAAAAATGGTATCGTTTGATAACTAATGACAA